>NC_045788.1:77433130-78033130 GCF_009873245.2 Balaenoptera musculus | reverse complement strand
CATTGCTTTAGGAAAAGTTTCAGATCAATGTCTAAGCTCCCACATATTTTGATTTATTGTATTTCCAGTGTCATTCAGTTCAGTGTATTTTTTGAATTCCCTTGTGATGACTTCTTAGGCCCATGGATTAGAAGTGTGTTGATTAATTCTAAGTATTTGGAGATTTTTTTCCTATTATCTTTCTTTTATTGATTTCTAGTTTGATTCCATTGTGTTTAGAGAACACATTGTATATGATCTGAATTATTTTAAATTTACTGAGGTTTGTTTTTTAGCCCAGGATGTCATCTATCTTAGTATATGTTTTATGGCTGCTAGGAAAGAATGTCTATTTTGTTGTTTAGCAGGTTATTCTATAAATGTTGATTAGTTTCTGTTGGCTGATGGTTGTGTTGAGTTCTTCTGTATCCTTACTGATTTGCTAGAGACAGGTGTTGAAATCTACTAGCATCATGGAGTCTCTCTTTTTTTCTTTTCAGTTTTATCAGTTTTTACTTCATGTATTTTGCAGCCTGTTGTTTGGTGCATGCACATTTGGGATTGCTCTGTCTTCTTGGTGGACTGACCTTTTATCTTTACATAATGTCCTTCTCTGTCTCTGGTTATCTGAACTCTTTTTTATCTGATATTAATATAACCTCTTGTGCTTTCTTTTGATTAATGTTTGCATGATATATCTAGTCCTTCTTGTTACTTTCAGCTTTTCCACGTCAATATAATTGAAGTAAGTTTCTTGTAGACAGTGTATAGTTTGCTTATGTTTTTTAAATTCACTCTGTCAATCTGTGTATTTTAATTGGTGTTTACATTTTCTGTAATTATTGATATCTCAGGACTTAAGATCTCATTTTATTTTTTGTTGTCTGCTTGATCTCTCTGTTTTTCACCTACTTGGTATTTTTTTTCTTGCCATCCTGTTTTTAATTGAACATTTTTTTAGAATTTCATTTTGATTTATCTTTATTTTTTAGTGTCTTTTTGTATCACTTCACTTCTTTAGAGGTTGCTTTAGACATTTCATTATATATAAACAATTTACCACAGTCTTTTGCTATTGCATTTTCCCAGTTTGAATGAAGTATAAAGACCTTTTCTTTTTTATTTCCCTCATTTATAATAAATTTTCCTCTCTCTATATTTAGAACCAAGTCAGACTGTGTTATAATTTTTCCTTCAACTGTCAAACATAATTTAGGAAATTATGAGAAGGAAAATATATTGTATTTACCCATAGTTTTACTTTTTGTTGTTTTTTATTCACTCTTGATATTCAAATTTTCCTTTTTTTTAAAAAAAATTATTCCTTTTTGTTTAGTAAACTCCCTTTAACCATTCTCTTAGAGTTGACCTTTTAGTGACAAATTCTTTGTTTTCCTTCATCTAATAAAAGCAGAAATATATTTGGCATGTATAGAATTCTGGGTTGACAGTTCTTTTCTTTAAGCCCTTGAGTAATGTTCTACTTCCTTTTGACCCCCTGTTTTCTGATGAGAAATCTGCTATCATCGGAATTTTTCTCCTGTAGTTAAAGTGTTGTTGCTCTCTTGCCACCTTCAAGATTTTTTTCTTTTCATTTTTAGTTTTCAGATATTTGGTTGTGATCTGTCTTGGTTTTATTTCTTTGGGTTTATCCTTTTGGGTTTTTTCAGCTTCTTGAATCCTTTGTTTTGCCTTTTACCAATTTTGGGAAGTTTTTAGACATTATTTTTTTGACTCCTTTTTCAGTCCCATCCTTTTCCTTCTGGGACCCTGATAACATGATTGTTATCAGATCTTTTGTTTTTGTCCCACAGGTTTCTGAGTCTCTGATTTTTTTTTTTTTACATGTATTTTCTGTCTGTTTTACAGATTGGGTAATTTATATTGCTTTATATTTGAGTTCACTGACTCTTCTGTTTCCTCCATTATGCTATTCAGTTTATCCGTAGGTTTTAAAATTTTCTTTATTGTACTTTTCAGTAGTAAAATTTGCATTTGATTCTTCTTTTTATCTCCTGTTTCTTTGCTGAGACTTTCTGGTTTGTTTTTTTTTTCTTTCATTTTATTCATAATTGCTTGTTCATTTTATGATAGCTTCTTTTAAATATTTTTCAGTGAATTCTAACATCTGTATCATCTTGATATTGGTATCTATTTTTTTATTCATTCAAATTGTGATTTTTCTGTTTCTTGGTATGAGTGATTTTTTAATCCAAACTGAACACTTTCAGTATAATGTTATGACACCCTAGGTCTTATTTAAACCTTCTGTTTTGGGTGAGTTGTTTTGACATTGCTCTGGCAACAGAAGGGCAGATGACCTCTTGTTGCTAACTGGTGGGAATAGAAGTTCAGGTTCCCCAGTTGACCTTCAACTAACACCTGAGGTTGGGAGAGGCATCTTACTGGGGTGGGGTTATGGCTCCCCATCATACTTCTACTTTTATCACCCTGACCAGAAGACCTGTGACTCATTCCTGCTCCCCACGTGGCCTTCACTAATTCAGTTCTCCCGTTCAGAAATTGAAATATTCTATGAATTTAAATGATAGAAAATGTTATTTCTTTCACTGTAG
Source organism: Balaenoptera musculus (assembly GCF_009873245.2). Classification (NCBI taxonomy): domain Eukaryota; kingdom Metazoa; phylum Chordata; class Mammalia; order Artiodactyla; family Balaenopteridae; genus Balaenoptera; species Balaenoptera musculus. The sequence continues at coordinate 78,030,575 of NC_045788.1, read as the reverse complement.
GAGAATGAAAATAAGCTTCTCAGAATTGCATTTGCCAAAAATCATTATGTTATTCCCTATGCAAATGCAGATTTGACTTATTTTTCAAATTTGACTTACATTTGTTAGTTTTTATGGACTAATTATGGACAATAAAATTCAGTGAATTTTTTACTCTCTGGTTAATTAAAGCCCATTAAGACAATGAATGAAATTTAACTAAAATTTCACTACCTATTTAATTTTATCTCTTGTGTTATAATTCAGCTAGGTATAGGTTGTCTAAAATTATCACATTCTTTTTCTTAAAGAAAATTTAATTCCTTATTTTTTCTTTTTATATGATTTGAGTTTTTCCACTAAAACTCCTAAATATCAGCTTTTGACTTAAGATGCTGAGGGAATTTTAGGGTAGCTATCTGTCCCTTTCCCTAGCTGTTGTTGTGCTTCACGTTATCATCATTATTATAACCATCATTAGCTGTTTGGGGGGTACTACATAGCTTTATCCCTACTACTAACTTAGTAATTTAGGTTCTTATCCTAAAACTTGAAGAGTAAGTAAGCAGCAGTCATTCAGCCACAGAACTACATTTCTTAAAATGTAGTTCATGAATTATCTGTATCAGAATCACCTAGAGAAGTGCTTCCTAAACTTTCATGTGTGTGTGACTCATCTGGGGGTTCTTCATATAATTCAATTTCTAATTCTGGGATTGGGCCTGAGATTCTGAATTTCTGCTAAGCTTCCAGGTAACATCCATGCTGCTGGTCTATGGACTTCATTTTGAATAGCAAAATATTTGTTAAAATATCAGTCATATAATCCATCCCAAGTCCAAGGAGTCACAGTTTGTGTGACTAGAATCTGGGATAGAATCTGGCATTTTAACGAGATATTTATCTATACTAAAAATTTAAGGTTATTGTTATAATTTAGTAGTTCTTAACTGTGGTTGTGTATCAAAACCACCCAGGAAGAGTTTTAAAACAGTATTCCTAGATATTACTCCAGAACTACTGAATCGTCATCTCTGGTTTGTATTTTTAATATGCAGAATCATACACCTGATTCTGAGTATAACCAGGTTGTAAAGAATGATTATAAATATTATAGAAGGGACTGGAGCCAGAGTCATCATGCCCGGTAATAGAGGTTTCACCTGGAATCCAGACAAAAAATAAGATTAAAATTGAACTATGTTAGAACTTAGCAGTGGGGAAAGTTTCAAAACTGAAATCTTCCACTAAATTTTATACAGCATAATTTTTGTAATTTTAAGTCATTTTCCTTTTTACAGTATATTTTTGGCTTGTGTATTGACAGTGTTTCTCAAAATAGGATTTATGGGCATAGTCTTGGGGTTGTGAATTATCCACAGTAATTTATAATCAGACTAATGAAAATATTCTGAATGATTTGAATAAACCCTCTTATGCAAAAATACTGCCATACAATTTCAATATGTGAAGTTATATATGCATTTATGGTTGTGTTGGCGCCCAGTAGTATTATTTTAATTGTTATGGGTTAATAAAAAATAGAAGTGGACTATGCACATGTATTATGTATTCATGCCAAATGATTATAAAATTATTTGATGGTATACTATGGAACAGAATTCAAAGGTATTCAAGTAGAGGCAAGTGGTGAAAGAGAGACACAGAGTAAGTATAGACATAAAAGAACCTGTGGAGTCAGAATCATATCCATATTGTGAGATTGTTTTATTTTTGTAAAAAAATTCATATGTCATGTAAATTAATTGTCATTTGAATTCTAGTTTTAGTTTTATTTAGCTTTTTTTGTTTTATGTATATATGAGTCATAAGTATGAGGAATTTCTTATTTTTATGTATAAGTTAAAGAAGTTGTAAAAGTAAGTCAAAGTGAGGATCAGCAAAACTTTTTTTAAAGATCTGTATATTATTCAAGCTTGAGAAACATGTATTTTGTTTATTTAATATGCTTATATAACAAATATATCAAATTACAGAGTCCTTTGGCCCAATTCAAATACTGTACAGTTTTCTACCTTAGCTTTCCTTGATTTCCCTTACTTGAATTAATCCCTCCCTCCTTTGAACTCTTTATAGCAATTAACACATTTTACTTTTATTTTTCTTACTTGTCAACTTGTCTTATCTCTCCTGTTAGATGTTATATTTTTTTAAGGAAAAAGATTAGGTATGTTGTAATCAAGGACAGTACTCTTTATAAAGAATTACTCAGTGAAGCTTGAATAAATGGATGAATGGAAGGAAGACTGACAATGTCTTAGATGATTTACTATGAAAGAATGATAGTGAATATGGATATAGGAACAATATTATTTTTCCAAGGCCCACACATAATAGAAAATCCTTCATCTTGCAGGTGGTGGTGGTAGAAATACATTATAAGTGAAAGTGTAGCTATTAAGTACAATAAATTAAGTTCTATAAGGATATTGATTAGTCACTTATTATGGTTATCAAACACACAGCACAAGTTTAATCATGCCCTCTCCTTCACCTATGTCAATCATCTTAAGTAAATCACATTACTTTTTTTTTTTAATTTTAAGAGTTAATTTGAGCAAAAATCAATTTGAATTGGGCAGTGCCAACAGAAGTGGTTAAGAGTGCTCCACAGATAGCTAGGGGCAAGACTTTTATAGATAAGACATGAAAGCAAAGCAAAGAACTATTGGATTGGCTGTAGCTTAAGTAGTTGCTTTATTTACGAAAGCATAGCTGGCTTTTTGCGAGTGGTTGTCCTTAGGTTTCAATTTCTTTTTTTTCCTTGCAGTTTTATTGAGATAAAATGGACATATGGCACTGTATAACTTTAATGTATACAGCATAATGATTTGACTTACATACATCATGAAATGATTATGACAATAAGAAGACTGAACATCCATAATTTTGTATAAATCCTAAATAGAAGAAAAAGTATAATTGACCTACAACCCTATGTTAGTTCCAGGTGCACAACATAGTGATTTGATATTTCTATATATAATGATCACCACGATAAGTTTAGGTATCATCTGTCACCATACAGAGATATTACATTGTTGACTATATTTCCTATGCTATACATTTCATCCCTATGACTCATTTGTTTTGTAACTAGAAGTTTGTACCTCTTAATTTTCTTCACCTATTTCACACATACTCCCATCTCCCTCCCCTCTGGTAACCACCTGTTTGTTCTCTGTATCTATAACTCTGTTTCTGTTTTGTTATGTTCATTTGTTTTATTTTTTAGATACCACATATAAGTGAAATCATATAATAGTTGTATTTCTGTCTGACTTATTTCACTTAGCAAAAGTCCATCCATGTTGTCACAAATGGCAAGATTTCATCCATTTTATAGCTAAGTAATATTCCATTGTACATGTATATACCACATGTTCTTTATCCATTCATCTACTGATGGGCACTTACATTGCTCCTGTTTCTTGGCTATTGTCAGTAATGCTGCAATGAACATAGGAGTGCATATATCTTTTCAAATTAGTGTTTTTATTGTTTTATTGTTTTACTTTTCAAACTGGGTTCAGATTAATTCTGGGAGTCTCTTACTTGTTTAACCAGGACCCATCAGTTGGACTTTGGACATAAGATGAAACCCTTTTGTCATAAAGGGTCTAGTTTCTTATCAATAAGAATGAGGAATACAGTAGTGTTGGTTCAAGGAATATTTATATTTCTGTTTGGATCTTCTTCATGTATTCCATTGTTCTTGTACATACTGTAAAGTCTGTCTATATTGGAATTTTGCTGCTTGCTTCAGGTCTCATTACTGAAACCTGGCAGTTCTTAGACTTTTCTTCTTAACCTTATAAATGACCATGTAATATTTAAGTTTGCTCCTTTTCTACCTGAACTCCTGTATTTGTGTCTACTTTAATGGGATTAGTGTTTTTTCTACTCTCCCAGTATTCAGAAAGGGTGATCATAGATCCTTTTTAAAATGAGCTTCCTCTTTCTACATGGATTGAATTGAAAATTGATTGTTCATTGCCTAGAAAAATGACTATCAAGTTATTTTCTGTGGAACATTATTGAGTATCTCTTGGCAACAGCAATTCTAGACTTCAGGTTTTAATCAAAATTGTCCAATGTCATATGTTATACTTTAATTAGATTGTCAGTTGACTCTGTAAATGTGTATGTAATAACAAGGCTTCTAGTTTTTTGGATTGTAGTGTGCAAAGTGCCTTCAACAGAATACTTTTGAATAGATAAAGTTTGGTGTAGAGGAAGTCAATGAACCAGATTGAAAATATAAATTTGACATACTGCATGTTCACTCTTATATAAAGAGGTACAAGATGGAATCCTTTTTGGAATTTACCATTCACTTTCCTTTTTTTTTTCCATAGTTGTGTGTCTGCTTGGCATCAGAATTCTGTTTTGCTCTTCTAATAATTTACCAGCTCCTTTTCTAAATAAATTCTAGGAAATATTATGATTTAATAACAAGTTCTGATAAGGAATAACTGTGAACTTTATCCCCCCATGTCTTTTTAAGAGTGGTTAAGGAGCCTAAGTAGGCCCAACTAGAAAAAGTGATGATGTTGTGGATAGAAGACTCTGATAAATTCCCAAATTTCATATATAGGAGTCGTGGTTGCTTTGGCTATGGAACAGTTTCCCAGAATTGGTCAGAAAGCCCATTGTGAAGATGAAGGCAGAACAAAAAAATAAGGGAATAGTATAATGGATCTCTGACCTTATAACTTTTCTTTATACTACTTAGATGCCAAGCATCAGAATAAAAAGTAAATAATTCATCGCCTCATGTAGACAAAGCTACAGACTCTCTGACCTCTGAAATTTATGTTTTATATATACCTAATTTTTATTTCAAGTGAAAAAAAGCAAACAGTGTAACGTTGTAGAAATATGGCAGTTTTTCAACCAAACAGGAATGGATTTGAATCCCAGTTTTGCCACTTATTAGCTGTCAGTCCTAGGCAAGTAAAAGCAAATATTTTTGTGAAACAGAAATATATATATGTCTTGAAGTGCTATTTTCAGTTAGAAATAATATATATCAATGCCCACGTTAGACATTTATTTAATAGTGGTTGTTTTATCATTATTATTTTTAATGACATACTATTGTTATTTATCCTATAAACTCTAACTAATAACTAAGTGCTACTGAGTATATGGTAAATTTTATTGTTTATATAGGTATCACTATGTAATAAGCATAAGGAAAATATAATGCTGACCAGATATAAAATTTAGATATTTTAATTGTAATTTTCTTTCTTTCAGAATTACTTACTGTCATCTACCTTTCCAGAGTAAATGGCTCTATGTTGGAACAGAAAGAGGAAATACACATATTGTAAATATTGAATCTTTCATTCTTTCTGGATATGTTATCATGTGGAACAAGGCAATTGAACTGTAAGTTTGAACTTGAATACCACTTTATTTGGATTAAATATATCTTATGGTTATGCAGGATATATATCAAATTGCAGAGTTATTTGAAACATCAATAGCTAATTTATGATGAATTTGAGTGAAAAGTTCATCTAAAATAATTTAAAACTCTAAAGGCTTTTAAAAATAGATATTGTAGTATTAACATATGCTAATTTTAGACTTTCCAAATACTGTAAATAATTAAGGGTTATTATGTATGCAAAATTTGATGATAAAATATTAAAGCTTATTCTAAAACTTATACATGAAAATCGTCTCATTTCTTTATAGTCAACCTTAGTATAGCCACTTCCAGTGGGAGTGGCAAGTGGATTATGACCACATTTAGCTTTATGTAAAAATAATCATGATCAGTTCACATATTTTTAAATGCTGGTAGCTTATTCTTCACTTGCCTCATTAACATATTGTTCTGAGTTCCAAGAAGAATCAGTTCATCCGTATCTTTCATGTTGTGATGTATACAGCTCTTTGGGTATGTGGCTGTTGGCAATTACCACTTTCACTTTGGCACTGATATTTACGTTTCTACACATGTGAAATGTGAAATCCCTCAAATGTGAAACTTCACGGAATTCCAAGCCATCTTTTGTAGCATATACAGAGACAATTCTCCTGGTCAATGTGTTAATTGGAAAAACAATTTTTCTTTAATAAATGTTTGTGCTCTGTACATATTAGGTCCTTAATAAGGTATGTTTGACTTGAGGTTGGCTCATTCTCTCTCTTACATATATATATATATATTCTATGTTACATAATTGTTTTTCTCTAAAACTCTGATTAAAACAGCCTATTTTCATGAAACTTGACTGTGGTCTTTAAAATAAATCTACTCTTCCCTATTCCCAATGTTTCAATGTACATGTATATTACTTGATAGGGAAGGTTGTTACTAGTTATATTCTTATTACAATATTCCTCTCGTATTATGTTCTAATGAGTTTTTTTAATTAATGATAACTCTTCCTCATTAGATTAAGAACTGCTCCAGGGCAGAATCCTTTGTTCATTGCTCTTTTTTTCTTCATATTTGGCTTATTTTGGTGCTTTCCACAGAGTGGCTACTAAATAACTAATGACAGTGAAAATTAGTATGATAAATAGATACAAGTGCTGTTGACTTACAGCTTTCATTTATAATTATAATTGGTATGAGCTATTTTGCTCATATATATTTTAATATTCTATGTGTATATTTTTAAAAACATTTGTCCGGTAGACAATTATGTGTCTCCCAAAAAGTTATCTATTTTTTCAGCTATTTGGGAAAGGCTTTTCCCCCTATAATCTTAGTTCTATAAAAACATTAAATAGGGCTGAACTTAATATTTGTTTTCATATTGTTTTGGGATATTGATAAAGTAAACTTGAGAGATCAAATATAGAGATTTTATATAAATTTAATATTAGTACAAATAGTAATAGGTGTATCATTTGTGGTCAGTTCAATGCTGATAAAGTAATTAAGAAGAGTTTTTTATCTAAACAGATCAAATATTTCACCACACTTGCAATGTTGTTTCTATATTCATTTACTTAACAAATCCTTTTCATAGTTCAGATTAATACTACCTGAACTATGACTTACACCCTATATGTATTTACATAGTCCATACTTTATGATTTCAGAACTAATGAAGATTTTAAAATGTATATTATAAAGGAGGGTAAAATTAGGAGAAATTAAAGAAATAAAATAAGGCATTTTATTTTTTCATAATATGTTCTTACGCATGTGATTCTGAATAGAATCTTCCATTTATATAAATCCGGTGTTTTATAGAGTTGTACGTGCCTCTGAAAATGACTTTGAAATATCCTCAGGAAGTCATTAGTAGCCACCTTATCTCCTGACTGTTTCTTGCTTTATTTAGACCAGATTTCCAAAAATGTTTTCCATGAAATTATAGTCCCACTGTGATAGGTGTAATTTTAAATGCCAACTTCCAGTCTTCCTGAGCAGTCAGTCTTTTAATTGCTCTCTACCTCTTGAGATACATTAGAAAATGCATGCCACTTATTAATATTTGTTAAGGGTATAATAAAATACATATTTAATTAAGAAGAATCATTTTATAATTAGAATTTTAAACAAATTTTAACAGTACATGTTTTAAGTGTGAGAAATACAGAATTATCTTTGAGCTATATGAGATTATTTCTATTTTAAGTTCTTACTTGAAATACTTTTCATTCAATGTTTGTTATTTTTTTAGCTTGTTTGTATTTTTAGTGAAGTCTCCTAATTATAATTGTAGGCAGTTCCCATAATTATAAATAGTTTGTGTTCCCATAATGTGTATATTGGTTATTTGGAAACTGGAAGCCATTTTTGTGATGTTTGTAGAAATGGTAATGTTTGTAGAATACCTTATAAAATAGTAGTATAGAACAAAACTGACATTAAAAAATTTTATATGGGAAAATATGTTCCAGGTTATAGCACAGAAATAGCTGTTTCTGAAGGACAGCCCTAGCTTTAAAAGAAAAAAAAAATAACCAGTTTTTTCTACATGTGATTAAAAATTTGAGCATGAAATTTAGAACTAAGTCATAGATGTAAGACATACAGTCTTCAAATATATTTAGTGAGCACTATGATATGCTAGCTCCTGGAAACAAGTATAAACTGGGAAGACATAGTTTCTCTCCTCTCGGGATTCCAGTATAATAAAGGTGAGATTAAGTAAAAAGGCAATTACAATATATTGGAAATATAAAGTGAAAATTCTATAAGAAGGAAAACCTAATATAGAGATGAAGTCTCAGAGAAGTATCTGTGAAGGAAGTTACATCCATGAGATCTGAAGGATGAGTTTCAGTTAGGTGAGTGGAGAATTGGAGGAGAGGGCTTCCGGGAAGAGGGAACAGAAGTTTTAAAGGATAGAATGTGAGAGTTTTTGTTCGATGCACAGAAATTTCAAGTAGTTTAGTTGGTTGGAAAGGCTGGGGGAAAGGATGGCAAGAGATAAAGTTGAGAAGATAATAAAAATATATAGTATGAAAGGCTTGTAAGCCAGTTTGAGCATTTAGACTTTATCTAAGGTCGGGAGCTAGATTTTGAAGAGTTTTAAGCAAAGAATTGACTTGACCAAATTTGCATTTAGGAAGTCCACTCTGAATGCAGGTATGGAGAAATCATTGAAAAGAGAAAAGACTGTATTCTTGGTAAAAATTAGGGTGGATTTAGGAGTGAAGATAAGCTGACATATTAAAGAAATAGAAGATAGAAGAGGCAATACTTGGGTATTGTGGGAAGATGTAAGAATAATATATTAAGAATTAAGAGTGACCCGAAGTGTTTGGCCTGAGTAACTGTGTTGATAAGGGTGCCATTTAGTGAAAGAATGCAGGAGATTGAGTAGGTTGGGAGTAAAATAATGAGTTCAATTTTAGGTAGGTTGGGTTGTATGTGTTTTTAAGTTATTCAAATGGAATTGGTATGGGAGAATGGTAGGACGTGAGATATATGGATCTGAACCTAATGAGATCAGAATTTACATGGTCATTGAAACTATAAGAATATTTGAGATTGTGCATGAAAAGTGTATATAAATGAGGTAGCAAACTTGTAGACAGTGAACCAATTCTGACTCACAGATATGTTTTGTTTGCCCATCAGAGTATTTAAATATATTCTGAATTATTAGTTTCCAATATTTAAGAACTGGTAGAGTAGAGATAAAAATTTGGATTTCCAGCTTTTCGTGAAAAAAATTCCTGATGAAACAATCCCAGTCCAGTATTCTTGCATGGCAGTCAGTAATCAACAGGAACTGACTAACGACTTTCCTTTTGTAGGTGGGTAATGTGCTATCCAGTTTGGCACAGTTCTTTTTCAGCCTGTTGAACTTATTTGCATTACCTGCCTGGCTCCTGTGGGCTCTTGAATTCGTGACCATGTATAATATGGGAATACACTGCAGTCTAGGACAGAATACAAAGGAATACCAGTATTTAAGATAAAGGAAGAGAAAGTCCAAAAAGAAAAATATCGAGAAGCCATTCTGGTGAATGGGAGGGAGAGAAATAAATAGGGATATTAGAAAAATTGTTTAGATGACTATCCCATGAATTTAATTTCATTGATAATTCTATCTAAAGTAATTTTTATGGGATTTATAGAATCCAGAGTACACAGTTGCTTTTTAAAGTCAATTTCTAATGGCCATAAATTTTGCAAATAATGCTTGGTAGTTTTTGGAAATTTAATGTTAGGGAAAAAGTCAGAAAAAATATCAAAATGTTAACAGTCATATCTAGGCAGTGAAATAATATGAGAGATTTTTCCTCTTAACTTTTGTTATCTTCTGAGTTTCAGGGTTGTTTTTTTTTTTTTACAATTAAAAAAAAGTCTCTTCTGTAGTCTGAAAAAGTTATTACAAATAACCAAAGATTAATTGTAGATTTTTTTTCCTGAACTTGAGTGTTTTATAGAGTCATAAGCTAAATGGAAGAGTCTTTCATATGGTCTAACTAGTGTTTCTCAAAGTGTATTTCAGTGATTCCCTCAAAAGAGGATCAATGAAAAAGGATTCTATGGACCAGAATTTTGGAAAATATTGAAGATTTGCAATGGTGATTTGCATATTATGGCTCTAAGAAGTTCTGTAAAAGAACTTTAATTTAATATTATTAAATAAAAATATTTAATTTTAATTCAAGGTTTCTCAAACTTTTTTTTTTTTGATATGGGACAGTCTTTATGTGAAACACCTTATATATATTCACTAGTTTATCATGGAGTACACTTTGGGTATTTGTTGTTCCAATCAAACCCAAAAGACAGATAGAGTTTTTGGTTTGTTGGATACTGTTAGTTACCAAAAGATAATTGAAGGACATTGTCTTTTATCAGAGGCATTTATACTGTAATAAAGCACTGCATTTATATGTGAATAATATATTACATATAAACATAAAAGAACTGCAAAAAACCCTGTAAACATTTTATGAAGCCTTTTCTTCCTGCACATATCCTAGAATGCAAATAGTAACTCTAATTTCTAATTATTCCAATGATTTACAACAATCATAATACATACTATTTATTGAGTACTATGTTTTGGCATTATGTTAGATGCTATATGTATATTTTAACCCTCACAATTATTCAGTAGGTACACTGCTATCATCTCCATTTTTAAGTGAGAAAATTTAGGATAAAGCCACTAACAAAATATCTAATAAATATGTATTTATTTTTCTGAGTTACTCTGGGGAGTCAGTATCTAGGGAACCTGGAGTTACTTAATTTGTCACTTTTGTCTGAGTCCAAAGAGTTTCTAAAATTTAAATCTTCATTATTGTTTTGTGCAGAATATTTGATGATTTTCATGTGTGCTTAAGAAATAAATTATAAATATGTCAATATACTTATACTAGGGTTAATCTGGCACAATTAGGTCATTGAAGAAAGGATATGGAAAAATGAGCAATGATAAATCTATGTCATATCTGTTCATGTCATATTTAACCATAACATATTCATACTTAACGGTGATATCAGTTAAAGTAGGAAATATAAAAGAAACATGCCAGATATTAGAATAGAATAAATTTAAAGTCAGAGTAACAGAGCAAAGATCCCTTTAACAATATGCTCTTACACTATTATTGATTACCCTAGTTAACCAGATAAATGAGACATAACCAGTGAACTAGGTTTCCCTAGTTGCTCAGTTTTCTGTAGGATGGCTATCACTAGAAAGAGTCTATTTGTAAATAAAAGGAGCCACTGTACTTTCCTTTAGGAGCAAAATCAGAGATTTCTTGTCAAAGGAAATTTTAAATTTGGTATGTAATTTGCAGTTTGGTTGAAACAGGTTTGCAGCATCAGTCTTGTGGCTGTATAAGTAAAACTTCATTCTCAAATTTTCAGAGAACCAGATCTGGCACCAAACATATAAGCATATAAGATAATAAAGAATCCCATTGTTATGTGGATCTATGTTCTTAAACCTGATTTTTTAAAAAATAGACCTACTTTAATAGAGTTAGTAGGAGAAAGAAAAGTAGTCTTAAAGAAAAACAACCAAAGACTCAAATCAGTCTAAGCTAAACTCCAGAATATTGGGAGTGTATTCCAGTATAATCTTAATTTCTTTGTTTCAGTCTCTAACGGTAAGGTGTTTTAATGTTTTTTTTTTTTAATTACTCTTTTGAATTGATTTAACAGATCCACAAAGACTCATCCAGGTCCAGTTGTACATTTAAGTGATAGCCCAAGAGATGAAGGGAAAGTGAGTATTACAGTACCACTATTCTTGAATTTATTTTCCTTATTCTTGAATAAAGGTGTTTCTTACTATTATTTTATACCTAACATCTAGCACAGTGCATTCAGTATAATCTAAAATTAAAATATGTTGAATGAATGAATGAGCAAATAAATGAATGAACATATTATTTACACTAATAATGGTCCCAAATTGAGTCTTTAGTTTCACCTAAAGTTGATATTTAATTCTAGAATTTTGAGGAAGGCATGTAACACATAGAACAACTTTAATTTTCAAATATTCAATGCCTGAAGTTAAAAATATTGTCAATATCATTAATCATTGGCCCCTGATATTCAGTAATGGTAATGATAAATGAGCAATATTAAATAATCATAAATTAGCTAATCTTAATTTTATAAATAGGTAATAATATAGAAAATGTTCTAAGATTACGGAAATAATCCTTATTAATTTTGATTATTCATAATTTTCCTTTAATTATGAGAAACAAAGTTGATAACATGAAAATCTCTAGAGTGTCACTTTCATTATAAATATCATCTCTTCAAGTATATAATTTTTGCTAAGTACTATATAAAACACCTAAATAAATTATTTAGTATAGGTTTGGTTCTTTATTTTTAAATGATAGAAACGGAATTAGCCTAATAAATATTGAACCTGAAAGACAAGTCCCCCAATGGTAAGAGAAAGAACATTGAATTTCTTCAAATTGATTTATAAATACAGTATAATTCCAATCAGGTGTCATTAGAATTTACTTTTTTAATTGAAGTATAGTTGTTTACATTATTATATTAGTTTCAGGTGTACAACATAGTGATTAAGTATGTTTACAGATTATACTCCATTCAAAGTTATTGAAAGATAATGGCTCTAATTCCCTGTGCTATACAATATATCCCTGTTGCTTATCTATTTTATACATAACAGTTTGTATCTCTTAATCCCATACCCCTAACTTGCCCCTCTGCCCTTCCCGCTCCCATCTGGTAATCACTAGTTTATTCTCCATATCTGTGAATCTGTTTCTGTTTTGCTATATACACTCATTTGTATTATTTTTTAGATTCCAAATGTAAATGATATATATTTTTGTGTTTGTTTGAATAATTTCACTAAGCATAATATTCTCTAGGTCCATCCATGTTGCTGCAAATGGCAGGATTTCATTCCTTTTTATGGCTGAATAATATTTCATTGTGCATATATGTATATATACCACATCATTTTTATCTGTTCATCTGTTCATGGGCACTTGGGTTTCTTCCATATCTTAGCTATTGTAAATAACGCTGCTATGAAGATTGGGGTACATGTATTTTTTTGAATTAGTGTTTTCATTTTCTTAAGATATATACCCATGAGTGGAATTGCCGGATCATATGGTTGTTCTATTTTTAGTTTTTTGAGAAACCTCCTTACTGTTTTCCATAGTGGCTACACCAATTTACATTCCCACCAACAATGTACAAGAGTTCCATTTTTTCCACATCCTCTCCAACATTTGTTGTTTATGGACTTTTTTTTAATAGCTTTTTAAAAAAATTTATTTAATTTATTATTTATTTATTTTTGGCTGCTTTGGGTCTTCATTGCTGCGCGCGGGCTTTCTCTAGTCGCAGTGAGCAGGGACTACTCTTGGTTGCGGTGCATGGGCTTCTCATTGTGGTGATTTCTCTTGTTGCAGGGCACAGACTCTAGGCGATGGACTTCAGTAGTTGTGGTGCGTGGGCTCAGTAGTTGTGGCTCATGGGCTCAGTAGTTGTGGCTCACAGGCTCTAGAGCACAGGCTCAGTAGTTGTGGCACACGGGCTTAGTTGCTCCACTGCATGTAGGATCTTCCTGGACCAGAGCTTGAACCCGCGTCCCCTGCATTGGCAGGCAGATTCTTAACCACTGTGCCACCTGGGAAGCCCTATTTATGGACTTTTTGATGACAGCCATTCTCACAGGTGTGAGGTGATATCTCATTGTGGTTTTGATTTGCATTTCTCTGATAATTAGCAATGTCGAGCATAATTAGCAATGTCATGTGCCTGTTGGCCATCTGTAAGTCATCTTTGGAAAAATGTCTATTCAGGTCTTCTACCCATTTTTTAATCACATTGTTTGTTTTTAAATATTGAGTTATATGAGCTGTTTATATATTTTGAATATCAGCCTCTTGTCAGCCATATCATTTACAAATATTTTCTCCCATACTGTAGGTTGTCTTTTCATTTTGTCAATGGTTTCCTTAGCTGTTCAAAAGCTTTTAAGTTTAATTAGGCCCCATTTGTTTATTTTTGCTTTGTTTCTTTTGCCTTAGGAGGCAGATCCAAAAAATATTGCTACAATTTATGTCAAGAGTGTTCTGCCTATGTTTTCTTCCAGGAGTTTTATGGTTTCAGGACTTACATTTAGGTCTTTAATCCATTTTGAGTTTATTTTTGTATATGGTGTGAGGAAATGTTCTAATCTCACTGTTCTACATGTAGCTCTCCAGTTTTCCCAGAACCACTTGTTGAAGAGACTGTCTTTTCTCCATTTTATATTTTTACCTTCTTTGCCATAGATTACTTGACCATAGGTACAAGGGTTTACTTCTGGAATCTCTATTCTGTTTCATTGATGTATGTCTTTTTTTGTGACAGTACCATACTTTTTCATTACTGTAGCATTGTAGTACAATCTGAAGTCTTGGAGCATGATACCTCCAGCTTTGTTCTTTTTTCTCAAGATACTTTGGCAATTTAGCATCTTTTGCGATTCTATATGAATTTTAGGATATTTGTTCTAGTTCTGTGAAAAATGTCTTGGGTATTTTGATAGGGATTGCATTAAATCTGTATATTAGTTTGGGTGTATAGACATTTTAACATAATTAATTTTTCCAATTCAAGAGCACAGGATATCTGTTTCTTTGTACCATTCTCAGTTTCCTTTATCAATGTTTTAAATTTTTCAGAGTGTAGATATTTTATCTCCTTGATTGTTTATTTCTAGGTATTCTTTTTGATGAGATTTTAAATAGGATTGTGTTTTTACTTTCTCTTTCTGATAGTTCATTGTTAGTGTATAGAAAAGCAATAGATTTCTATATATTAATCTTGTATCCTACAATTTTGTTAAATTTGTTTATTCTAACAGTTTTGGGGTGGAGACTCTAGGATTTTCTATATAAAGTATCATGTCATCTGCAAATAGTAACAGTTACTATTTCTTCCCTTCCAATTTGAATTCCTTTTAATTCTTTTTCTTGTCTGATTCCTGTGGCTAGGGCTTCTAATACTATGTTAAATAGAAATGGCAAGAGTGGGTATCCTTGTCTTATTCCTGAATTTATAGGAAAGGCTTTCAGCTTTTCACTGTTGAGTATGATGTTAGCTGTGGGTTTGTTATAAAGGGCCTTTATTATGTTGAGGATAGATCAAAAGCTAAGCCAGAAAACAAGTCTCAACAAATTTAAGAGGATGGAAATTATACCGAATTCTTTCAAACCACAACAGTATGAAAGTAGAAATCAATTACAAAGAGAAAAATGGGAAAAGAACAAACATGTGGAGACTTAACAACATGCTACCAAAAAACCAATGGGTCAATGAGTAAATCAGAAAATACCTTGAGACAAATGAAAATGGAAACACCACACTCCAAAATCAGTGGAATACACCATAGCAGTTCTAAGAGGGAAGTTTATAGTGATACAGGCTTTCATAAAGAAACAAGAAAAATCTCAAACAAACAATCTAACCTACCACCTAAAGGAATTAGAAAAAGAAAAAGAAACAAAGTCCTAAGTTAGTAGAAGGAAGGAAATAATAAAGATCAGAGAGGAAATACATAAAATAGAGATTTAAAAAACAATAGAAAAGATCAGTGAAACCAAGAGCTGTTTTTTTGTAAAGATAAACAAAATTGATTATCCTTTAGCCAGGCTCACCAAGAAGAAAAGAGAGATGACCCAAATAAACAAAATAAGAAATTAGAGAGGAGAAATAACAACCAATACCACAGAGATACAAAAAAATCATGAGCGAATACTACATACAGAATAATAAGATAATAATACAACAGTTATATGCCAACAAATTGGACAACCTAGATGAAATGGACAAATTTCTAGAAACATACAAGCTACCAGGACCGAATCAAGAAGAAACATAATTTGAACAGACCAATCACTAGGAGTGAAGTTGAATTTGTAATTTAAAAAAAAGAAACCTTGCAGCAAAAAAGTCTAGGATTGGACAGCTTCATAGGAAAATTCTGACAAACATATAAAGAAGAACTTATACCTATCATTCCCAAACTATTGCAAAAAAATTGAAGAGGACAGAGCACTCCAAAAATCATTCTACTAGTCTAGCACTACCCTGATACCAAAAACCATAAAAAGACATTACAAAAAAAAGAAAATTACAAGCCAATATCTCTGATGGAAATACATGTAAAAATCCTCAACAAAATATTAGGAAACGGAATCCAACAGTGTGCAAAAAACATCACACACTATGATCAAATGGGATTTATTCCAGGAATGCAAGAATGGTTCAACATTTGCAAATCAATTGATGTGATACACAACATTAACACAAGGAAAAATAAAAATCACATGATCATCTCAATAGATGCAGAAAAAAGCATTTGGCAAAATTCAACATCCTTTCATGAAAAAAACTCTCATCAAAGTGGGTATAGAGAATTTACTTACATTTTTAAAGAATTTACAAGCTGATTTTAAAATTCATAAGAAAAATGAAATGTTTAAGAATAGGCAAAACATTTTTTCAAAATGAATAACATTGTGATATTGGTACAGGGGAATATAAGAAGACCAATAGATCTAAACAGATATTCCAGAAATGGTTCAGGTGTTTGGGAGAATTTTGTATGTTTTGAGAAGATGTTTCAGGGTATGATAAACTATTGAATAAATGGCTTTGGCCAATTAGTATCCATTTTGAAAAAAATGTAAGAACTCTACCTTATACCATTTACAGAAGTAAATTCCAGATGGAGAAAATACACAAATGTTCAAATAGCAACCCAGAGAGTTTTAGAAGAAACAATAAGAAACAGGTTGTTACCATGGAGTAGGGACCTCCTTAGGAAAGCTTTAAGGAATATGCCATAACAAGACAATCATGATAAGAGACAGGCAACAAAGTGGGAGACAGTGTTTTCTAGATATATAGCAGACAAATAATGAATATGCAAAATATATAAAGATCTTTTGCTAAATCCTCATCTTTCATAATAGGAAATCAATAGATAATGGCTAATTAATAAATCAAGAAATGACATTATAAATATAATTAGAAATATGAAACTAAGTCTACTAGAAAAGATGATTTTAAGAATTGAAGATGTGGTTGCCTCTTACCTCTGAAGATAAGGGTTTGGCAGTGAGGAGGAACCAGCCTCATTAGTAATCACTAGGGAAATGCAGTATGCCCCTTGTCCCCCATTAGACTGGCAAAATATTAAAAATTAAAAATATTAATAATATCAGGTAATGGAAAAGGCATTGAAAAATGGGCATCTAGATACAGCAATCATAGGTATACATACCAGTATGGGCAATTTGTTATCAACATTTAAAACATGTTGATAGATAGAAAATCCACTTCAGATATCTATCCTACTTATATGACCAAAGGGCAAAATACTGAAAACAGCTTAAAGATCTATTAATAGAAAATTGAATAAATGAATGATGATGTATACATACTGTGGAAGGCAGTGATGATAAGGAAAGTTCTTCAAGCCACATTTTTAAAAGAAAAGATGCAGAACACTAAGTGTAGTATAAAACCACTTGAATAATGAATTTGTGTTTTTACTTATATATTCAGATTACTCAAGGAAAAAAGCCTAAAAGGAAATGCATAAATCTGGGGAGGATACTAGTGATTAGAATTGCGGAAAATGGTCAAAGTTATTCTTATTTTACTTGTGTTGTTCAAATTTTTATGAAAGAATATAATGTGTGTTAATTGTGTAATTAAAAATTAAAAGGAATGCAAAATAAATTAGTATTACAGGCAGAAGACTGTGTTTGAATTGTGGCTCCACTGCTTATTAGCATATAACCTTGAATAAATCACTTGACTTCCTGTTGATTAGTTTTTCCATCAGTAGCCTTTTGTCACATACAAATTCTTGATTTGAATGTACTCAGCCTTTTCAGTCTTTTTATTTGACTCCTGCATTTTGTTTGTTACCCAGTAGATCTTTCCCTTCCTGAGGGAAAATATAATTCTATTTTTTCTATCAGTTGTAAGGCTTTCCATTTCACAATTCAATTTTAATCTATGTGTAATTTATTTTATGTTGGTTTGAAATAAGGGTATACTTTCATTTTTACATATAAATAATTCATTTATTGAATAGTCATTTCAGTTTCCACTGATTTATAAGGACATCTCACTTATATATCAAGTTCCCATATTTGGGTGGGTCTTTTTCTGGATTTTTTTCTCTGTTGCATTGATATATTTATCTATTATTCTACTGAGCGCACCCTTTATAATTATAATAACTTTACAAAATATCTTGCTCTTTGGTAGGTCTCCCCTTCTGCCTCTCTCATCTTGGCTTTTTATGACCATTTATTCTGCTATATGAATTTTAGGATTAGTTTATCAAGCTCTATGTAAATCCTTGTTGGGATTTTGTTTGAAACTTGAACATATTGATGAATTTAGAGAAGATTTACATGATTAAGACATGAGTGTTCCATCTTTCCATCTTATAAACACGATATATTTACTTTGGCTTTCTTTTATGTTTTTTATATGGCTTTATAACTTGTTCACAAAAGTCATACATATCTTTTGTTACCTTAAATTTAAGTATCTTATAGATTTTATTGCTCCTATGAATTAGTTTTCTTAAAATCAGTTTCATAATTAATTGTTAGTGTATAATATATTGTTCATTTTTGTTATTTTATATTTGACTACATCACGGAATGTTGTTTTTAGTAGCTGTCTTTAGATTATCTGAAATATTTCGTGTATAAAAGCATAGCAATTGTAGACAAATTTTGTTTCATATATATGTTGATGGAAAATTAACCAATAATCAATTTTTGAAAGAGATGGAAAATATTATTCGAGCCAAATTGAAGATTATAACCTGGGAACAGCTTCTCAGAAAACTCTGAGAACTGTTCCACCCATTAGAGGTCAAAGCACAGTTATATAGGTTTTTGAGACAGAGGGATATACATTTAATGATGTAGATAGTTTACACAATCCAGATCTGCAAGTACAAAGTGATGGGTCATTGTGACCCCTTACAAGATTAAAAAGGAATGTTATCTTTTAAGGAGTTGTCTAGTTGGTGCTAGGAGAATGTTGCTCTTTATCGTTGAGCAGGTATTTCTGCCAATGGGGGGGGTTTGGTCAATGCGTAATGCAGATGCACAAAGCACAGTAGAGGGGAGAGAGGAGGCCAAAGGGCAGGAAAAATTTTTGTGTTTAAATTTTCCTTGACTTGCCTTAATATATATATATATTATATATATATTTGTTTTGTTGGATAGGAACCCAGTGTAGTGCTGAATATAAATTGTTTTAATGGGAACTTTCTTTTGTTTCTAACTGCAAAGCAAATGCCTCCAAGCTTTCAACTTTAAGATGTTTGCTGCAGGCCTTTGATTGATGAAGTTAGAAAGTTTCCACCTCTTTCCAGTATTCCAAGGGCTTTACATTATGAATGGTGTGGAATTTTATTTAATGCTTTTCTATAGTATCAAGATGTGTTTTGTACCAGTCTCAGCCTATTGATAAAGATGGTATTGACAGTGATAGTAGAAATGCCTGGGGACACTCAGTTGGGTGAATCCTCACAAATGTTAACCCTTTTGAAACCAGTGTTGTGGCTGGAACAGCCCTTGTGATTCTTACTATGATTGTAAGACGCACCTCAGCAACAACCATCTGAGAACTTTGAAAAACATGGTTTATTACTCATAGCTCCTGGAGAGTACATGGCATGCCTGGGGCCACACAGGGATGTTGTGGTCAGGGGGAGAGGGAGAGACAGAGAGGGAGATAGGGAGGGGGAGACAGAGAGAGAGAGAGAGAGAGAGAGAGAGAGAGAGAGAGAGAGAGCGAGCACATGGACCTGGAGTTTTATTGAGATCGGGGTGGGATGCCTATGGTTTCGCAGGTTCACTTTATTGGTGAATTTAAAACAAGAGGAGGAATTAAAGTCCAAGAAGGGAAATGCAAGCAGTCAGTCAAATGGCCAGTTTATCTAAGTCAACCAGAGCTTTCTTAAGAAAAAAAAAGGAAACTTTCTGGGTGGGGCATCCTGGCTCTTTATCTAGTTGTGTAGCTGGCAATGGGTTTATTTCAGATGGAGGCCTTTGCAATAGATGCCTCAGTAATCAAAAGCTTAGTGTCAGGCACTTACATTACAATTTAAAAAGCTAACTGTCAGGTACTTACACTACAAAATGACTATTCCTTAATTATTCGTTGAAAGATGTAAATAGATTTTCTAATGTAAACATTTTTGCATTTCTGGGATAAATTCAACCTGGAAGGGGAAAACTTTCATGGAGGCTTGTTGGTGAAGTGAAAGAAGGAACAAATTACTGATGTTAAGGTTCCTGCTGAAACAAAATAGTATCATAAAATCAGAAAATAGAACCCCCTGTCCCTGAGACACCATTTGCTAAAGAAACTGCATATTAGCCTATCAAATACAGGAGGGTGCTCTTGGACTGAGAGGTGCCTGTATTGGGCATGTTATTGTGTACATCTCCTTGGATTCTCTCAGCTTTGCTTATCTCTCAAACCCTTGGCTGCTTGCTTCATCTCAGTTTTGGCAGGGTTAATCAGCTTCATGCAGTACTACTTTTTGAAGCTGACTGGCTATACCCAGTCTTTGGCTCCTCTCTTTAATTCTGGATTTAGATAATGTGCCATACTGTAAGGCATGAGATCTGGCTTCCCTAACAGATGCCAAAGGGGTCAAATGACACAGCCCTGTTGTGAAGGGGTGTTAATTTCCCATGGAGAAAACCTTGATCAATATTATTAGACAAGACACAAGAAATAAATTCTCCCTCCCTTCCTTCCTATGGTTGGGCTATTCTGAATCATGGTTTTTCCCTGTAAGCTGTTAGAGACATCCTGCAAGCCAAGTAAATACACCTGCTAGGTTATTGGCTATGTCTCTTCTGCTTCTCCCCAAGAAATAGTGGTTAGTATGATAATGAATCATCTTTTACTTCTTTGCTTTACTTCACTTTTCCTTTATTATTGCAGCCCTGAGATTATACTTCTTAGTGAAACATTAGCACTTAGGCCTTGCCTCAGTCTATTTTCTACAGAACCCCGATTAAGACAATAGTATCAGAATTGTTCTAGATCAGGGATAGGAAACTATGGCCCATGGGATAAATCTAGTGTACTGCCTGTTTTTGTAAAATGATTTCTTGGAACACAGCCATGCTCATGCATTAACATGTTTTTCTGTGGTTGTTTTCTTACTACAAAAGCAAAGCTGAACAGTTGTGACAGAACTAAATGGCTGCAAAGCCTAACGTATTTGCTCTCTATCCCTGCATAAAAAGTTTGTTGACCCCTGTTCTAGACTGTAGACCTTCAGGATGGGATTTTGGAGTTGGGTTGTCTCCTATCTAAAATCAAAGGACCCAGTGAAGGTGTCAAGTGAAGTATTAAAACCCTATCATGTGGTGACATCAAAATTACTCAAACATTCTCCTTTGATTAATTAGGATGAGGGGCTAATGGAAAGGCAAACAAACAGGAGATTGAATATTTGTGGTGCTTGATTCATAAAGGGCAATGATAATTATAATGATGATGGAATAAAATAGCTTGCTTTGATGCCACTTGTATTATTTTCTATTCCAATTTAAATTATGACAAATCTGGTAGTTTGAAACAACACAAATGTATTGTCTTACAGTTCTGTAGGCCAGAAGTCCAACACAGGTCTCACTGGGATAAAATCAAAATACTACAGGGTTGCATTCCTTTCTGGTAGCTCTAGAGGAGAACCTTTTCTTGCCTTTTTCAGATTTTATAGGCTTTACACATTTCTAAGCTTGTA
This sequence comes from Balaenoptera musculus, assembly GCF_009873245.2. Lineage (NCBI taxonomy): Eukaryota > Metazoa > Chordata > Mammalia > Artiodactyla > Balaenopteridae > Balaenoptera > Balaenoptera musculus. Next base: position 78,008,808 of record NC_045788.1, on the reverse strand, counting down.
GCCATCTTCCTCCATCTATAAAGACAATAATTTAGCATCTCTTTGACTTCCTTCCATCATCAAACCTCTTTCTAACCACAGCTGGGAAAGGTTCATCACTCTTAAGGACTCATATGTTCAGATTGGGCCCACTTGGATAATCCAGGATACTCTCTCCATCTCAACAAACCTTAATTACATCTAAAAAGTCTTTTTTGTCATATCAGGTAATATATTTATGGGTTTTGAGGATTGAGGCATAGACAGCTTTGGAGGGAACATTATTTCACCTACCAAAGCACAGGAGACTGTGTGAAAATAAAATGATCAACTTAGAACAGTTCATTACTGATTTAAGGCATTCCAGAGGCCCTCTAAAACAACTTTAAAGGAACTCTTAACTTTTGCAGCTCTAGGGCAGACTGTGCTCAAAATAGGCCCAGGATCTTTTTATAAGGAGACTAAACACATAGTTTGAAAGGTCTTATTTGTTAAAGTCAAAGCCCTGATAAGGAAAGAGTATGACCCTGACACCTGGTATAGCTTTCTAGGGCTGCCATAACAACGTTGTATAAACTGGGTAGCTTAAAATAACAGAAATTTACTAATTCACAGTTTGCATGCCAGTAGTCTGAAGTCACGGTCTTGGTCGGGCCACTCTCTCTCTGAAGGCTCTGGAAGAGAATCCTTCCTTGCCTTTTCCAGCTTCCGGTGCCTCCTATTGTTCCGTGATTTTTGGCAGGATAACTCCAATCTCTTCCTCTGTCTTTACATGGCCTTCTTCTCTGTGTCTCTGTATCCTCTCTTCTTCTTTTATAAGGACACCAGTCATTTGATTTTAGGGCCCACCCTAAATTAAGGATGATTTTGTCGGAAAATTCTTAACTAATTACATCTGCAAAGACCCTATTTCCAAGTAAGGACACTTTCTGAGGTCTTCCAACTCTCATCTGGTGAGCAGAAGTGGCAAGTAGCTATATAGCTCATAAGACTCATGTGTCAGAGACTCATGTGTCATAAGGCTTTATCCCATAAATATCTAGGACCTGGCCCTATATGTGATGATTTTGAAGGTCTAATGGTCTGGGGGTGGAGGGGCATCTCCTCTAAGGTAAAATGTAAGCTTTTGTATTTCTCCTTATTAAGAAAGTGTCATGTCACTTGGTGGGCGCTTTTGGATTTAGATAATAGTATATAAGGCCCTAGAAATTATTGTTCCAAATCAGTTTTTTAGGTTATCCAAAATTCTGCCACTTTTGAGTGGAGCCTAGAGAAAAAAAGGTCTCTTCCCTAAGTCCAAGTGCAGCCTACCCTACCATTTGGTATCTATGATCCGCTAGAGCTTAATGTATTTGGTAGTTAAGAACACTCTATTGGAAAGCCCCATAAGAGAGGAACAACAGCTGCTCTCCATTTTCAAAGTAACTTCTGGCATGCTAATGGGCCCTTGTGGAGACTGAACACCTAACGATGGGACACCAAGTGACTGTGACTTGACCTGTCCAGCATGAGTTGGATGTCATCATATTCATTGATTCCTAGGATTGGGTGAGGGATGTGACAGTCCATTTTACAATGGAAGAGGTATATTTGGGAAATCAGCCTTGAACTGTCCAAAAGGCCTAAGTAAATTGGATAAATGGAGAACCAAGAATTCCTATGTTGCAACAATGCCTTTCTCTCAACCCACATATATGGTCTTATGGAGTAGGAGGGGAATATCTAAAACCAACTAATGGAGTAGGACAGAATTCAGGCTTGGTTCACAGACAGGGTCAGATGATTGGTTGGTACTATCTGGGCAAGGAGTACTGCTCAATTACGTCTCCACTTAGGGGGTGACATGGAGTGACCTGATGAAGAAAAATCCTTACAGTGCACAGATCCCCACGCAGTATACTTGATTGTGCATTTCATATCAAGAATGAAACACAGTAATAAAAAAATCCAGAAACAAAAATTTCTTTCCATTCGGTGGGAATGTACATTGATGCAGCCACTATGGAAAGCATAGTGGTTTTCCACTATGAAGGCGCCTCAAAAAATTAAAAATAAATTGATCTTGTAATTCCACTCCTGGATATTTATCCAAAGAAAACATAGACACTATTTAGAAAGGATATGTGCACCTCTATGTTTATTGCAGCATTATTTACAATAGGCAAGGTTTGGAAGCAACCCAAGTGCCCATTAATAGATGAAAGGATTAAGATGTGGTATAAACACACACACACACACACACACACACACACACACACACAGGAGTATTTCTCAGTCATAAAAAGAATGAAATCTTGTCATTTGCAGCAACATGGGTAGACCTAGAGTGTATCATGCTAAGTGAAATAAGTCAGGCAGAGAAAGACAAATACTGTTGTGAATCACTTATATGTGGAATCTAAAATACAAAACAGATGAACAAATATAACAAAACAGAAACAGAGTTACAAGTACAGAGAACAAACAAGTGGTTGCAAGAGAGGAGAGTGGCGTGAGGAAAGAAATAGGTGGGGGAGATTAAGATTAATAAAACTCCAGTTGCAAAATAAATGAGCCATGTGAGGAATACAGTCAATAACTATGACTCATTGTGGTGATCATTTTGAAATGTATAGAAATACCAAATCACTATGTTGCGTAATAGGAACTAACAAAATGTGGTAGGTCAATTATACTTCAAAATAACAAAAAACTCATAGAAAAAAATGATCAAATTTATGGTTACCAGAGACAGGGAGTGGAAGAAGGGGGAATTTGATGAAGGCTGTCAAAAGGTAGAACCATCCAGTTATAAGATAAATAAGTACTAGGGATGTAATGTACAACATGATACTATAATTAACACTGTTGTATGTTATATATGAAAGTTGTTAAAAAAGCAAAACCTAAGAGGTCTCATCAAAAGAAAAAAATTTTTCTATTTTATTTTGTATCTATATGAGATGATGGATGTTCACTAAACTTATTTGATTAACATTTCATGATGTATCTAAGTCAAGTCATTATGCGGTACACCTGAAACTTATACAGTGCTGTATGTCAATTATGTCTCAAAATTGGAAGAAAATAATGTCATTACTAAAGAAAGACACAGCTTTAATTTGTGACTTTTCTATATGTATATTTCAATAAAAATATTAAAAAATTAAACACCTATTCCTGATAAAATAAATTTATAAAATATTGAATGAATTCATACTTCTTTAATGATATATGTTATATATATTATATATGTATGTATAATATATATAATAATAATATTATATATATATATATATATAAAATCTGGGATTTTATTTAATAGGGAAACTCCAGAGACATTGCCACTAAAGTTAGGAAGAAAGCAAGGATGCTCATCCCCTCCACTATTTTTAACACTATAAGATGTTTTAGTAATGCAGTTAGACAAGTACAAACAATTAGAGGCATAAAAATTGGAAAGGAAGAAGTAAAATAGTCTCTATTTTAGATTATATGATAATATAACCTGGAATGCCTAAGAAAATCAACATTAAAATTAATACAAAGAATAAAATAATTTAGAAGGTAGCATACTAAAATCCAACTATAGAAACAATACCCTCTTAGAAAAGATAATGAAGAGGAGATCCTGTATAAAATAGCAACAAAAGTTTAAAAAATAATTTGCTATGAAATTAACAAGAAAATCTATACGTGGAAAACTCAAAATTCCTGAAAACTTGAATAAGTGAAAGGTATCCTTTGCTCTTGGATAAGATGACTCATTTTTTCTTCTATTTGTTGAACTTTATTCTCTTTTTCTTGACATTCTACAGTTAAATGCTTATATTTATTAAAAATTTATACTTTTCTCCTTTTAATATGTACAGGCACACCTCGATTTATTGTGCTTTACTTAACTGCACTTCACAGATATTGCATTTTTTTTCAAATTGAAGATTTGTGGCAACCATGAGTCGAGCAAGTCTATTGGCACCATTTTTCCAACAGCATTTGCTCACTCTATGTCTCTGTGTCACATTTTGGTAATTCTCACAGTATTTCAAACTTCTTCATTATTATATTTCTTAAGGTGGTCTGTCATCAGTGATTATTATTATTTTTTTTTATAAATTTATTTATTTATTTATTTATTTTTGGTTGTGTTGGGTCTTCGTTTCTGTGCAAGGGCTTTCTCTAGTTGCGGCGAGCGGGGGCCACTCTTCATCGCGGTGCGCGGGCCTCTCACCATCGCGGCCTCTCTTATTGCGGAGCACAGGCTCCAGATGCGCAGGCTCAGTAGTTGTGGCTCACGGGCCCAGTCGCTCCGCGGCATGTGGGATCTTCCCAGACCAGGGCTCGAACCCGTGTCCCCTGCATTGGCAGGCGGACTCTCAACCACTGCACCACCAGGGAAGCCCAGTGATTATTTTTAATTGAAATATAGTTTACTTATAATATTATATTAGTTTCAGCTGTACAACATAGTGATTTGATACTCTTACAGATTATGCACCATACAAAGTTACTATGATATTATTGACTGTGTTCCCTGTGCTGTACATCACATGCCTATGACTTATTTTAAAACTGGTAGTTTGTACCTCTTAATCCCCTTCACCTATTTTGCAGCCCTTCCCTCTGGCAACCACTAGTTTGTTCTCTGTATTGTGAGTCTGTTTCTGTTTTGTTGTATTTGTTTGTTTGCTTTGTTTTTTAGATTCCATATATATAAGTAAAAACATATACTATTTGTCTTTCTTAGTCTGACTTATTTCACTTAGCATACTACCCTCCAGGTCCATTCATGCTGTCACAAATGGCATTATTTCATTCCTTTTTATGGCTGAGAAATATTCCAGTGTGTGTGTGTGTGTGTGTGTGTGTGTGTGTACCACATCTTTATCCATTCATCTGTTTATGGACATTTAAGTTGCTTCATATCTTGGCCATTGTATATAATGCTACAGTGAACATTGGGGTGCATATATCTTTTTGAATTAGTGTTTTCCTTTTCTTTAAATAAATACCCAGGAGTGGAATTGCTGGATCGTATGGTAGTTCAATTTTTAATTTTTTTGAGGAACCTCCATAGTGCTTTCCATAGTGGCTGCACCAGTTTATGTTCTCCCCAACAGTGCACAAGTGTTCCCTTTTCTCCACATCCTTGCCAACACTTGTTAATTATTTGCTGTCTTTTTGATGATAGCCATTTTGACAGGTGTGAGGTGATATCTCATTGTGGTTGTGATTTGCATTTTCGTGTTGATTAGTGATGTTGAGCATCTTTTCATGTGCCTGTTGGACATCTGTATAGCTTCTTTGGAAAAATGCCATTTTTTAATCGGATAGTTTGTTGTTTTGATATTGAATTGTATGAGTTCTTTATATATTTTGAATGTCAGTCACATCATTTGCAAATATTTTCTACTATTCCATAGTTGTCTTTTCATTTTGTTGATGCTTTCCTTCACTGTGCAAAAGATTTTTAGTTTGATGTGGTCCCGTTTGCTTATTTTTGCTTTTGTTGTCCTTGCTTGAGGAGACAGATCCAAAAAAATATTGCTAAGACTGATTTCAAAGAACATACTGCCTATGTTTTCTTCTAGGAGTTTTGTTGTTTCAGGTCTTACATTTAAGTCTTTTGTACATTTATTTATTTATTTTTTAATGGTATGCCCATTGCTATGGCTTTTTTAAAAAAATATTTATTTATTGGGCTGCATCAGGTCTTTGTTGCGGCACATGGGATCTTCATTGTGGCATGTGGGCTTTCGTTGCAGTGCTCATTGTGGTGCATGGGCTCTTCGTTGCAGCACGTGGGCTTCTCTCTAGTAGTGGCATGAGGGTTTTCTCTCTCTAGTTGTGGCACGCAGGCTCCAGGGTGAGTGGGCTCTGTAGTTGTGGTGCACAGGTTCCAGAGCATGTGGGCTCTGTAGTTTGCAGCATGCAAGCTCTCTAGTTGAGGTGTGCGAGCGCAGTAGTTGTGGCGTGTGGGCTTAGTTGCCCCGTGGCATGTGGGATCTTAGTTCCCCGACCAGAGATTGAACCCCCGCCCCCTGCATTGGAAGGCAGATTCTTTACCACTGGACCAACAGGGAAGTTCCCTTTTGTCCATTTAGAGTTTATTTTTTTATATGTTGTGAGAAAGTGGTCTAGTTTCATTCTTATACATGTAGCTGTCCAGTTTTCCCAAAACCACTTATGTGAAGAAACTGTCTTTTTCCCATTGTATATTGTTGCCTCCTTTGTTGTTGATTAATTGACCATATGTGTGTGAGTTTATTTCTAGGCTCTCTATTCTGTTCCATTGATCTCTGGGTCTGTTTTTGTGCAGTGTCATACTGTTTTGATTACTTTAGCTTTTAGTGTATTTTGAAGTCAGGGAGTGTGTGTGATACCTCCAGCTTTGTTCTCCTTTCTCAAGATGGCTTTGATTATTCAGGGTCTTTTGTGGTTCATTGAAATTTTAGGATTATTCTAGTTCTGTGAAAAATGCCATCGGTATTTTGATAGGGATTGCATTGAATATGTAGATTGCTTTGGGTGGTATAGACTTTTTAACACTATTAATTCTTCCAATCCATGAACATAGAATATCTTTATGTTTATTTATGTTGTTTTCAATTTCTTTCATCAGTGTCATATAGTTTTCAGAGTGTAGGTCTTTCACCTCCTTGGTTAATTTTATTCCTAAATATTTTATACTTTTTGATGCAATTTTAAGTGGGATTGCTTTCTTGCTTTCTCTTTCTGATAGTTCATTTTTAATGTATAGAAATGCAGATTTATGTATATTAATTTTGTATCCTGCATCTTCACTGAATTTATTTATTAGTTCTAATCGTCTTGGCATGGAGTCTTTAGGGATTTTATGTAAAGTGTCATGTCATCTGCAAATAGTTACAGTTTTACTTCTTCCCTTCTAATTTGGATGACTTTCATTTCTTTTTCTTGTCTGATTCCTGGGGCTAGGACTTCCAATACTATGTTGAATAACAGTGGACATTCTTGTCTTGTTCCTGATCTTAGAGGAAAAGCTTTTAGCTTGTCACCATTGAGTATGATGTTAGCTGTGGTTTTGTCACAAATGGCTTTTATTATGTTGAGATATATTCCCTCTATACCAACTTTGATGAGGATTTTTATCATGAATAGTTGTTGAATTTTGTCAAATGTTTTTTCTGCACCTATTGTAATGATCATGTGATTTTATCCTTCCTTTAGTTAATATGGTGTATCACATTGATTGATTTGCAGGTACTGAACCAAACTTGCACCCTTGGGATAAATCCCATTTGATCATGGTGTATGATCCTTTTTATATATTGTGGAATTTTGTTTGCTAATATTTTGTTGAGGATCTTTACATCTATAATTTTCAGATTTATTGACATGTAATTTCCTTTTTTTGTAGTGTCTTTGCCTGGCTTTGGTATCAGTGTAATGCTGGATTCAAAGAATGAGTTTGGAAGTTTTCCCTTCTCTTCAATTTTTAAAAGAGTTTGAAAAGGATAGATACTAAATCTTCTTTCAGTGTTTGGTAGAATTCCAGTGTGAAGCTATATGATACTGGACTTTTGTTTGTTGGGAGTTTTTTTTTTTTTTAATTACTGATTCAATTTCATTACTGATAATTGGTCTGTTCATACTTTCTATTTTTTCCTGGGATATTGTACATTTATAGGAGTTTGTCCATTTCTTCTAGATTGTTCAAGTTGTTGTCATGTAAATGTTTGTAGTATTCTTCAATTATTGTATTCCTGTGATAGCTTGTATAGCTTCATGTTCATTTTTGATTGTATTTACCTGGACCTTCTCTCTTTTTTCTTGATGAGTCTGGCTAAAGTTTCATCAGTTTTCTTTATCTTAAAAAAAATAACCTCTTAGTTTCATTGATCTTATTCTCCATTTTTTTGTGTCTATTTAATTTATTTCTCCCCTGATCTTTATTATTTCCTTCCTTCTACTAACTCTGGGTTTTTTCTTTTTGTAATTCCTTTAGGTTTCAAGTCAGGTTTTTTGAGATTTTTAAAATTTCTTGAGATAGGCCTGTATTGCTATAAACTTCCCTCTTAGAACTGCATTTGCTGCATCCCATAGATTTTGAAAAGTTGTGTTTCAATTTTCATTCATCTCAAGACATTTAAAAAAAATTTTCTCTTTGATTTCTTCATTGACCCATTGTTTTTTTTAGCAGCCCATTGTTTAGCCTTCCTGTGTTTGTGTCTTTTCCACCGCTCATTCTGTAATTGATACCTAGTTTCATACCACTGTGGTCAGAAAAGATACTTTATATGATTTTACTTTTAAAATTATTGAGATTAGTTTTGTGGCCTACCATGTGATCTATCCTGGAGAATGTTCCATGTGCACTTGAAGAGAATGTGTATTCTATAGTTTTTGGATGGAATGCTCTGTAGATATCTATTAAGTCCAACTGCTCAAAGTATCATTGAAGGCCAACATTTTCTTATTGATTTTCTGTCTGGATGATTTATTCATTGATTTATGTGGGGTATTAAATCCCCTACTAATACTGTGTTACTGTCAATTTCTCCTTTTATGTCTGTTAATATTTGGTTTATATATTTAGTTGCTCCTATGTTAGGTGCATATATGTTATGAATATTAGTTCCTCTTTTTGGCTTGACACCCCCTTAACATTATGTAATGCCCTTCTTTGCCTTTTGTTACAATCTTTGTTTTAAAGTCTATTTTGTCTGATACGAGTTATATTACCCCTGCTTTCTTTTCATTTCCATTTGCATGGAATACCTTTTCCCATCCTTTCACTTTCAGTCTATGTGTGTCTTTAGCTCCGAAGTGAGTCTTTTATAGGAAGCATATAGATGAGTCTTGTTTTTGTTATCCATTCAGCCACCCTATGTCTTTTGATTGGGGCATTTAGTTCATTGACACTTAAAGTGATTATTGATAGGCATGTACTTTTTGCCATTTTGTTATATGTTTTCTGGTTGTTTTTTGTAGTTCTTCTCTATTCTTTTCTTCTTCTTTTAGTCTCTTCCCTGTGGTTTGATGATTTTCTTTAGTATTATGTTCGGGTTTCTTTCTGTTTGTATTTGTGTATCTATTCTAGGTTTTTGGTTTTTGGTTACTATGCAATATATAGGTAGGTAGGTAGATAGATATTTGTTTTAAACTGATAGTCATTTAAATTCAAACACATTCTTAAAGTTCTACAGTTTTTATAATATCCTCACCATGTTTTATGTTTTTGACATTATATTTTACATCTTTTTGTGTATCCTTTAATTACTCATTGTAATTAGAATTGATTTTACAACTTTTGTCATCTAACCTCCATACCAGCTTTTTAAGCAGTTGATCCACTGCCTTTACTATTATATTTGCTTCTACCAATGAGATTTATTTTCTTCATGTATTTTCTCATTTCTTGTTATGGCCTTTTCTTTTTTGCTTAAAGAAGACCCTTTAACATTTCTTGTGTGACCTGCTTAGTGGCGATGAACTCTTTTAGTTTTTGCTTATCCTGGGAACCCTTTATATCGCCTTCAATTCTGAATGCTAACCTTGCTGTGTAGAGTATCCTTGATTTAGGTTTTTCCCTTTCAGCACTTTAAATATATCATGCCACTCTCTTCTGGCCTACAGTTTCTGCTGAAAAGTCAATGAGAGCCTTATGGGGGTTCCCTTTTGTTTGGCTCTTTGTTTTTCTCTTGCTGCCTTTAGAATTCTCTATCTTTAACTCTGGCTGTTTTACTTATGATGTGTCTTGGTGTTGACTCTTTGGGTTCATCTTTTTAGGACTGTCTCTGATTCCTGGACCTGGATATCTATTTCATTCCCCAGGGTAGAGAATTTTTCAGCCATTATTTCATCAAATATATTTTCTGCCCCTTTTCCTTTCTTTTCTCCTCCTGGGACTAAATCCTATAACATGAATATTATGACACTCAGTGTTGTCTCAGAGGTCCCTTAAACTATCCTCATTTTAAAAACTTTTTCTTTTTACTGTTCTGATTGGGTGATTTCCACTATTCTGTTTTCCAACTCATTTATTAATTCTTCTTTACCACTTAATCTGCTTTTTATTCTCTCTGGTATATTTTTCATTTCAGTTATTGTATTCTTCAGCTCTGATTGATTCTTTTTTAATATTTTCTAATTTTTTGTTGAAGTTCTCACTTTGATCCTCTATTCTTCTGAGTTTGGTGAGCATTTTTATGACATTGCTTTGAAATCTTTATCATGTAAATTACTTATCTTCATTTCATTAGGAGTTTTATCTTGTTATTTCATTTGGAACATATTCCTCTGTCTTCTTATTTTGTTTCACTTTCAGTGTTTGTCTTTATTAATTAGGCAAAACATTTGCCTCACCTGGTGTGGAAAGTGTGTCATTGTATAGGAGTGTCCCTTTGCAGACTATGTGTGCTTGGTGGCTTTGGTGGGAGGGCTGGAGCTGAAGTGAGCATTGGCTGGGCCTCTGAGTTTGTAATATCCCCTTTGTCTTTTGGGTCACCTGCTGGGGGTGTGGGTCCTGACTAGATCACTTCTTTCACCCTTGTACCTGTCTCTGTGTGATTTTTTTAAAAAGGGTCACCTGCTGGGGGTGTGGGTCCTGACTAGATCACTTCTTTCACCCTTGTACCTGTCTCTGTGTGATTTTTTTAAAAAGTATTGTTAATTGTAAAAAAGCTGTTCAGCCAGTCTTCAGGTTGTTCTGAGAGAGAGTTATTTTATATATAGTTGTAGTTTTGGTGTGTGCCCAGGAGGAGGTGAGCTCAGGGTCTTCCTACTCTTCCATCTTTATCCCACCTCTACCCAGTGATCTTTGATGTTACTCTTGAAAAAGTATTATGACTCACTGAAGGCTCAGATGATGGTTAGCATTTTTTAGCTATAAAGTACTTTAAATTAAGTTATGTGCATTGTTCTTTTAGACATAATGCTATTGTACACTTAATAGATTGCAGTATAGAAGTCTACATGCACTGAGAAACCAAAAAAAAAACCTGTATGACTCACTTTATTTTGATATTACATTCTGTTGAGGTGGTCTGGAACTGAACCCACAATATCTTCAAGGTATGCCTGTATTTATAAAACCATATATTTCCCTCTTGATGAGGATTCATCTGTATCCCACAAGGTTCAATATGAGGAATTTTTGTTCTGTTCTGTTTCATACTTTTCATTATGATTTCTTGTTTGGCCATAATTACTTAAATGCATATTTTTTAGTTTCCAAAATATTTTTGTCAATGAGTTCTAATTTTATTTCATGTTTGTTAGAGAATATATAGTATCTTTGATTTTGATTATTTGGTATTTACTAACTAATTTAACAGATATTTTTGCAGATACCTATTTTCTTCAGAAACTTTTCCAGGTCCTGATAATATGTATAATATGTAGTGAAGAAATCACCTACTTCTTTGCCTATATATATATATATATATATATATATATACACACACACACACACACACATATATGATATGTACTTGTGATGTGGGCAGTATTCCTGTTTTGATGTGATCAGGCATGATTACAGAGGGATCTTATTTTTGTCTTGATTCATCATGGTCACAGAATGACTTTGTCTGGTGTCTCCTGGATGTCAGGGGCTGTTTTTCTCTTTCTCAATTCTTTAAGTGTTTCTAATGTATTTTTATATTTCCCATATCACAATCTTGTACAGTTATCTCAAATTTTTGATACTTTGAGGTTTATTATTTTATATTTTGTGATTTACTAGGACTGTTGGTTATAATGTTTTATAAACAAAATGACTTCTATCTTTCTTATGTTTATTATAAAATATATAATAGCATTTTAGAATATCATTTCATTACATCTTGGGGCTCAATTTCTGAAAGGTTATATTATTCATTTTCTCACTTAGGTCAGATTTTCCAAACTTTTTAGACTTATAAATCTCCTTTCCATACATTTCATAGAAATTTTTATCATACACCTCATAGGATTTGGTTTTATTGTTTGTCATTTTCTCTGGTATGTAAAAAAAGTTGGAGTTAATACATATCTTAGTACAGTATATATTACTTTATATAAATTTAATTTTAAGAAAGTCTTTGTTTACACTAATTTTGACTTTTTAAATTTATGAAGTCATTATGCCATTTACTTTAACTTAATATGTAAAAAGCTCAATTTTTAAAGTCAATTTTAAAATTTATTGTTTGCAGTTTAATAATAAAACATTTAAATATATGCTATACCTTCAAAAGTAATATGCATTGCTTTCATGATCTGATATTTGAAATTTTGTTTCCTGTTAAAACTACTAGGTGGTTTATTTTTGTTTTTTTTTGTGTTCTGTTATAAAATTTCTAGGGAAATGATTAGGTCTCAAGAAGCTATGTAGGAGTAACTTATAACTACCATTATATTTTCTGTTTTTAACCACTGTGTTTTGGAGTTACTGAAACATCTTTATTAACAGTATAAGAATTTTCACCAGAGAAATACTACTATAATGGATTTCAAGAAAATCATCTTAAGGCACATTCCTGCGAAATATCATTATTTGAACGTTGGCCTAGTTTTATCCTTTCTGGGTTTTTTTTAACCAATGGTAGATTAAATTTAACAAAATATAACTACAAATAAAACTCAGAATCATATTATAGTAAAAACCATCAGCACAGCTAGCAGTATTTAGCTGAATGACTGAGTCTTGAATATGATCATCTAATAATCATTTTCTGTTCTCAAATCCTTTTCTTTTGAAATGCAGAATGTATATTTTGTTAATTGTCTTATTTATTGATTTATAAGTCAGTATCAACTATATTTAATGATGTGAATCTCTAGGATACCTTTGTGAACTGCTGAGAGTTCCTAAATCACCAATTTAAAATACATAAGTCATTGGGCTTCCCTGGTGGCGCAGTGGTTGAGAATCTGCCTGCCAATGCAGGAGACACGGGTTCGGGCCCTGGTCTGGGAAGATCCCACATGCCACGGAGCAACTAAGCCCGTGAGCCACTATTACTGATAAATAAATTAAAAAAAAAAAAAAATACATAAGTCAGAAAATTGGATTTGATAGAAAGAAATTTGAAGCCAAGTTTGTGGCCACATTTTTCAAGTGCATAGGACTGAATGGCATATACACTGTTCGTTAAAGTTATCACATTTCATCCTTTATTTCATCTTCCTTTTCTATCCCATTTTTCTTTTGTTCCAATGTTCTCGTTTATTTTTATGTTGTTTCGTATATACTTACATATTTTCTCAATTTCCTCTTTGGAATGAGGTAGATTTCATTGGTAAATGTTTATATTGAAGTAGAGTTCATTTGCCAATTTTTTTCAATGTAGAAAACCTATATTCAGGTTTGGAAAAATTGGTATTCTAAATAAAGTTGTATAATGTAGTATGATTATATTTTATTAACATTAATCTTTATTTGGAGCCAGGTAAAATTAATGTTAGAATTACAAAAATGATTGTTCTAATGTTTTCCAGCTGCTAATAGGTTATGAAAATGGTACTGTAGTATTCTGGGACTTGAAATCTAAAAGAGCAGAACTGAGAGTTTATTATGATGAGGTAAGTGATTTCTACTGGAATATTTGAAAAGAGTATTGTGATTTTATGCCTGTTTTCTACATTTAAGCTTTGTATGTTACCAGTATTTTTATCATTGGAAAACCGCCTAGTTCTGATCCAGTGCCTCACACTGCCTGTTGGTATTTGCATGAGTTCCACCTCTGGGTTGTTCTCCTGAGTGGAAATTTTGCCTTGATGGATTATTTTTAAGCCTTTTTTGGGCATTTACATATGTTGGCGTCTATTACCTATCTTTTTCTTTCCTTTAGGCTCTATGCTTATTTCTTAACCTCTTTGTCCTTAAGGTCTCTAAAGATACTATTCGCGTCTTTAGAAAATTGTTTTTCTGTGGCAGAAGGTTTAAGTAGTCAGTTTGAAAGGCCTTATCTTCTAATACTTGCCTTCTTACAGTAAAGAGAGATTTTTAAAATAGTAATACTTAATAATAAAAGTCAGATCTTGAAGTACGTTTTATCGTACAGAATTGAGATTTTAGGTTTTCATGTAGAGAAAGCAATGAACTCTTATCAAGGAATGGTCTCTTAATTGATACTTCAGTTGTTCGAAGATTGATTCTAGGCTATTATTTCCATCTTAAGAAGAAGCTAATGTGAAAAGAGTGAGGCTAGGGGCAAAAGGTGAGAAAGGGAAATTATGTCTTGTAGCTGTGGAAATAAAGGTGATCATATAGGCTCTCAATTAAATTAAAAATTGTTACAGTGATGAGAGATAGGAAAATACAGGTCAAAAATCACTGTTTAGAATAACTAGGCTTAAATGGGAAGAGTGCTAAAGAATTTAAGACAACACTAAGATAAATAGAGAAATAAATTTGAAAGGAAAACACATTTTTTTAGAACAGTTTCTTTTTGTGCCCTCTTCCATCCCCTTATAAAAGTAAAATTTAAATTTTGGTGCTTAAAGATACAAGCCTTCGGCTATCCCATAACCCCCACCCCCCATTCATTTCTTAGTGGTTCTGGCAAACTAAGATTTTATGATATATACAGGATTATTGTCATGGTGACAAAGAATTCAGAAGTAAATGATATAACAGCTGGGTAATTTGGTCATGATTAGTGAACAATACTCTGGCAAGCAATGTCATACAATTATGCTCTTTATGATCAACTTACGAGGCACATTGAATCATAAGGCAAGAAGGTCCTGGAGAGCTAAGCTAGGGTTTTCCTTTCGTTAAATACATAAAATACAAAGATGAGTATGAAGATCACTTCCTCTCTTAAGACTAGCAGTTAGATAAGAGTCCAAATACCATCTGTGTATTTAGCCAGTTGGAACTAGAGTGGAGCAGCTGAAATGGAAATCCAGATGAGAATGCTCAATCAGCTACTTTTCCTGTGGCCTTAAAAAGTGTAGAAGGAAGGTTTCTAACTTTAAAAAGTAAGTGAAAGTAATTTTGCAATGAAATGTTTAAATAAAGATTAACAATGTTTTAGTCAGTAGAATACTACACTTTACACTTAGAATTATATGAATATATATAAAATTGATTTATTTTAATGCATAATTATATATCCTATCATTTTAATAAAGATAGTTGTATACTTCATGTTACTACCAAACTTTTCAAACTTTCCTCATCACTTTACGTCTCATATTTTGAAATCATCTGTCCTGAAATGGTTTCTCATAAGTCACCAATGATCAGTGACCCCTTCCATAGTCTTTTAAGTTCCTCCCTAAACCTGTGACTTTACATCAGTCCTTCCTTCTTAAAATGGTTTCTTCCCTTGTTTGTGTTTTTCCACCTCATTTTTCACCCCTCCTTTCTCCATCACTGGTTCTTTCCTTAACTCTCCTTTACATTATAGATACTCTTCAGGATTCTACGTCTTCACCCTCTCTTCATTTCTCCTTCAGTTTACATTTATGTTCATATCCCCTCCCACCATTTCAAATATTACCTATATTATGCTGATAAATTAAAAATTCATATATCTTTAACTCTTACCTCTCTCCTGAGATCTAGATCCAAATATCTAATATCTATAAGTCCAGATGAATATTCCATTGGCACTGAATTTATATTTAAAGGTCTGACCTCTTTCTGTGTTTTTTTTTTCAGTTTTTCAATTTTGATTTAGTTATTTTAATTTATAACCCTCAGAGTCATATTTGACCCTTTTTTCTTCTTCATATATCATATGCAATCACTTTTGATTCAATTTTTATATTGTCTCTCATTTATTTCCTCTCTTTTTTCATTCCCACATTCAGCGTCCTAGTTGAGGATGTTATCTTTTGCCTGGAAGACTTATAATAGCCTTTTAACTAATCACATTTCCTCAGATATCTTACGTTTTCAATATATCTTTCACTAACAAGATTATCATTTTAAGACATAGCAGATCAGGTAATTCTCTACCTCAGAACCTTTGAATGGCTCCCAGTTGTCAACAGTACAAAGTCTTATTCCTTGACAGGAGGTTTAAGGCCCTGGTACTATCTTTTTCCCTTGAATTTAATTTACTGCATCCTTCTACACACTTCTCACACTTCAGACATATTACTCACTATCTCCTCAACATACCATTTATTTCCTACCTCCAGGCCTTTGCTTCTGCTAATACCTTATCATGAACTCCCTTCTTTCCTCTTATGCATATCAAAATTCTACTAATTATTTAGCTACTGTAAAGCTATTTGGACTATCTAACTAGCCACTTGATAAATAACCACTGATGAATTCAGAGTTTTGTTTTGGAAATCCAGGATCATTTTCAGAAATAACCATATGAATCTTACTTCCACATTAGCTGTGAAATTTTTGTTTCATTACATCAGTATTTCTTAAATAATCTCTCACAATCTCTCAGAGTCTGACATGAGGATAACCTTTTAATTCCTTACTAACTGCTGTTTTTCCTTTTTTCAGATTGTTATCTAGCTTTTTGGGTTTTCTTTGTCTTTCTTGTTTACAAGAAATTCAGTCACAGCCACTGAGTTTATTTTCCATATTGTTTTTCATTAAAAATTTTTTTTCTTTAATTAGTTGTATTATATTTGGTTTTTCAGCAAACGCTTAAGGTCCTTTTTAAAGAAAAGAATGGGGTATAATCAAATAAATAGAAATTGAATATTTACCCATTAAGTCAGTTCAAATTCCAGCTCTTCAATCTCTTCAATGATGGACTATTTGACATCCTATTCTTTAATAACAAGTTGGTTTTACATGCCTACTCTTCTGTACAATAAGTGTACTTCTTTTATAGTACTTATCTTGGTTTTATGTTATATATATCATTTTTATATCTGTCTTCTCCAGTAGACAGAAATTCAGTGGGATAGAAAGAAAGGTTAGGGCTGGGGCTCTGCGCCTACCATTTAGAGCAAAGTAGTCTGAGAGAACTTTAAATTGACTGAGGTTCATCCAGGTTAACATGTAGAGGAGGCAAAAAGTGACATTTCCCTTTAGTCACATAAAAAACGAGAAGAAATAAGCAGAGAAGAAGACAAAGAAGAGCGTTTTTTCCCTCTCACTGCCTCTACTGAACCCTGGCAATAAAGAGGTCTTCTCTGCCAGGTCAGTAATAAAGACCAGGGTGAGAGAAAACATAAGTCCAGTGTGTCATGGTATCTTTTGCAATTAATCAAATCTTACTTATCTTGAGGTCCACTCATATACTATTTCATTTCTGATATGTCTAATGATTGCTCTAGCCATCATTTATTTATAACTCTAACAATACTTATTGTTTGGAAATATGTGTGTGTGTGTGTGTACATATATGTATAAGTTTGGTATAAAATAAATATATACATAACTTAGTTTTATAAATATAGATTAAAAAACTAAACGTTAAAAGTTCCAAACAATAAGTATTATTAATATTGGTATAAATGTTTCCTATCTCGCAGTTGTTTAAGTTCTTTTAAGGAAAGGATCATGCTGTATATACATCTGTTCAACTTTTATGCTTACTAGAGTTTCTTTCATTGTGCTTATTAGCACATTACCCAAGTTCCATATATACTTTATTAATTTTGAAAGAATACCAAGAGCGTGGAAATATTTGATAACATTAATTACTTATTCATTTAACAGATTTTTTGAGTACCTACTTTATGCAAGACACGGTGCAACCACTGGAAATAAAACAATTTAGGAAAATGTAATGATTACTTTTTAATTTTATTTAATTCACATCTACAGAATGAATCTGTAAATACAAAAATTTTAAACTCTTCTTGCTTTAAGTCAACTTAAATAGTGTATGTTAGAGTTAATATAGTCCAATGATTCCAAATATGGGTTTTGTAGTCAGACGCTGGCTTTGAGTGGTGTAACCTGAGCAAGTATCTCAATCTTTCTAGGCCTATTTCACCACGTGTAATTTGGAAAAACATAATATCTGTTTTGTAGGATTAAATGAGATAATGTACATAAACTGCTTACCCTGGGGTCTGGCATGTAGTAAGCCCTCAAATTGCAACTCTTATGTAAACTACCTTTTAGGTTGGCTATTTTAAGTGGAACTAGGCTTCTGCCTCACCAGAGATTATCTTCTGATAACCTTGCTTTTACTTCTGTGTAATAATTTTCAAAGAAGCATTAAAGGGTACAGGGAGGACCCATGATTTACAACAAAAAGTTCTGGGATCTAACGATATTATGAAATTTACTTAACTTTTCTTTATCTTAGGAGGTGAGTTTTTGTAGCCTTTTTATAAGCCTATAGAAGGTTGAAACCAAAGGTAGTATGACCTAGGTCAGAAAAATTACATATATTTCTTAAGTGTTATTGCTATAATAATTCTGTGTTAAAATATTTTTCCTTTGGAATATAGAATGATATATCAACTTTTTTCCTCCTCTACTTGTTTTTAATTGTTATTTCATTAGGCTATTCATTCAATTGATTGGCATCATGAGGGCAAACAATTCATGTGCAGCCATTCAGATGGTAGCTTGACTTTATGGAACCTGAAAAGCCCAAGTCGTCCTTTCCAGACCACAATTCCACATGGTAAGATGTATGCTTTCAAAAGAAATCAACTCCGGAGATTCAGTGCCGTTACTTGAAGTAGGAAAGTTGGTATCATTATCACTAGAAAGAGGTAATAGGACATAGCTTCTGATTCTAAATACCCCTTTATACCTCCTTCAGATCCCTACATTATGACCCAAAGTTTCTATACTTCCCTTCCTCCTATCTATCAACTTTCCTACATTGTAAGTGTTACCTATTCAATTTTTGGTATCAAAATTGAATAACTGATGGTTGATGTACCTGAAGCAGAGGAGATAATATAGGATATTTGATGAATTTTAAGGGGTAAGGAGCTAGTGAGAGAATGGCACTTTATAGATCTGACTCTTGGACCTAATTTCTATACTGCTTTAGAGTCTGTTGTTTTCTAAATTCTCCCATTTATTTCCATTTCTGCCATTTGATTCCACTAAATTATGACTACATGGTTTTTATCGTAGGTTGTATTTCTCTTACTATATTCCTCATTGAAAGGAGATATTTAGGATTTATGTTGGATCTGTCTAACTAGGCAGAATAAAAATTTCTAATGTATGAATATCTTTTATTCAGAGGCCATATTATTTTCCATAATATTGGTGATGATCTGAGTTTCGTGTTTACCTCATACCATTGGTTGGTTGTAAGAATAAAGAGGTCAAAACCTAGAGGTTAATCAAATACATTCTATTTCATAGTTTCTGAGTGTTTATTATAGTTTCACATTGAGAAAATAGTGGTATGTTTTTATAGTGGGTGACCCATAAATCAAAAGATGGAATTATTCCAACTTGGGTTGGTTTGCCATTTTTTGTACCACAGTTGCATGTTCCACTGCAAAAGATTAAATTATTGCAACATTTACCTTAGCAGTTTACTTAGAGATTACCTTACATTTAAAAACTTACTTAGAAATGCTTTATTTATTTATTTATTTAAATAGAAGTACAGTTGATATATTATTTATATCAGTTTCAGGTGTACAACATAGTTTTTCAATATTTTTATAGATTACACTCCAGTTAAAGTTTTTACAAAATAATGGCTATAACTCCCTGTGCTGTACAATACCCCTTATTGCTTATTTATTTTATACATATAAAATAAATGAATATGTATCTCTTAATCTCATACCCCTAATTTGCCCCTCCCCCCTTCCTTCTCTACTCTTGTAACCACTAGTTTGTTCTCTATATCTGTGAGTCTGTTTCTGTTTTGGTTTTGTTTTATTTTTTGGTTCCACATATAAGTGACAACATAGAGTATTTGTCTTTCTTTGAATTATTTAACTTAGCATAGTACTCTATGCTATTCTGCCATCCCTGTTGTTTCAAATGGCAGAATTTCATTTTTTTACATGGCTGAGTAATATCCATTATGTAGATGTGAGATATATATATATATATACACACACACACACACACACACACACACACACACACACACACACACTTATATATATGATCTGAGTCAAATTTGAAATTCTCATTTTTACTTTGTACTGTTTAAATCTTCACTGTTTTTTATTATTGGTTGATTTTTCAATTCTTAGAGAAGTAAGTTAAAATATCTGTTATGAATATTTTCCTTGTAATTCTATTCATTTTTGTTTTTATACTCTAAAAACCAAATAGCTAAATGTGGCTGATATCATTTATCAGATATTCTGTGGTTTAACTGGTGTTTGACTAGGAATCAATTTCTGAGAAAGTGGTATTAAAATTTAATGATTATAGAATTGTCTACTTCTCACTTTAATTCTGTCCTTTTTTGTTTCATGTATTTTAAGGTTTTATTATTAGGTATCTGTCATGTCTCCTGTAGAGAACATATAGTTGGGTCTTGCTTTTTTATTCAGTCTTACATCATTTAGTTGGAGTGTTTAGTCCATTAATATTAAATATAATTACTGAAGGGATTGGATTTAGGTATACCAGTTTATTATTTGTTTTTTGTTGGTCCTATCATTTTTTGTTCCTTTTATCTCCCCTTTTTGCCTTCTTTTGGATTATTTGAAAGTTTTTATTATGATTCCATTTGAATTTACATATAGGCAATTTATCTTCACATATTCTTTTTAATCTGTTGCTCTAGGGATTACAATATATTGTACTTCCTTAACTTTCCATATTCTGTTAGGGTTAATTGTAACACTTTACATAAAATGTAGAAATTTCACAACCACATATATTTATTTATCTTCACCCATTGTCCTTCATGCAACAGTTATCATATGTATTACATCTAAATACAATGTTATAATTTTTGCTTTGAATACTCTTTAAGTATTTTTTTATTGATGTATAGTTAACTTACAATGTTTTGTTAGTTTCAGGTGTACAGCATAGTGATTCAGTTATTTTTTTTTCAGATTATATTCCAGCATAGGTTATTACAAGATACTGAATATAATTCACTGTTTGATACAGTAAATCCTTGTTGCTTATCTATTTTATGTATAGTAGTTATATCTGTTAATCCAATACATGTAATTTGTCCCTCCCCACCTCCCTCCCCTTTGGTAACCATAAATTTGTTTTTTATGTCTATAAGTCTGTTTCTGTTTTGTATATAGATTATTTTTTAGATTCCACATATAAGTGATATCATATAGTATTTGTCTTTCTCTGTCTGACTTACTTCACTAAATATAATATTCTCTAGGTCCATCCATGTTGCTGCAAATGACAATATTCATTCTTTTTATGGCTGAGTAATATTCCATTGTATTTATATACCACGTCTTCTTTATCAATTCATCTGTTGGTGGACATTTAGGTTGTTTCCATGTCTCGGCTATTGTAAATAGTGCTGCTATGAACATTGCGGCACATGTATCTTTTCAAATTAGAGTTTTCATTTTTTTCTGGATATATACCCAGGAGTGGGATTGTTGGATCATATGGGTAGCTCTATTTTTAGTTTTTTGAAGAACCTGCGTACTATTTTCTCCCGTTTTGTAGGTTGTCTTTTTATTTTGTTGATGGTTTCCTTTACTCTGTAAAAGCTTTTAAGTTTGATTAAGTGCCATGTGTTTATTTTTGCTTGGATTTCTTTTGCCTTGGGAGACTGATCTAAGATAATATTGCTACAATTTATATCAGAGAATATTTTGCCTATGTTCTTTTCTGGGAGTTTTATGGTGTCAAGTCTTGTATTTAAGTCTTTAAACCATTTTGAGTTTATTTTTGTATCTGGTGTGAGGAAGTGTTCAAATTTCATTGATTTATATGTAGCTGTCCAGCTTTCCAAACACCCCTTGCTGAAGAGACTATTTTTTCTCCATTGTATATTCTTGCTTCCTGTCTCATTGATTAATTGACCATAAGTTGTGGGTTTATTTCTGGGCTCTCTGTCCTGTTCCATTGATCTATGTGCCTTTTTATGTGTGTGCAAGTACCACACTGTTTTGATGACTGTAGCTTTTTCTGAAGTCTGTAAGGGTTAAACCTCCAGCTTTGTACTTTTTCCTCAGAATTGCTTTGGCAATTTTGGGCCTTTTGTGGTTCCATATAAATTTTAGGACTGATCTAGTTCTGTGAAAAATGTCATGGATATTTTGATAAAGATTGCATTAAATCTGTAGTTTGCTTTGGGTAGTATGGCCATTTTTAACAATGTTAATTCTTCCAATCCAAGAGCATGGAATATATTTCCATTTTGTAAATCACTTTTAGTTTCCTTTATCAATGTTTTATAGTTTTCAGTGTAAGGTCTTTCACCTTCTTGGTTAAGTTTATCCCTAGGTATTTTATATTTTTGATGCAATTTTAAACAGGATTTTTCTTTTACTTTCTCTTTCTGACATTTCATTGTTAATGTAAAGAAATGCAACAGATTTATGTATATTAATCTTGTATTCTGCTACCTTGCTGACTTCTTTTATTAGTTCTGATAGTTTCTGTGTGGAAACTTTAGGGTTCTCTACATAGAGTACCATGTCATCTGCATAGAGTGACAGTTTTACCACTTCCTTTCCAGTTTCTTATTGCTGTGGTTAGGTTAGGACTTCCAATACTATGTTAAATAGAAGCGGTGAGAGTGAACATCCTTGTCATGCTCCTGAGTTTAGCAGGAAGTCTGTCAGCTTTTCACTGTTGAGTATTATATTGGCTCTGTGTTTGGTGTAAATGGCCTTTATTTTGTTGAGATACGTTCCTTATACCCACTTTGATGAGAGTTTTTATTATGAATGGATGTTGAATTTTGCCAAATGCTCTTTCTGTGTCTATTGAGACTATGATGTGATTTTTATTTTTTCTTTTGTTAATGTGGTATATCACATTGATTGGTTTGTGAATATTGAACAACCCTCATGACCCTGGAATAAAACAAACTTGATCATGGTGTATGATCCTTTTTATGTATTGTTGGCTTTGATTTGCTAATATTTTGTTGGGTATTTTGCATCTATATTCATCAGCGATATTGGCCTGTAATTTTCTTTTCTTTTTTTTTTAGTGTATTTGTTTGGTTTTGGTATCAGGGTGATGGTGGCCTTATAGAATGAATTAGAGAGTGTTCCATTCTCTTCAGTTTTTTGGAATAGTTTGAAAAGGATAGGAATAAGTTCTTCTTTGTATGTTTGGTAGATTTCCCCAGTGAAGCTGTCCAGTACTGGACTTCTATTTGCAGGGAATTTTTTTTTTTTAAGATTTATTTATTCTTTATTTATTTATTTTTGGTTGCATCGGGTCTTAGTTGCAGCACTCGGGACCTTCATTGAGGCATGTGGGCTCTTCATCATGGTGCATGGGACTGTCTCTTGTTGCCACACGTGGGCTTCTCACTAGTTGTGGCATGCGGGTTTTCTCTCTCTAGTTGTGGTGCGCAGGCTCCAGGGCAAGTGGGCTCTGTAGTTTGCAGCACATGGGCTCTCTCATTGAGGTACATGAGCTCAGTAGTTGTGACACGCAGGCTTAGTTGCCCCGTGGCATGTGGGATCTTAGTTCCCTGACCAGGGATCAAACCCCTGTCCCCTGCATTGTAAGGTGGATTCTTTGCCACTGGACCACCAGGGAAGTCCCGAATTTTTTTTTTTTTTTTTAATTACAGATTCTATTTTACTTCTAGTGATTGGTCTGTCCACATTATCTGTTTCTTCTTCACTCAGTTTTGGCAGGCTGTATGTTTCTAGAAATTTGTCCATTTTTTCTAAGTTGTCTAGTTTTTGGCATATAATAGTTGTTCATAGTATTTTCTTATGATGTTTTGTATTTCTGTGCTATCAGTTATTATTTCTCCTCTTTCATTTCTTATTTTGTTTATTTGGGTCCTCTTTCTTTTTTCTTTGTGACCTTGGCTAGTGAATTGTCGATTTTGTTTATCTTTTTAAAAAAACGGCTCTTGGTTTCATTGCTCTTTTCTGTTATTTTTTAAATCTTTATTTATTTCTTCTCTGATCTTTATTATTTCTTTCTTTCTGGTAACTTTAGGCTTTTTTGTTCTTTTTTTCCAATTCTTTTAGGTGGTCAGTTAGGCTGTTTATTTGAGATTTTTCTTGTTTCTTGAGGAAGAGCTGTATCAGTATGAACTGCCCTCTTAGAAATGCTTTTGCTGCATCCCATAGATTTTGTAAGGTTCTGTATTCATTGCTATTTGTCTTGAGGTATTTTCTGATTTCTTCTTTGATTTCATCATTGACCCACTGGTTTTTTTAGTAGCATGTTGTTTCGTCTTCATATGTTTCTTATTTTTCCATTTTTCTTTGTATTGTTTATTTCTAGTTTCATACTGTTGTGGTCCGAAAAGATGCTTGAAATAGTTTCTGTCCTCTTAAATTTGTTGAGACTTCGTTTTGTGAGCTAATATATGCTCTATCCTAGAGAGTGTTCCATAAACACTTGAAAATAATGTGTATTCTATTTTTTTTGAATGTAGTGTCCTGTAGATATAAACTAAGTCCAACTGGTCTCTTGTGTCATTTAGGACCTGTATTGCTTTATTGATTTTCTGTCTGCATGATCTGTCCATTGATGTCAGTGGGGTGTTAACTTCTCCTATTATTATTGTATTCCTGTAAATTTCTCCCTTTATGTCTCTTAGTATTTGTTTTATATATTTAGGTGTGTCTGTATTGTGTGCTTATATGTTGATGTGTGTAATATTCTCGTCTTATGTTGATTCTGTTATCATTATATAATTCCTTTCTTTGTCTTTGTTATAGATTTTGTTTTAAAGTCTTTTTGCCTGGTATGAGTATTGCTACCATCTCTTTCTTCTTATTTCCATTTGCATGAAATATCGTTTTCCATCCCCTCACTTTCAGTCTCTGTCTTTAGCTCTGAAGTGAATCTCTAGTAGGCAGCATATGGTAGGCTCTTGTGTTATTTATTTTTTATCAACTCTGCCACTCCATGTGTTTTGATCAGAGCATTTATTCCATGGACATTTAAAGTAATTATTGGTAGGTATGTATTTATTGCCATTTTATTCCTTGTTTTCAAGTTGATTTTGTAATTTTCTTTATTCTTTTTGGTTTTCCTTTTATGGTTTGATGATTTTTCTCTGTAATATACTTGCATTTCTTTCTTTTTGGTTTCTGTGAATCTGTTGTATATATTTTGTTTGTTTGTTTGTTTGTTTTATTTATTTATTTATTTTTTTAATTTTTGGCTGTGTTGGGTCTTTGTTTCTGTGCGAGGGCTTTCTCTACTTGCGGCAAGTGGGGGCCACTCTTCATCGCGGTGCGCTGGCCTCTCACTATCACGGCCTCTCTTGTTGCGAAGCACAGGCTCCAGACGCGCAGGCTCAGTAGTTGTGGCTCACGGGCCTAGTTGCTCCGCAGCATGTGGGATCTTCCCAGACCAGGGCTTGAACCCGTGTCCCCTGCATTGGCAGGCAGATTCTCAACCACTGCGCCACCAGGGAAGCCCTGTTGTATATTTTTGATTTGTGGTTACCGTGGAGTTCAAGTATGTTGACCCATAGCTATATCTACTTGCTTTAAACTGATCGTCATTCGTGTTCAGACATGTTGTAAAAGATCTGCATTTTTTTCCCCTTCCCCACATTTTTGGATTTTGATGTCATATTTTACATCTTCATGCTTATCCTTTTATTATGTATTGTAGTTATAATTGTTTTTACAATTTTTTTGGATTGTTTTTTAATCTGTGTACTGGCTTATTTAAGTGATCTTCAAACCTTACTATATATTTGCCTTTCCTGTTGGGATTTTCCCTTCCCTATAGATTCTTGCTTCTTTTCCATTTAGAGAAGACCATTCAATATTTCTTTTAGGGTAGCTTTAGTACTGCTGTATTCGTTCAGTTTTTGCTTGTCTGAGAAATTCTTTATGTCTCCTTCTATTGTTAATAATAATTTTGCTGGGTAGAGTATCCTAGGTTGCAGGGTTTTCCCTTTCAGGACTTTGAATCTATCATCATGCCACTCCCTTCTGGCCTTAAAGTTTCTTCAGAGAAATCAGCTGATATTCTTATGGGGGGTTCCCTCATAAGTGACTATTTGTTTTTTTCTTTCTACCTTTAGAATCCTCTCCTTAACTTTAGCCATTTTAATTGTGATATGTCTTTGTGTGGATCTGTTTGGGTCATCTTGTTCAGAACCCTTTGTGCTTCCTGTACCTGATATCTGTTTCCTTCTTTAGGTTTGGGAAATTTTCAGCCATACTTTTTTCAAATACATTTTTGATCCCCTTCTCTCTCTCTTCTCTTTCTGGAACCCCTATTATGGTTGGCATGTTTTATATTATCCCATAGATCTTACATGTTGCTTTTTTTTTTTTAATTTGTCTTTCTGCATGATAGGGTGATTTACATTATTCTATCTTCCATATCACTTATTTGTTCTTCTGTGTCATTTAATCAGCTATTCATTGCTTCTAGATTGCTTTTAATCTCAGCAATCAAATTGTCTATTTTTGACTGGTTCATCTTTATAGCTTCTAGTTCCTTGTTACAGTGATCTGCATTTCTATCAATAATCTTTCTCACTCAGCATTTTTACTGCCACATTTTTGAGCTCAGGGTCTAGTAGACTGGTGAGATCTGTTTCATTATTTGTTTTTTCAGGGGATTTTTCTTGTTTTAATTGGGAGTAGTTCTTCTGCCTTTTCATTTTACTTAACTTTCTCTGTCTCTATGAATTTAGGGGAAACATATTTCTACTGGATCTTGAAGGGGTGTTTTTATGTGGGGTTGTTGCTTTGGAGACTGTGTGTGTCCAGTGTTTTTGGTGTGAGAGCTGGTTTCAGTATGGACACCAGCCCCATCTTTCCTCAGGGTGTGCTGGCCGTTATCCTTTTGATAGAGGGTGTGGTTGGTGTTTTAATATCTAGAGCCTGTGGAGGATGTGAGGTAGGGCTTCCTCTCTCCTCTGTGCCTGTCACTGCCCCACAAGGGGCAGAGTTTTCTTCCCAGTAGTTGGAGTAGAAGCCCTAAGGTTTGGGTTCTGTCAGGCTCTGTTGCCCTTGAGTAATTGCCCTGCCCCAAAGAGGTGATCACTGAAAGCAAGTGAGGCCCATACAGTCACAGAGACCTATGTGCTGCCTGTGTAGACGTCTGCCCAGAAGCAGCACAAGGTTGCTTCCTTTTCTCTGTTGTGTACATCCCAGATCTAGTGCTAGGCTGTCATTTAGAGTAGACTGAGTCTCAGGGTTGGCGCACTGTGGTGGCAGGAATTGAGGTGGCTCATGGGCCACCTGAGATCTGGGCTGCTACTGT
Source organism: Balaenoptera musculus (assembly GCF_009873245.2). Classification (NCBI taxonomy): domain Eukaryota; kingdom Metazoa; phylum Chordata; class Mammalia; order Artiodactyla; family Balaenopteridae; genus Balaenoptera; species Balaenoptera musculus. The sequence continues at coordinate 77,981,624 of NC_045788.1, read as the reverse complement.
GGCAGTCTTCTCCCAGAACTAGCACTAAGTTGTGGTATGGAGTGGGTGGAGCTGAGGTGCTCTCAGTGGGAGAGGAACCACTGCATACTCCTGAGCCTGCTGACAATGGCTGTCTCTGCCCAACTCACACCCAAGGCCATCAGGGCTGTCTCTTAATTTCTGGATGAGTCCTCTCCCAGGGCCTATCTACCCAAGATTCAGTGCTTAGCTGCAGTGCACTCCTGTGGTACTGCTCCATGCCTGCAATTACAGTGGCCTCCATGGCTCCACCCAGATATCACCCAGGCCTTCTGTGCTGTCTCTGCATACCTAGACTGAGTCTTTGCCCAGATCTTGTGCCAGGCTGTGTTGTGGAGTGAGCGGGGCTGGGGTGTTTGCCCCTTTGGATTGGGAAATGCAGCGAGGTGGCAGCCGCCAATGCAAGGCTGTCTCTGCGCTAATTATTAGCAAGCCATCATCAGAGTCTAGACTTCTCTAGCCCTTCTGTTTGTCTCAGCAGGCAAGAGGGTTTTCTACTCCATGCGGACCCCAGGGCTGGGATGCTCAGATTGTGGCTCAACTTGCTAGCTCCCTAGGGTAAGGGTCTGCCCATGCAGACATTCTCTTCCTTACAGATTCCTCCCAAGGATGGAGGTCCTGACCCAAAGCCTTTTTTCTCCCAACCTACCTGGTTATGTGGAGATTTGTCTTGCAACTTTGGTTGTAAAGGAGTTCTTCTGCCAGCTTCCAGTTATCTTTGCATGAGTACTGTTCCATTTATAGATATATTTTGATGTGTTTGTTGCGGGAGGTGAGCTCCATGTCTTCCTACTCTACCATTTTGATTCCCCCCAGCTATTTTTTTAGTTTACTTTATTAAAAAAATTTTTTTTAATGTTATATAATTTTTAAAGGTTATTTTCCATTTACAATTATTTATAAATATTGACTGTATTACTTGTGTTGTACAGTATATCCTTGAGCTATCTTATAGCCAATAGTTTGTGCCTCCCACTCCCCCATCCTTATATTGCCCCTCACCCTCTTCTCCCCGCCTGGAAACCACTAGTTTGTTCTCTATATCTGTGAGAGTGCTTCTTTTTTATTATATTCACTAGTTTATTGCATTGTTTAGATTTCACATATGTGATATCATACAATATTTGTCTTTCTCTGTCTGACTTATTTCATTTAGCACAATGCCCTCTAAGTCCATCCATGTTGCTGCAAATGGCAAAATTTAATTCTTTTTTTTATAGCTGAGTAGTATTCCATTGTGTGTGTGTGTGTACACCACATCTTCTTTATTGATTCATCTGTTGATGGACACATAGTTCACTTCCATATTTTGGCTATTGTGAATTATGCGGCTATGAACGTTGGAGTGCATGTACCTTTTCAAATTAGTGTTTTTGTTTTTTTCAGATAAATACCCAGGAGTGGAATTGCTGGGTCATATGGTAGTTCTATTTTTAGTTTTTTAAGAAAACTCCATACTGTTCTCCACAGTGACTACACCAATTTATATTCCCACCAAGAGTATACAAGGGTACCCTTTCTTCCACATCCTCATCAACATTTGTTATTTGTGTTCTTTTTGATGATAGCCATTCTGACAGGTGTGAGGTGATAATTCATTGTGGTTTCAATTTGCATTTCCCTGATGATTAGTGATGTTGAACTTTTCATGTGCCTATTGGCCATCTGTATGTCTTCTTTGGATAAATGTCTGTTCAGTTCTTCTGCCCAATTTTTAATCAGGTTGTTTGTTTTTTCAATGTTGAGTTGTATGGACGATTTATACGTGTTGACTCTTAATCCCTTATCAGCCATGTAATTTGAAAATATTTTCTCCCCATTCAGTAGTTTGTCTTTTTGTTTTGTTGATGGTTTCCTTTGCTGTGCAGAAGCTTTTAAGTTTGATTAGGTCACAATTGTTTATTTTTTTGTTTTATTTACTTTAGGAGTTGTATCCAAAAAAAAAAAGTGCTGCAATTAATGTCACAGAGTGTTCTATGTTTTTTTCTAGGAGTTTTATAGTATCTGGTCTTAAATTTAGGTCTTTAATTCATTTTGAGTTTATTTTTGTATATGGTGTTAGAGAATGTTCTAATTTCATTCTTTTACATGTGGCTGTCCAGTTTTCTCAGCACGACTTATTGAAGAGACTGTCTTTTCTTTATTGTATATTCTTGCCTCCTTGTCATAGATTAACTGACCATAAGTGCATCAGTTTATTTCTGGACTCTATCCTTTCCACTGATCTATGTGTCTGTTTTTGTGACAGTACCATACTGTTTTAATTACTTTACCTTTGTAGTATAGTCTGAAGTCAGGGAGCCTGATTCCTCCAGCTCCATTTTTCTTTCTCAAGATTTCTTTGGCTATTCAGCATGTTTTGTATTTCCATACAAATTTTAAAATTATTTGTTCCAGTTCTATGAAAAATGCCATTGGTAATTTGATAGAGATTGCATTGAATCTGTAGATTGCCTTGGGTATTATGGTCATTTTCACAATATTGGTTCTTCCAGTCCAAGAACACAGTATATCTTTCCATCTGTTTGTGTCTTCTTCAGTTTCTTTCATCAGAGTCTTATAGTTTTTGGCATACTGGTCTTTTGCCTCCCTAGGTAGGTTTATCCCTAGGTTTTTTATTCTTTTTGATTTCATGGTAAATGGGATTATTTCCTTAATTTCTCTTTCTGAAAGTCCATTGTTAGTGTACAGAAATGAAACAAATTTCTGTATATTGATTTTTCATCCTGCAACTTTACTGAATTCATTGATGAGCACTGATAATTTTTTTGGTGGCATCTTTTGAATTTTCTATGTATAGTATCATGTCATCTGCAAACAGTGACACTTTTACGTCTTCCTTTCCAATTTGGATTCCTCTGTTTCTTTTTCTTATGTGAGTGCCATGGCTAGGACTTCCACAACTATGTTGACTAAAAGTGGCGAGAATGGGCATCCTTTTCTTGTTCCTATCTTAGAGGAAATGCTTTCAGCTTTTTACCATTGATTATGATGTTAACTGTGGGTTTCTCAAATATGGCCTTTATTATGTTGAGGTGTGTTTCCTCTGTGTCCTCTTTCTAGAGAGTTTTTATAATAAATTGATGTTGAATTTTATCAAAAGCTTTCTGCATCTATTGAGATGATCATATGGTTTTTATTCTTCAATATGTTGATGTGGTGTATCACACTGATAGATTTGCAGATATTGAAAAATTTTTATCCCTGTGATAAATCCCATTTTTTATGGTGTATGATTCTTTTAATGTATTGTTGGATTCAGTTTGCTAGTATTCTGTTGAGGATCTTTGCATCTATGTTCATCAGTGATATTGGCCTGTAATTTTCTTTTTTTGTGATATCTTGGTCTGGTTTTGGTATCAAGGTGATGGTGGCCTCATAGAATGAGTTCAGAAGTGTTCCTTCCTCTGCAATTTTTGGAACAGTTTGAGAAGGATATGTACTAACTCTTCTCTAAATGTTTGGTAGAATTCACTTGTGAAGTTAGTTTGTCCTGAACTTTTGTGTGTTGGGAATTTTTAATTAATGATTCAATTTCATTACTGGTCATTGGTCTGTTTATATTTTCTATTTCTTGCTGGTTCAGTCTTGGGAGAGTGTGCCTTTCTAAGAATTTGTCCGTTTCTCCTAGGTTGTCCATTTTATTGGCATATGGTTGTTCATAGTAGTCTCTTATGATCCCTGGTATGTCTGTGGTGTTGGTTATAACTTCTCCTTTTTCATTTCTGGTTTTATTGATTTGGGTTGGCCCTCTACCTTTTTTTCTGATGAGTCTGGCTAAGGATTTATCAATTTTGTTTATCTTTTCAAAGAACCAGCTTTTAGTTTCATTGATCTTTTCTATGTTTTTTTAGTCTCCATTTCATTTATTTCTGCTCTGATCTTTATGATTTCTTTTTTTTTTATGATTTTTTTTTCTTCTACTAAGTTTGGGTTTTGTTTGTTCTTCTTTTTCCAGTTGCTATAGGCATAAGGTTAGGTTGCTTATTTGAGATTTTTCTTGTTGCCTGAGGTAAACCTGTATCACTATAAACTTCGCTCTTAGAACTGCTTTTGCTGCATCCCGTAGGTTTTGAATCATCACACTTTCATTTTCATTTGTCTCTCGGTATTTTTTTTATTTCCTCTTTGATTTATTCAATGATCCACTGCTTGTTTAGTAGCATATTGTTTAGCATCCACGTGTTTGTGTTTTTTGCATTTTTTTCTTGTAGTTGATTTCTAGTCTTTATAACATTGTGATTGGAAAAGATGCTTGATATGATTTCAGTTTTCTTACATTTACTGAAGGTTGTTTTGTGGCCTAGCATGTGATCTATCCTGGAGAATGTTCCATGTGCACTTGAAAAGAATGTGTATTCTGCTGCTTTTGGATGGAATGCTCTGTTAATATCTAAGTTCATTTGGTCTAATGTGTTATTTATGGCCTGTGTTTCCTTACTAATTTCTTGTCTGAATGATCTGTCCATTGATGTAAGTCGGGAGTTAAAGTACCCTACTATATTTGTGTTACTGTCAGTTTCTCCTTTTATATCAATATCTGTTAATATTTGCCTTATATTTTGAGGTGCTCCTATGTTGGGTGCATATATATTTACAATTGTTATATCTTCTTCTTGGATTGATTCCTTGATCATTATGTAGCATCTTTCTTTGTCTCTTATAACAGTATTTATTTTAAAGTATATTTTATTGTACATAAGTATTGCTACTTCAGCATTCTTTTGATTACCATTGGTATAGAATACTTATTTCCATCCCCTCACTTTCTGTATGTGTCTCTAGAACTGGAGTGGGTCTCTCACAAGCAGCATATATATGAGTCTTGTTTTTGTAACCATTCAGCCATCTGGATTTTATTTTTATTGAAGTATAATTGATTTATAATGTTGTGTTAATTTCTGTTGTCATCCTATGTCTTTTGGTTGGAGCATTTAGTCCATTTATGTTTAAGGTAATTATCAATTTTTATGTTCTTATTGCCATTCTGTAAATTGTTTTGGGTTTGTTTTTGTAGCTTTATTCCCCCTTTCTTCTTCTTTTCTCTTTTCTTGTGATTTGATGTATCTTTAGTGTTATGTTTGGATTCTTTTTTCTTTCTTGTGTATATATCTATCATTGCTTTTTGATTTGTGGTTACCATGAAGTTTTTCTATAGCAATCTCTCTCTATATATATATTTACACATGATTGTTTTTAAGTTGCTGAGCTCTTACTTTCAAATGCATTTTAAAAAACTTGCATTTGCACTCTCCTCCACTCATGATTACTGTTTTTGATATCATATTTTACATCTAATTGTTTTGTGTATCCCTTAACTGTTTATTGTGGATATAAGTAATTTAACTACTTTCATCTTTTAACCTCCCTACTAACTTTGTGTGTGAATGATTTCCTACCTTTACTGTATGTTTGCTTTTACTGGTGAGCTTTTTCATTTAGTAATTTTCTTGTTTCTAATTGTGGCCTTTTCTTTTTCACCTAGAGAAGGTGAAATGTTCCTTTAACATTTGTTGTAAAGCTGGTTTGGTGGAGCTGAACTCCTTTAGCTTTTGCTTGTCTGTAAAGCTTTTGATTTCTCCATCAAATCTGAATGATCCTTCCTGGGTAGAGTATTCTTGGTTGTAGTTTTTTTGCTTTCATCACCTTAAATGTATCATGCCACTCCTTTCTGGTCTGCATATTTTCTCCTGAAAAATCAGCTGATATACTTATGGGAGTTCCCCTGTATGTTATTTGTTGCTTTTCCCTTGCTGCTTTTAATATTCCCTCTTTATCTTTAATTTTTGTCATTTTAATTAAAGTATGTCTTGGTGTGTTCCTCTTTGGGTTCATCCTGTATGGGACTCTGTACTTCCTGGACTTAGGTGACTGTTTCTTTCCCCCAGGTTAGGGAAGTTTTCAGCTATTATGTCTTCAAATATGTTCTCAGCCACTTTCTCTCTCTCTTTTCCTTCTGGGACCCATATAATGCAAATAATTGATGTGCTTGATGTTGTCCCAGAGGTCTCTTAAACTGTTCTCATTTCTTTTAATTATTTTTTCTTTTTTTGGTTCAGCAGCAGTGATTTCCACTACTCTGTCTTCCAGCTCAGTGATTCATTCCTCTATATCATTTAGTCTATTATTGATTCCTTCTAGTGTATTTTTCATTTTAGTTATTGTATTCTTCATCTCTGTTTGGGTGTTCTTTATATTTTCTAACTCACTGTTAAAACTTCTAACTTCTTGCTCTGTGCATTCATTCTACTCTCAAGTTCTTTGATCATCTTTATTATTGTTACTCTGGACTCTTTCTTGGATAGATTGCCTCCTATCTCCACTTCACTTAGTTCTTCTTCTGGGGTTTTATCTTGTTCCTTTATCTGGAACATGTTCCTTTCCCATCTCATTTTTGTCTAAGTTGCTATTTTTATTTTTATGTATGTGGTAGGTTAGGTACATTTCTTGACCTTGGAGAAGTGACCTTCTGTAGAAGACACTCTATGCATCCCAGCAATGTACTCCCCTCTCATCACCCAAGGTATATGCTCTATGGGTTCCCCCAAGAGGGCTGCGTGGGTCCTTCTCTTATGGTGGGCTGACTGTGTGGGCACTCTGGTAGGCTTGTTTGTCCTCTGGTCCAGTTGGTTGCCAGGCCCTGCCTTGTGTGGATGCTGCTGGCTGGTGTTTAGCAGGGCCTGGTCATGAGGCAGCTGGTTGCAGAACGCTATGGGGCCCCAGGGCTAGTGCTGGCTCACGGGTGGGTGAAGCCAGGATCCCAGACACTCTGCGGTTGTTGACCACCAACTGTTGGATGAACCTGGTGCTGAAGTTAGTGCTGGACTACTGACAGGCAGAGCTGGTACCTAGAGTCTGGCTGCAAGGCTCATGGACCCCAGAGTTTGTTTCAGATCATTTTGGGGGGGCAGTTCCTGACACACTTGGGTATGGTATCTGAGGTGTCCCGAAGCTTGTATGACCTACTAGTGGTAGTACTGGGGCCCAACTGGTCCCAGGATAGAGTCTGTTGTGCTGTGGGTGGGCTGGGTCTGCAGGCAGCGGGATGGTAGTTTTCTTGCATCTGGTGTCAGCCTTCTGGTGGGTGAGGCTGGTCTAGAGGCTAGTGCAGGCTTCCTGAAGGGAAGGGCTGGTGCCTGTCCACTGGTGGGTGGAGCTGGGTCTTGGCCCTCTGGTGGGCAGGCCTTGTCTATGGGCACATCTAGAGGCTGCTGTGGGCTCAGGAATTCTTTAGGCAGCCTGTCTGCTGGTGGGTGGGGCAGTGTCTCCACCCAGTTAGTTGTTTGGCCTGAGACATCCCAGCACTGGTGCCTACAGGCTGTTAGGTGGGGCCTAGTCTTGGTGCTAATGAGCTAAGATGGCAGCTGCCAGCAGCAGTGTCCACATGGTAGAATGTTCCCAAATATGGCTTCCACCAGTGTCTATGTGCCCAGGGTGAGCTTCAGTCACACCCTGCCTCTCTGGGAGACTCTCCAAGACCAAGAGGTGGGTTTGGCCTGGGCTCCTGTCAAATTACTGCTTTTTTTTTTTTTTAGGCCCATCAATGTTCGTAATTATTATTTATTATTTATTTATTTATTTTGGCTGTGTTGGGTCTTTGTTTCTGTGCAAGGGCTTCCTCTAGTTGCGGCAAGCGGGGGCCACTCTTCATCATGGTGCGTGGGCCTCTCACTATCGTGACCTCTCTCTTGTTGCGGAGCACAGTCTCCAGACGTGCAGGCTCAGTAGTTGTGGCTCACGGGCCTAGTTGCTCTGCAGCATGTCGGATCTTCCCAGACCAGGGCTTGAACCCGTGTCCCCTGCATTAGCAGGCAGATTCTCAACCACTACACCACCAGGGAAGCCCCAAATTACTGCTTTTGCCCTGGGTCCCATTGGGTATGAGATTTTGTATGCACCCTTTAAAAATGACATCTCTGTTTCCCCCAATCCTGTGGGGCTACTGAAATTAAGCCCTGCTGGCCTTCAAAGCCAAATGCTCTGAGGCTCGTCTTCCTGATGCCAGAACCCCGGGCTGTGGAGCCTGACATGGGACTCAGAACTCTCACTCCTGTGGGAGAACCTCTGTAATATAATTACTCTCCAGTTTGTGGGTCGAATGCCCACCTGGGGGGGGAAGGGATTTGATTGTAACACGAGTGTGCCCCTCCTACCCATCTCACTGTGGTTCCTTCTTTATGTCTTTAGTTGTAGAAGATCTTTTCTGATAGGTTCCAGTCTTTTTCATGGATAGTTTTTCTGCAGATTGTTGTGATTTTGGTGTGCTCGTGAGAGGAGGTGAGTTCAGGATCTTTCTACTCTGTCATCTTGGCCACTCCCCAAGTGTTTTTTTAATTCAAAAGAAAAGCATTCTTTTGTATTTTCTCTTATTTGTAATTTTTAACGCTTTTCATTTGTTCCTGAAGATATAAGTACCTCAATTTGCATTTCCTGTAGTACAGGTCTGGTAGAAATGAATTCACTTAGCTTTCCTATATCTGAAAATTTCTTTCTTCTGCTTTCATTCTTGAAGGAAACATTTTTGCTGGATGTGTATTTCTGGGTTAACTTTGTGTATTTTGTTTTTAAGGTTCTGAACACTTTAAAGATGTTGTTTCTCTATCTTCTGGCTTACATTGTTTCTGATTGAGAATGTGCGATACTTTGTGTTTTGGTACCTCTGTATATAATGAGTCATTTTCCTCTGGCTGCTTTCAGATGTTTTTTATACCTTTTATTTTCAGCAATTTGACCATGATATACATAGTCTTATTTTCTTCAAGTTTATTCTGTTTAGGGTTCTACTGAGCAGTGCAGCTTCTTAAATTTATAAATTTATATCTTTCACAAAATTTGGGGAAATTTTAGCCTTTTATTTTTTCAAATACGTTTTTCTGCTCTCTTTCTAGGACACCAGTTACCTTTCTGGTAGAATTTTTGATATTGTCTCACATGTCTCTGAATCACTATCTATTTTGTCAATCATTTTTATCTCTGAATTTCAAATTGGATAATTCTTATTGATCTAAAATTATTTTTGTATTTTTCTCTGTAATCTTAATTCAGCTATTAAGCCCATAAGTTATTTTTTTATTTTAGGTATTTCTTACACTTCCTACTTTTTAATATTTTCTATTTCTCTGCTGAGATTTCCTCTTTTCATTCATTATTAGCATTTTCCTTTCCTTTTCTTTAAATATTGACCTTAGTTATAATAACTGCTTTAAATCTTTGATAATACCAATATCTGCTTTACTTTGAAGTTGGCCTCTGTTCATAATAATGGCCCAGATTTTCCTGCTTCTTCATATTTGGACTGTATCATGCATACTGTGGATGTTATGTTGTATATACTACAGAATATAATTTTGTTGCCACCGTACTTCCTAGCCACTGTCTCCTAAACTGGGAAATACTATCTAGAGTCATTATTTTTTACAAATCAAAATTTTTTATACTATAGAAGTAGACTTTGTCTGAAACTCAGATTATTGGACAATGATTTTACAAGAGGGAGGATGGCTACAGCCAGTGAAGTTAGATTAGTACCTATTTCACTTGAGATTAGCACTGTAGTGACATTACCCTTGTAGTTGGTTTTCACTGGTGCTACAGTCATTGATTACTTTCACAGTAAATTGCAATGGTTTCAAGTATTTATTCTTCAATCACAATGCCCTCAGCTAAACACACACACACACACACACACACACACACACACACACACACACCCCTACATATATGATCTTAACCAAATCCTATCAAATACTTAATAATGACTTTGTTGCTCAGAAACAGGACAGAGGTATCCGCAAATATCACTGTTATTTAACATTTTTCTAAAAATACTATCCAATGTAATTAGACTTGAAGAAGAAATATATTTAAAAGTTTAGAAAGAGTTCAAAATTATAATTACTTTTTGATAATGTAATTGCACACCTAAAAAATAAAAACTTAATAGGAATACTATTTAGTATAACATGAGAATTCTGTGTACAAAACAAAATACAGTGGGTGAATAGAACCATTTTAAATAACACACAGATACCTGGGAGTACACCTTAAAATTATAGTGAGGTATTTTTTTTACTAAAGAACATAAAAGGAAAGTAAACTCTATGCACAGATAGGTAGATTCAATATTATAAAGACATTAGCTCCCCACATATTAATTCAAAATTTAATTTGTTCCAAAGGAAAATATAACAGGGTTTTTAAAAGATAGACGAGCTTATATGTAACAAAAATAAACATGAAAATAGGAAAAATATTTAAATAGAGAGTAATGGTCAATTACAGGCAGTTTGGAAGGTCAGATGCCCTAAATAATTCTTACTGAAATAAGTACAATTCTGAATATATAAATATATATTTAAATTTTAAAAAATGTCATTGAACCAACAAGCATAAAATAGGGTAAACTTAAAGATCCCCAAAGAAATTGTTAAACTAGAAACCCAGAGAGATAATTGGAAAAGACAGATTTTGTTCTGAGGTTTTCTGCTACACTTTGGAGAACTTAAACTTTAAAAAATACAGATTTACTAAGGCATAATTCACAATTTACTGAGTTAATGTGTGCGATTCATTGATTTTTAGTATATTCAGAGTTGTGCAATCATCAACACAGTCTAATTTTAGAAATTTTTGCCACCCACAGAAGAAACTCTATACCCATTACCAGTTATACTATCCCTATTCCTCTAGCCTTAGGCAACCACTGAGGTCCTTCTGTATCTGTAGATTTTTCCTACTCTGGACATTTCATATAAATATACTCATACTATATGTGGTCTTTGATGACTGGCTTCTTTCACTTAGCATGTTTTCAAGGTTTATCCATGTTATAGCATATCTAAGTATTTATTCCTTTTCATTGGTGAATGATGTTTCACTGTATATGCACCACTGTTATTTATTCATTTATCACTTGGTGGGCATTTGGGTTGTTTCCATATTTTGACTATTCTGAATAATTCTGCTATGAATGTTTATGTACAAGTTTTCATGCGGAAATATATTTTCATTTCTCTTGGGTATGTACCCAGGAATGGAATTGCTGGGTCATATGATCACTGTATATTTAACACTTTAAGGAACTGATAAATTGTGTTCTAAAAAGTCTTCATGCTTTTACATTCCCACCAGCAATGTATTAGGTTTCCAACTTCACTGTGTCCTCATCAATAATTGTTAAAATCTTTTTCATTATAGCCATCCCAGTAGGTGTGTGGTGGTATCACTCTGTGGTTTTGATTGGCATTTCCCTAATGAGTAAAGATGTTGAACATCTGTTCATGTGCTTATTATAAGCCTGTTTCTATGTATTCTTTGGAGAAATGTCTATTCAGTTGCTTTGCCCATTTACAAATTGAGGGGTTTTTTTTAAATTATGGAGTTGTAACAGTTCACTGTATATTCTGAATACACGTCTCTTATTAAATATATGATTTGAAAATATTTTCTCCCATCCTGTATGTTGTCTTTTCACTTTCTTAATGGTGCCCTTTAAGCACAAAATTTTTAATTTTGATAAAGCTCATTTTATCTGCTTTTGATTTTATTGTTTATGCCTTTAGTATAGTATCTAAGAAATAATTGCCTAACCCAAGGTCACAAAGATTTGTTCCTGTTTTCCTTTAACAATATATAATTTTAGCTCTTATATTTAGGTCTATGATCCATTTTGAGCTAGTTTTTATGAATGGTGTAAGGAAGGGGTTCAACATCATTCTTTTGCATGAGGATATTTTATTGTCCCAGCATCACTTGTTAAAAAGATTATTTACCCATTGAATTGTGTTGGCACCATTGTTGAAAATTAATTTATGAAAAATGTAAGAGTTTATTTTTGTATTCTCAATTCCATTCCATTAATCTATATGCCAGCACCACACTGTCTTGATTACTATAGTTTTTTGGTAGGTTTTGGAATCAGCAAATACGAATACTCCAAATGCAAACTTGAACTTTTGCTCCAAAGACTCCATGGAGTAGAATGGAGGGGAGTAGGTAAAACCTAGAGGCCTACTCAAGGTGAATAGTCTAATAAGAAACACTTGTGTAAAGCCTGTACTCAAAGTGGTTGTACAGTTAGTGCAACTAGTTAACTAGAAGTAAGTTCTACCTTTCAAAAATACACAAAAGTAAAACTTGATTGCCTATATCAAAACTAGTGCTTAGTAGGAGGGGAGATAAAAGTAACCTGAGAACTCCCAACCAGAAACCTGCTTTAAAAATGCTAGTGTGCACTGCAAATTTATATTACCTGTTCTCAGAAGGAGAATTTAATTTTATTAATTTATTCAAGTTTAGAATTTTTAGGATGTAAGAAACCATTGGTCATTTTGTAAATCATCTCTATGCCTAATAATGCTTGTTGTCTTAAAACATTTTGTCTGATAAGAAATATGGCTGTACTAGCTTTCCTTTGAACAGTAGTTGCCTGATATATATAGTTTTTTTTTGTTATATGATTCTTTATTTATGTAGTCAACAAGCACAATAAAATTCCTTTTTTTTCACTTTCATGTATTATTTTTATTTTCCTATTGAACAAACTATTTTTTTAAATTTTTATTTTATTTATTTTTTATACTGCAGGTTCTTATGAGTTATCTATTATATACATATTAGTGTATATATGTCAATCCCAATCTCCCAATTCATCCCACCACCACCATCCCACTCCCGCTTTCCCCCCTTGGTGTCCATATGTTTGTTCTCTACATCTGTGTCTCTATTTCTGCCTTGCAAACCAGTTCATCTGTACCATTTCTCTAGATTCCACATATATGCATTAATATACATTTTTGTTTTACTCTTCCTGACTTACTTCATTTTGTATGACAGTCTCTAGGTCCATCCGTGTCTCCACAAATGACCCAGTTTCGTTCCTTTTTATGGCTGAGTAATATTCCATTGTATATATGTACCACATCTTCTTTATCCATTCATCTGTTGATGGGCATCTAGGTGGCTTCCATGACCTGGCTAGTGCTGCAGTGAACATTGGGGTTCATGTGTCTTTTTGAATTATGGTTTTCTCAGGGTCTATGCCCAGCAGTGGGATTGCTGGGTCATATGGTAATTCTATTTTTAGTTTTTTAAGGAACCTCCATACTGTTCTCCATAGTGGCTGTATCAACTCACATTCCCACCAACAGTGCAAGAGGGCTTCCTTTTCTTCACACCCTCTCCAGCATTTGTTGTTTGTAGATTTTCTGATGATGCCAATTCTAACTGGTGTGAGGTGGTACCTCATTGTAGTTTTGATTTGCATTTCTCTAATAATTAGTGATGTTGAGCAGCTTTTCGTGTGCCTCTTGGCCATCTGTATGTCTTCTTTGGAGAATGTCTGTTTAGGTCTTCTGCCCATTTTTTGATTGGGTTGTTTGTTTTTTTAATATTGAGCTGCATGAGCTGTTTATATATTTTGGAGATCAATCCTTTGTCCATTGATTCATTTGCAAATATTTTCTCCCATTCTGAGGGTTGTCTTTTCGTCTTGTTCATAGTTTCATTTGCTGTGCAAAAGCTTTTAAATTTCATTAGGGCCCATTTGTTTATTTTTGTTTTTATTTCCAGTACTCTAGGAGGTGGGTCAGAAAGATCTTGCTGTGATTTATATCAAAGAGTGTTCTTCCTGTGTTTTCCTCTAAGAGTTTTATAGTGTCTGGTCTTACATTTAGGTCTTTAATCCACTTTGAGTTTATTTTTCTGTATGGTGTTGGGGAGTGTTCTAATTTCACTCTTTTACATGTAGCTTTACAGTTTTCCCAGCATCATTGACGAGACTCTCTTTTCTCCATTGTATATCCGTGCCTTCTTTGTCATAGATTAGTTGACCATAGGGGTGTGGGCTTATCTCTGGGATTTCTATCCTGTTTCATTGATCTGTATTTCTGTTTTTGTGCCCATACCATACTCTCTTGATTACTGTAGCTTTGTAGTATAGTCTGAAGTCTGGGAGCCTGATTCCTCCAGCTCTGTTTTTCTTTCTCAAGATTACTTTGGCTATTGGGGGTCTTTTGTGTTTCCATACAAATTGTGAAATTTTTTGTTCTACTTCTGTGAAAAATGCCAGTGGTAGTTTGATAGGGATTGCACTGAATCTGTAGATTGCTTTGGGTAGTAGAGTCATTTTCACAGTGTTGATTCTTCCGATCCAAGAACATGGTATATCTCTCCATCTGTTGGTATCATCTTTAATTTCTTTCATCAGTATCTTATAGTTTTCTGCATACAGGTCTTCTGTCTCTCTAGGTAGGTTTATTCCTAGGTATTTTATTCTTTTTGTTGCAATGGTAAATGGGAGTGTTTCCTTAATTTCTCTTTCAGATTTTCATCATTAGTGTATAGGAATGCCAGACATTTCTGTGCATTAATTTTGTATCCTACAACTTTACGAAATGCATTGATTAGCTCTAGTAGTTTTCTGGTAGCGTCTTTAGGATTCTCTGTGTATAGTATCATGTCATCTGCAAACAGTTACAGCTTTACTTCTTCTTTTCTGATTTGGATTCCTTTTATTTCTTTTTCTTCTCTGATTGCCATGGCTAGGAGATCCAAAACTATGTTGAATAATAGTGGTGAGAGTGGACATCCTTGTCTTGTTCCTGATCTTAGAGGAAATGCTTTCAGTTTTTCACCATTGAGAATAATGTTTGCTGTGGGTTTGTCATATATGGCCTTTATTATGTTGAGGTAGGTACCTTCTGTGCCCACTTTCTGGAGAGTTTTTATATAAATAGTGGTGAATTTTGTCAAAAGCATTTTCTGCATCTATTGAGATGATCATATGGTTTTTATTCTTCAGTTTGTTAATATGATGTATCACACTGATTGATTTGCGTATATTGAAGAATCCTTGCATCTGTGGGATAAATCCTACTTGATCATGGTGTATGATCCTTTTAATGTGTTGTTGGATTCTGTTTGCTAGTATTTTGTTGAGCATTTTTGCATCTATATTCATCAGTGATATTGGTCTGTAATTTTCTTTTTTTGTAGTATCATTGTCTGGTTTTGGTGTCAGGGTGATGATGACGTTGTAGAATGAGTTTGGGATGTTCCTTCCTCTGCAATTTTTTGGAAGAGTTTGAGAAGGATGGGTGTTAGCTTTTCTCTAAATGTTTGATAGAATTCACCTGTGAAGCCATCTGGTCCTGGACTTTGTTTGTTGGAAGATTTTTAATCACAGTTTCAATTTCATTACTTGTGATTGGTCTGTTCATATTTTCTATTTCTTCCGGTTCAGTCTTGGAAGGTTATACCTTTCTAAGAATTTGTCCATTTCTTCCAGGTTGTCCAATTTATTGGCATAGAGTTGCTTGTAGTAGTCTCTTATGATTCTTTTGTATTTCTGCAGTGTCCATTATAACTTCTCCTTTTTCCTAATTGTATTGATTTGAGTCCTCTCCCTCTTTTTCTTGATGAGTCTGGCTAAAGGTTTATCAATTTTATTTATCTTCTCAAGAATCAGCTTTTTGTTTTATTGATCTTTGATATTGTTTTCCTTGTTTCCTTTTCATTTATTTCTGCTCTGATCTTTATGCTTTCTTTCTTTCTACTAACTTTGGGTTTTGTTTGTTCTTCTTTCTCTAGTTCCTTTAGGTGTAAGGTTAGATTGTTTATTTGAGATGTTTCTTGTTTCTTGAGGTAAGATTGTATTGTTATAAACTTCCCTCTTAGAACTGCTTTTGCTTCATTCCATAGGTTTCGGGTCATCGTGTTTTCATTGTCATTTGTTTCTAGGTATTTTTTGATTTCCTCTTTGATTTCTTCAGTGATCTCTCGGTTATTTAGTAGCATATTGTTTAGCCTTTGTGTGTTTGTATTTCTTACAGTTTTTTTTCCCTGTAATTGATATCTAGTCTCATAGCGTTGTGGTTGGAAAAGATACTTGATACGATTTCAGTTTTCTGAAATTTACCAAGGCTTAATTTGTGACCCAAGATATGATCTATCCTGGAGAATGTTCAATGAACACTTGAGAAGAAAGTGTATTCTGTTGTTTTTGGATGGAATGTCGTATAAATATCAATTAAGTCCATCTTGTTTAACGTGTCATTTAAAGCTTGTGTTTCCTTGTTTATTTTTATTTCAGATGATCTGTCCATTGGTGAAAGTGGGGTGTTAAAGTCCCCCAATGTTATTGTGTTACTGTTGATTTCCCCTTTTACAGCTGTTAACATTTGCCTTATGTATTGAGGTGCTCCTATGATGGGTGCATATATATTTATAATTGTTATACCTTCCTCTTGGATTGATCCCTTGATCATTATATAGTGTCCTTCTTTGTCTTTTGTAATAGTCTTTATTTTAAAGTCTGTTTTGTCTGATATGAGAATTGCTACTCCAGCTTTCTTTTGATTTCCATTTGCATGGAATATCTTTTTCCATCCCCTCACTTTCAGTCTGTGTGTGTCCCTAGGTCTGAAGTGGGTCTCTTGTAGACAGCATATATATGGGTCTTGTTTTTGTATCCATTCAGCAAGTCTCTGTCTTTTCTTTGGAGCATTTAATCCATTCACATTTAAGGTAATTTTCAATATGTATGTTCCTGTTACCATTTTCTTAATTGTTTTGGGTTTGTTTTTTTAGGTCCTTTTCTTCTCTTGTGTTTCTCCCTTAGAGAAACTCCTTTAGCACTTGCTGTAGAGCTGGTTTGGTGGTGCTGAATTCTCTTAGCTTTTGCTTGTCTGTAAAGCTTTTGATTTCTCCATCGAATATGAATGAGATCCTTTCCAGGTACAGTAATCTTGGTTGTAAGTTCTTCCCTTTCATCACTTTAAATATATTATGCTACTACCTTTTGGCTTGTAGAGTTTCTGCTGAGAAATCAGCTGTTAACCTTATGGGAGTTCCCTTGTATGTTATTTGTCGTTTTTCCCTTGTTGCTTTTAACCGTTTTTCTTTGTCTTTAGTTTTTGTCAATTTGATTACTATGTGTCTCGGCGTGTTTCTCCTTGGGTTTATCCTGTATGGGACTCTGCGCTTCCTGGACTTGGGTGGCTATTTCCTTTCCCATGTTAGGGAAGTTTTTGACTCTAATCTCTTTAAATGTTTTCTTGGGTCCTTTCTCTCTCTCTTCTCCTTCTGGGACCCCTATAATGCGAATGTTGCTGAGTTTAATGTTGTCCCAGAGGTCTCTTAGTCTGTCTTCATTTCTTTTCATTCTTTTTTCTTTATTCTGTTCCACGGCAGTGAATTCCACCATTCTGTCTTCCAGGTCACTTATCCATTCTTCTGCCTCAGTTATTCTGCTATGATTCCTTCTAGTGTATTTTTCATTTCAGTTATTGTATTGTTCATCTCTGTTTGCTTGTTCTTTAATTCTTCTAGGTGTTTGTTCTTTAATTCTTCTAGTCTTTGTTAACCATTTTTTTCATCTTCTCAATCTTTGCCTCCATATTTTTCCAGGTCCTGGATCATCTTCACTATCATTATTCTGAATTCTTTTTCTGGAAGGTTGCCTTTCTCCACTTCATTTAGTTGTTTTTTGGGGGCTTTATCTTGTTCCTTCATCTGGTATATAGTCCTCTACCTTTTCATTTTTTCTATCTTTCTGTGAATGTGGTTTTCATTCCACAGGCTGCAGGATTGTAGTTCTTGCTTCTGTTGTCTGCCTTCTGGTGAATGAGGCTATCTAACAGGCTTGTGCAAGCTTCCTGATGGGAGGGACTGGTGGTGGGTAGAGCTGGGTGTTGCTCTGGTGGACAGAGCTCATTAAAATTTTAATCTGCTTGTCTCCTGATGGGTTGGGCTTAGTTCCTTCCCTGGCGGTTGTTTGGCCTGAGGCGACCCAGCACTGGAGCCTACAGGCCCTTTGGTGGGGCTAACGGTGGACTCTGGTAGGGTTCACACCAAGGAGTACTTCCCAGAGCCTCTGCTGCCAGTGTCCTTGTCCCTGCGGTGAGCCACAGCCACCCCCCGCCTCTGCAGGAGACCCTCCAACACTAGCAGGTAGGTCTGGTTCAGTCTCCTGTGGGTTCACTCCTTCATCCCTCTTGGCCCTGATGCACACACTACTTTGTGTGTGTCCTCCAAGAGTGAAGTTTCTGTTTCCCCCAGACCTGTAGAAGTTCTGCAATCAAATCCTGCTAGCCTTCAAAGTCTGATTCTCTGGGAATTCCTCCTCCAGTTGCCGGACCCCCAAGTTGGGGAGCCTGACATGGGGCTCAGAACCTTCACTCCAGTGGGTGGACTTCTCTGATATAATTGTTCTCCAGTTTGTGAGTCACCCACCCAGTGGTTATGGGATTTGATTTTATTGTGATTTCACCCCTCCTACCGTCTCATTGCGGCTTCTCCTTTGTCTTTGGATGTGGGGTATCTTTTTTGGTGAGTTCCAGTGTCTTCCTGTTGATGATTGTTCAGCAGTTATTTGTGATTACGGTGCTCTTGCAAGAGGGAGTGAGCACATGTCCTTCTACTGATATATATAGTTTTAAAGACAATTTTTAGAGCAGTTTTAGGTTCTCAGCAAAATTGAGAAGGAGATACAGATATTTCCCATAAGCCCCCTGCCCCGCACACATGAGTAGCCTCTTCCATTATCAACATCCCCTAGCAAAGTGGTACATTTGTTATAAGTGATGAACCTACATTTACACATCATAATCACCCAAAGTCCATAGTTTACCTTAGGGTTCACTCTTGGTGTTGTGCATTCTGTGGATTTGGACAAATGTATAATGACTATATCCATCATTCTAGTATCATACAAAGTAGTTTTAATAACTTAAAAATCCTCATGCTCTGCCTATTCATCTCTCCCTCACCCTCTTCCCCCACAACCCCTGGCATTTTTACTTTCTCCGTAGTTTTGCCTTTTCCAGAATATAGTTGGAATCATACAATATGTAGCCTTTTCAGATTGTCTTCTTTCACTTAGTAACATACATTTAAGGTTTCTCCATGTCTTTCATGGCTTGATAGCTGATTATTTTTAGTGCTGAATATTATTCCATTATCTGGTTGTACCACCATTGATTTATGCATTCACCTATTTAAGGACATCTTGGTTGCCTCCAAGTTTTGGCAGTTTTGAACAAAGTTGCTATGTACATCCATGTTTGAGTTTTGTGTAGACATACGTTTTCAGCTTCTTTGGGTACATAGCAAGGAGTGCAATTGCTGGATCCTATGGTAACAGTATGTTTAGTTTTTTACAAAATTGCCAAATTGTCCAGTTTTCCAAAGTGGTGTACCATTTTGCATTCCCATCAGCAATGAAAGAGAGTTCCCATTGTTGCACATCCTCTTCAGCATTTGATATTGTCAGTATTCCAGATTTTGGCCATACTGATAAATGTGTCCTGGTATCTCATTGTTGTTTTAATTTGCATTTCTCTTGTAACATATGGTGCGGAGCACATTTTCATATGCTCATTTACCATCTGTATATCTTCTTTGGTGAGGTATCTGTTAAGACCTTTGGCTCATTTTTTGTTGGGTTGTTTGTCTTATTGTTGACTTTTAAGAGTTCTGTGTAAATTTTGGATAACAATCCTTTATCAGCTGTGCCTTAGCAAATATTTTCTCCCAGTCTGTGGCTTGTCTTTAATTCTCTTATCTTCCACGGAGCAGAAGCTTTTAATTTTAATGAAGTCCAACTTACCCATTATTTCTTTCATAGATTATGTCTTTGGTGTTGTATCTAAAAAGTCATCGCCATACCAAAGGTCAGATAGGGTTTTTCCTATGTTATCTTCTAGGAGTTATGTAGTTTTGTGTTTACACAAATTGATCTATGACCCATTTTTAGTTAATTTTTGTAAAAAGTGTAACGTCTGTGTCTATATTCATTTTTTTTGCGTGTAGATGTCTAGTTGTTCCAGCATTATTTGTTGAAAAGACTGTCTTTGCTCCATTGTATTGCTTTTGCTCTTTTGTCAAAGATCAGTTGGCTATATTTATGAAGGTCTATTTCTGGGATCCCTATTCTGTTGCATTGATCTATTTGTCTATCTTTCTCCACATTGTTTTGATCATTTTAGCCTTATAGTAAATCTTGAAGTCCCAGTACTTTCAGCCCTCCCATTTTGTTCTTCAGTATTCTGTTGGCTATGCTAGATATTTTGCCTTTCCATATTAACTTTAAAAATCAGTTTGTTGGTATCCACAAAATCCCAAATTTGATCGGGATTACATTGAATCTATAGACTACATTGGGAAAACTGACATCTTGACAATATTGAGTCTAACTATCCGTGAACATGAAACATCTCTCCATTTATTAATTCTTTGATTTCATTCATCATAGTTTTTTAGTTTTACTCCTGTAGATCTCGTACATATTCAGTAGACTTATACCTAAGTATTTCATTTTTTTGGATGCTAATGTAAATGGTATTGTGTTTCAATTTCAAATTCCACTTAGTTTTTGCTGGTATATAGGAAATAAATTGACTTTTGTATATTAGCAATGTATCCTGCAACCTTGCTATAATCACGTCTTAGTTCCAGAAGATTTTTGTCAGTGCTTTTGGATTTTCTACATAGGTGATTATGTTATCTATGGATGGATAGTTTTATTTCTTCCTTCCCAATCTGTATACCTTTTATTTCATGTTTTTGTCTTATTTCATTAGCTAGAACTTCAGTACAATGTTGAAAAACTGTAGTGAGAGGTGACAGCCTGGCCTTGTTCCTAATCTTAGTGGGAA
Source organism: Balaenoptera musculus (assembly GCF_009873245.2). NCBI lineage: Eukaryota > Metazoa > Chordata > Mammalia > Artiodactyla > Balaenopteridae > Balaenoptera > Balaenoptera musculus. Next base: position 77,960,952 of record NC_045788.1, on the reverse strand, counting down.
AGATTTGAGTTTCTCACCATTAAGAACCATATTACCTATAGGATTTTTGGTAGGTATTATCAAGTTAACAAAGTTCCCATCTATTTCTGTTAGTGAACCAAACTTGGGTACACTTGCCTGTGTGCAGTAAAGTCAATCTGCTGATACCAGGTTTTTGTCAAGAAAAGTACAGCATTTATTGCAAAGCACCCAATGTGGGGCCAAGCAAGGAGAATGGGCAGCTCATGCTCAAAAGACCTGAACTCCCCATTGGCTTTTAGGCCTTTTAAAGACAGTGTGAGGGAGAGGGTTGCAGAGTATGTGATCAGCTTGTGCTCAGTTCTCTGGCTGGTTGACGGTGACATAACAGGGTGATGTTTCTAAAATCTCGATCATCAACTTTCTGGTTCCAACTAGTCTGGGGTCTACATGCTGGTTGTCAGCCTGCAGTTAACTTCTTCCACCTGGTGGGGGTTTTTTAGTATCTGCAAAACAACTCAAGGATATGGCTTCAAATATTATCTATAGCTCTTGTGGAGGAGCTAAGTGTCCTCATGTTGTTTTATGGCTAACTAATATTATTTTGTCTTGCTTGGCTGTTTTCCTTTGTTCCTGTATTTTCTCACTTCTTTAATTAAAGTTGCTCTTTGGAACTTGGCAAAGGCCTAGGAGGCTAAACCTTCTTCTACAAACAAGAGGCAGGGGACACAGTGGGGTGTCTCTCTGAGAAGGCCTTTCAAGGTCCTGCTCAGTTTCATTCTAGTTTACTGAGAGTTTTTGTCATGAATGGGTGTTGGATTTTGTCACATGCTTTTTATGCATCTATTTATATGATGATGTGGTTTTTCTTTTTTAGCCTATTGATGTGATGGATTGTATCAATTGGTTTTTGAATGTTGAACCAGCCTTGCACACTTGGGATAAATTGCACTTAGTCATGGTGTAGAATTCTTTTTACTACACTCTCTTTCTTCTTATATCCATTTTCATTAAATACCTTTTTCCATCGCTTCACTTTCAGTCTGTGTCTGTAGCCCTGAAATGAATCTCTTATAGACAGCGTATTGTGGGCTGTTGTTTTATTATCCAATCTGCCACTCTATGCCTTTTGATTGGAATGTTTAGTGCATTGACATTTAAGGTAATTTTTGATGATTGCCATTTTAAACCTTGTTTTCCAGTTGATTTTGTGTTTCTTCTTTCTTCCTTTCTTTTAGTTTTTGTCTTTCCTTTTATGGTTTGATAACTTTCTTTTGTATTATGCTTGTGTTCTTTTTGGTTTTTGTGAATCTATTTTATGTTTTTGATTTGTGGTTACAGTGTTTTTCAAGTGTATTAACCCATTACTATATCTACTTGCGTTAGACTCATAGTAATATAGGCTCAAACACATTTTTAAAAAAATCTCCATTTTCTTACACCCCTCCTCAACATTTTATGATTTTGATGTACTGTTTTACATCTTCATGTTTATCCTTTTGCTATTCATTGTAGTTACCATCACTTTCAAAAATTTTTTTTTTATTTTTAAATTTTTAAAATTTATGTACTGGCTTTTTAAAGTGATTTGCCTTCCAACTGTGATTTTCTCTTTCCTATAGACTCTTGCTTCTTTTATGTTTAGATAAGTCCTTTCAATAGTTCTATTGGGTTAGATTTAGTATTGCTGTATTCCTTTAGTTTTTGCTTATCTGAGAAATTCTTTCTCTCTCCTTCTGTTCTAAATGATAATCTTGCTGCATAGCGTATCCTAGGTTGCAGGTTTTTCCCTTCTAGGGCTTTGAATATATCTTGCCACTCCCCTCTGGTCTGTGTTTCTGTAGAGAAATCAGATGATAGCCTTATGGGGGTTCCCTTGTAACTGACTCTTTGTTTTTCTCTTGCTGCCTTTGGAATCCTCTCTTTAACTATAACTTTTGCCATTTTAATTATAATATATCTTGGTGTAGGTCTATTTGGGTTCATCTTTTTTGGGACCCTCTGTACTTCTTGTACCTAGATATAATTTCCTTCTTTAGATTTGGGAAGTTTTCAGCCAATGTATTTGTAACTTCTTCAAATACATTTTCAATCCTCTTTTCTCTTTCTTCTCCTTCTGGGATCCCTATTATGTGTAAATTTGGTTGCTTTATATTATCCCATAGGTCTTGTATGTTGCTTTCATTTTGGGTTTTTTTCATTTGTCTTTCTGTCTGTTATTCTGACTGGGTGATTTCCATTCTAATCTTCCAGATGACTTATTCGTTCTTCTGAATTATGTAGTTTGGTATTTATTGCTTTAGCTCAGCAAATTAGTTTTCTAATTTTAATTGGCTCCTCTTTATAGTTTCTAGTTCCTTGTTACAGTGGTCTGCATTTCTATTAATAGCCTGTCTTAATTCCTTCAGTATTTTTATTACATCCTTTTTGAACTCAGGATCTGGTAGACTGGAGAGATCTGTTTAATTGTTTTTTCATTCAGGGGATTTCTCTTGTTCTTTTAATTGGAAGTGGTTCCTCTGCTTCTTCATTTTATATTTCTGCGACTACGAATTTAGGAGAAACACTTATCTACTGTGGTCTTGAAGGGCTGTTTTTATGTGGGACCGTCCCTGTGTAGCCTGTGTGAGTCTAATATTTTTGGTTAGAGGGCTGTTTTTAGTATGGATGCCTTCCTTGGCTTTCCTCAGTGTGTGCTGCCTGTTATCCTCTTGATGTGGGGTGTGGCTGGTGTTGTGATGATCAGAGCCTGCACTGGACGTTGAGCGGGGCCTCCTTTTTGCTCTGTGGTTTACACAGCCCTGTTGGGGGTAGGGTCTGCTCCCCAACTGTTGGAGTAGAAGCTCCCTGATCTGTTTCTAAGCTGTGATGTGAGGTAGGTGGGACTGAAACACTTCCACTGGAAGAAGAGCCACTGAGTGTTCCTCCACAGGAGCTGTCTATTGGGAAGTACGCTCTGTGGTCTAGCCCATTACCTGTTGTGTGGGCTCACAAAGTATACTGTTGTTGGCACTGCCCTTGGCCCTGCCTCAGCCTTGAGAATGCAAGCAATCATCCCAGATGTCCCTCAGGCGCTGTGCTCACCAGTCCACCAGCATAGATATGCTGGCACAGATCCACTGAAATCAGGCACTGGGACTCGCTGAGACCTATGGAGTCAACCCACACCTTGACCCTGCCTCTGCGTGTTCTGGCAGCTGCTAATGCTGGATCCACCCAGCCACGGGAGTACCAGTAGTCTGCTCGAATGTTCCGTAGGCACTGAGCTTACGAAGGAGATGATGGCATAAATCCTCAAAAGCCACCAGGACACTGCTCAAATTTCAGTCCTGCTTCCAAAGTTGTGCAGTTCCTGGGGATCAGCACAGATTTCAGCCTTGCCTCTGAGTGTGGACAGCCCATGGTGCTTGTGTACTCCCAGAGCTCACAGAGGCAGAGCTGTGCCCACTGCAAGCATGTTTTGGTGGGGCTGCACCCTTCCCTTCTTGCACGCACTAACAATGGGGCTTCAATGGCGGACTCGGACTCTGTCCTGCGTACCCCCAGTTGCAGCCTAGGGCACACTCCAGCCCCTTCAGGCTGAAATAGGTAATTATGTTCCATCTTTTACCCTTGATTTTAGTAATTTAAGTCTTTTATCTCTGTCTGTCTGTCTCTTTTCTGGTCAGTTTAGCTAAAGGATTGTCAATTTTCTTGATCTTTTTAGAGAATCAAATTTCAGTTTAGTTGATTTTCTATATTTTTCTCTTTTCTATGTCATTAATTTCTGCTCAAATCTTTATTATTTCCTGCTTTCTTTTTGCTTCAGGTTCAGGTTGTGCTTTTATTCTGTGACTTAAGGTGAATGGTTAGGTTAGTGATTTCATATATTCTTTTTTAATATAGCTGCTCGTAGGTATAAATTTCCCTCTCTGCTCTGCTTAGGCTTCATCTCAGAAGTTTTGATATGTTGTATCATACATTGTTCTACAATTGTTGAACAATGTTGTGAACATTGTTCATTGTATGAACAGTGTTGTAGTGTACATTGTTCTACAATATTTTTGGTATTTTTCTTTGACCCATTTGTTATTTAGTCAAGGGTATATATTATATATATATATGTGTGTATATATATATATATATATATACAAACTCACATATATATGTATAAAATTTGTTACATTAGCCTTTTTGCTTCTTATTTGTGGTTCTCTTCCTTTGTTCTCGTGGACTCAGGTTACCATTTGGTGTCATTTTCTTCCTCCAGTGTAACCTTGTTCCCATACACCTTCTTTGTGTTATTATTTTCAAATATATTATATATCCCATATTACAATTATATACATATTACTTTTTACATTGCTTCTTAAACCAGTTAAGATTGGAGAGGAAATATACAATTATACTGTCTTTTATAATTATCTACATTAATTACTTTTCCTTGTACTCTTTTTTTGTGTGGGTAGATTTGTATTACTCTCTTTCAGCCTGAAGAACTTAAGTATTTTTTTGAAAGGGAGCTCTGCTAGCAACACATTCTGTCAGTTTTTGTTATCTGGAAACATCTTTATTTCACCTCCATTTTTGAAAGATAATTTTGATGAACTTTGATTCTTGGTTGACAGGGTTTTTTTTTTTTTTCCCAGTACATTAAGTATGTCATTCCACTACCTTTTAGCTTCATTGTTTTTGGTAAGAAAATCAGCTATTAATCTTATTGGGGCTCCCTTGTATACAATGAATCATTTTCCTCTTGCTGCTTTCAATACTTTTTTTTTGCTTTTAGCATTTTTACCTTGATGTGCCTGGGAGTAGATTTCTTTGATTTTATCCTACATGGAGTTTATTGAGGTTCTTAGATGTATAAATAATGCTTTTCAAAAAATTTAGAACATTTTCAACCAATATTTCTGTGAATGTTTTTCTCCTCCTTTCTCTCCGCTCCTTCCAGTACTCTCAAGATGCACATGTTGGTGTGATTAATAGTATCCCACTTTTCTTTGAGACTGTTCACTTTTCTTCAGTTTTTCCTGCACAGTTGTGATTATCTTCTCCTTGTTTTCCATTATCAGTATCTTACATCCTCAAAATTTCTTTATTAAATAAATCCATATTAATATTTCTGAGACATTGCTTTACACATATTATTTCCCAACTTGAAAGCTTCCAATGACTCTCCTTTGTCTATACTGCAAATCGGTTTTATAGATTGCTATTGTATGGCTCTTTTGTACCTCATCAGCCTTTTTGCACTCTTCTTCTACATTAATCTTTTAATCTGCCCAATTTGGCTTATCCATTATTCTCTCAACATACTAGGCACATTCTGCCTTCATGTCTTTTCTTATGCTCTCCTAGCCAACTTCTATCTTTTAATGCTTAATCTAGCTTCTAGGAAGTCTTCTGTGAAAATCTAAATAAGTCTTCTATTGTAAAAGGAAGCCACAGTTTTATTCTCAACTCCTACAACACTTCATGTCTATCACTTGTTTATGGTACCTCATGTTGTCATTTTCAAAAACTGTTTTGTTCAGTTTAGTAAATTTTAAGCTTTTTGGTAGTCAGTTATTTCTTTGCATCCTCCCACTTAATACAGTACTCTGAACATAAGGAAAAGCAATAAATGCAGTTGTTGATAATGTTGTTTTATGCAACATGACATTTAAGAATATTTCAATTACTGACAGGCAATGAATATAATCAGAACAGAAAGGTTGGGCTTCCTTTGTGGTCCAGTGGTTGAGAATCTGCCTGCCAATGCAGGGGACATGGGTTCGAGTCGTGGTCTGGGAAAATCCCACATGCCGCGGAGCAACTGGGCCCGTGAGCCACAACTATTGAGCCTGCGCACCTGGAGCCTGTGCTCCACAACAAGAGAGGCCGCGATAGTGAGAGGCCCATGCACTGCGATGAAGAGTGGCCCCCGCTCGCCGCAACTAGAGAAAGCCCTCGCACAGAAACGAAAACCCAACATAGCCAAAAATAAATAAATAAATAAATAAAATTAAAAACAACAAAAAAACAGAAAGGCTTCACCCCCAAATTAATTATTAGAGTTGGAAATTGAAGTAAAACATTAATTAATTAAACAATTATTCTTTTCTACTAAAATCAGTGCATGATAGTGATGTTTATTGATTGAAAAATAGTAGTTGGTCCCATATATATAAACAACTGCAAATATACTGTTTTGGTCAACTAATGGTTTGGCAATTATTAGAGAAGCTCTGGATAGAAAAATCATCAACTGAGAAGAATGGGTCTCTTTGCTGACTCTGTCACTTCCTTCAGTTCTCTCTATTTCCATTCATTATCAAAACTAGTAAGCACCAACCAGATGTTCCTCACCTCTAAGACCACTGTTCAGAGTGAGTCCCTGAGCCAAAGTTGTCTCTTTGTAATGATCTATATTTAATATCAGCAGTTCTTTTTCATATATAGTATATTTAACGTCAGCAGTTCTTTTTCACATATAATATAGATACTTTTAATCCTGTTTTACAATGTGAATGATATTAACCAATATTTTATTATTGGGTTGCTTCTTTAGTTGACATAAGATAAAAGAAAGAGAAGGCAATTTCAGAAAGCATGCCATGGAGCAGATAAGGTGTATTCTAAGCTGATAGCCCGTTAAGCAAATTGGATAAAATTGTCCTGACATCCTAGTTGGATTTGGCTTTGCCATTCTGAAGCTATTCTAAAGTTTTAACTTATATGCATGTAAACATCTCTCTACATAATAGGTTTCTGTGTCCATAAACAGCTGTGGCAATACAAGAATAAATAGGGTACTTATTAAAATAACAAACATATCTTGAAAAACAGATGAATTTTATCAAAATGAGACGTAGAATTATAAGTAAAATCATAACTAGAAAGATAAGTATGTTATAGGCAGAAGTATCTTTATTTCCATTTTCAACTCTTCTTGATCTTTCATTCAGACTCTTATGGAGTCTAAACAACATAACCCTTCCCTTATAAGAAACTATTATTTTTGTTTTATGCAAATAGAGTACATCATTAAAATTTTTAAAAATCATGAAATATACCATCAGTGTTCATTGTCTAATGGACTTTCCTTTAAATAAATATGATGAAAATGCAAAGATTTTCATAAGTTTTAAATGGCAAATCTTTCTGCATAAGAAAGGGATTTGCTTGTTTTATAGGTAAAATTTTCAGCCTAGTATGGATTTTCATTATACATTTCATTATGGTGATAAGTATGTATGTGTGTGTCTTCAATTCTGAAGTTGTTTATCTTGAAACTTAAATAATTAAAATAACTTTATATGATACTAGATTTATACATGGAGAATGTGAAGCAATACAAATATGATGTTTACAAATAGCTTTATTGTTTATATAACAGTCAATTATTAGGGCTCAACAAATTGTTTATAAATTTAACAAATATGTTAGGATGCGTAGAAATGTGTTTATCATATTATGAAAAACACATAATTACATTTAAAAAATATTCCTTTAATCAAGCTTTTAAAATTCTCATGGGTTAGTAGAATTTAAATCATATTTAATAAAATCCTTTTTCTTTCTTTAGGAAAAACTCAAAGAGAAGGAAGAAAATCTGAATCTTGCAAACCAATTCTTAAAGTAGAATACAAAACCTGTAGAAACAGGTATGCATTTTTACTTTGGGAGTTATGGGAAAGTATGTAAGAAACAGAGACAAGAAATTCAGATAACCTTTAATGTTTATATATTGTTTAAAGTTTTACATAATTATATTAACTGGCTGAATCTTCTTCATTGATAATAACAGATTTCTTATTGTTCAATTGGCAAATGTATGATGTCAACGTTATTATAAATAGCAACTCTTAATTATTTTAAAATTTATATGAATATTCAGATGAGTATTATATACATTAATTTTAACAATGTAGGGCTTTTTGGCCATGCAATTACAAGCAGCAGTCATTCAACATTATTAAACAGCAGAAGCTATGTACCTGTTGGTATTACACATGAATTAAATACATAACCAAGTCTCTGTACTTTAGGATCTTACATTCTGAAGTTGGAAAGATTATAGTTAGTTGGGAAGGTAAACATTTACGTATATTGGCATAATACAATAGTGCTAAATTTTAAGATATAGAAAATTAAATAAAAAATAATATTTAATAGAAATTTATCTTGTATATACAGCAGCCATATCCTATGCATCAGCAATGTTCTTTATACTTACAGTAATTATTAGTGGCAATACTCTCATCTAGAATTACCATAATTACAAATCTTGCCTAGACCTTAGTTTTATTTTAAGTCTAAATTGGATAATTCTACTTTATATTACTTAAATGTTCACACTAGAATATTTTCCTGTTGTCACAGGTGCATTTAATGTTTGCTTATAGCTGCTCTTCTCAAGGTATAGTAGATAGATGGATCAATACCTCTTTAGCCCAGCCTAATGTTACTATGTATAACTAGTAAAAATGATCATGGTTTTATTACTAGTGTAACTAAAGTATTAAAACACTTAAAATTTAATCATTATGGTTGAAAATTTTTACATATATTCTTTTCCTTCTTAAAACAGTGTTTATAACTTAAACTTTGCTTGAGTCTTCAGGCTCAATGTTATTTACATCCATTGTTATACAGTGTTGCACTTCAAGGACTACTGAAGCAGTTGAGCACTTCACACTCATCAACTGTTCCTAGCAGCTTGTGGTTTCTTTTTTCTTTTTTTTTTTTTTCTTTTCATTATTTATTTGTTTTTGAAAGTTTTTCTCTATCCTTCAGTTTTGGGCTATTGGGACTTCTAATTTCCATTGTGTTATCCACTAGTATCTAGCCTTTTATTTGCTATAGACTAAGAAATTTGAAACCCTAGTTTGTAAAATGAGAATAAAGAGGTTCATGTGAAGGCGTGAGAGGTTTTTCCCTGATAAAGTACATGATCCATGGACTTTATGACATTTATTTTGTTATATATAAATGTATTTTTTATGAGGTGCTCAACAATATGTAGCTTAATTCAATTAAAACAAAATGTATTAAGTTATTACTGCATAATATGCATTGTGCAATTTGTTTGGCACACTAAAATAGAAATTACTGCCTGCTTTTGAATCTGTTATGGTCTAGTACCAGAAGTAAGTCCATGAACTCGTGGTTTCTATACAACATGTGAGGTGCTTTTATAGAGACATGCTATGAGAGCACAGCAAAAGGACAGCTAACCCTCCCTAAAGGGAGTAGGGAGGACAACAGTGAAGAGAGAAATCACTGAAATTCTTCTTAGGAAAGGAGATGCCTGAGATGGGATTTAAGGGATGGAAGATAGGATGGTGCCAGATGAAGGGAGAAAAGGGTAAACATGAAGAAAATGTACTTCAGAAATCAAGAATTCAAGGCAAGGCAGTTTAAAATAATGATTAAGATCATTGCGGCACTATTTACAATAGCCAGGACATGGAAGCAACCTAAATGTCCATCGACAGATGAATGGATAAAGAAGATATGGCACATAAATACAATGGAATATTACTCAGCCATAAAAAGGAACGAAATTGAGTTATTTGTAATGAGGTGGATGGACCTAGAGTCTGTCATACAGAGTGAAGTAAGTCAGAAAGAGAAAAACAAATACCATATGCTAACGCACATATACGGAATCTAAAAAATGGTACCGATGAACCTAGTGGCAGGTCAGGAATAAAGATGCAGACGTAGAGAACGGACTTGAGGACACAGCAGGGAAAGGGGAAGCTGGGACGAAGTGAGAGAGTAGCACTGACATATATACACTACCAAATGTAAAATGGAAGGCTAGTGGGAAGCTGCTGCATAGCACAGGGAGATCAGCTTGATGCTTTGTGACGACCTAGAGGGGTGGGATAGGAAGGGTGGGAGGGAAGCTCAAGAGGGAGGGGATATGGGGATATAGGTATACATATAGTTGTTTCACTTTGTTGCACAGCAGAAACTAACACAACATTGTAAAGCAGTTATACTCCGATAAAGATATATATTTAAAAAAAGGTCATTGGCTTATGGAGTAAGACAGCTGTGTGACCTTGAAAATTTTAATTAACTCTTTTAAAATTTAATTTTCTCATCAACAATACCTATCTCACTGTGATGATTGTGAGGATTAAATTGAATTATGCATAAAGTTTGTAACATCATAAATTTGATGAGAGGCACATAGTGGATTTCTTAATAAAAAAAGTTATTACTATCATCATCAAAGCCATGTTATTTCACACTGTTAATATTTTTCAACTGATTCTAAATTGATTTGTTCTAGTAATTGGTAGCTCAACTTTGTATAGAAGTAATTCTTCAGATTTCTAATGTGAAATAATTATGTATTACTAATCATAATTACTATCATCCCACTTACTATGCACTGTAGTACATTGTGTCAATTTGTTGTGATTACAACTGTATTAGAAAAGCCTCTTCTAGAAGCAGTGGATCCACAGCTCAGAACAAAAGGAGACTACAAAAACAGAGGGGCACTGAAGTTGAGTCCTGAAAGGTGTTGCCACAGCAAAATGGGCCATAGTCTGGAGGTGGAAATAGATAGCTATATTTCCGTTCCATCTAGTATACAGCAAATATTTTGTGAAGTCAAAAATTGGGATAGCTGTAGCAGGAGCAGGGACTTTAAGAAGAGCCTTACCATATATGCTGCAGCCTTACCTATGCTGCATAGGTAACAGATGTAAAGGGTATGTTTTCTGTTTAATTTTATCTTAAACAAGCCATTCACAAACTTGCTTTACATTTCTAGGGATAAACAACCATTCTGCTCAGGAATCATTGGTCCCCAGTCATCAATTTGCTTACTGAGACTCCAATCACAATGGCCTCAAGGCTTAATAATTTTATCCTTTAAAAAAAAAAAAGGAATAATGATCTCTTTACTTGCTATCACTAGCATTATCAGGTTCTCTGTAGTTAATAAAGATTAGCTTCTGCTAGTTTTTTAATCCCTTCCTGTTGTGGTCACCTACAGATAAGACTTCATGGGTAGTTAAGTTCTCCAAGCTTTAGTATACCCATCTATAAAGTGGGAATAATAATAGTAGTTCTCTCATTGGGAGGATTAAATACAATAATGCATGTAAAGTTCTTCACACAATACCTGGCACATCATAATACTCAACAAATGTTATTTTAACATGTATTACATTATGTTACACAATTTATTATTTAATCCTGTTGCTTTCATTGAGACAAAAATGCTCAGTGCTTTTTATTATATTTTATCTATTTTACAAATTATACAATAAAGTAGACTTTTTTTCTTTTGGTGTACAGTTCTGTGGATTTGTAACACATGTATAGATTCCTGAAATTGACACCACAATAAGAATACAGAAAATTTCCATATCCACTAAATTCTCTCATACTATCCCCTTACAGTCACACCTTTCCCCACACCTAACCCCTGGCAACCAGTGGTCTGTACTCTGTCACTATAGTTTTGCCTTTTTGAGATGTCATATAAGTGTAATTACATATTATGTAACCTTTGATCCTAGCTTCTTTTCCTCAACATAATGCCTTTGAGATTTATCTAAGTTGTTATCAATAATATTTAATTGTTATTAATGTTTTCTTTATGTAGGAAGACATTATCAATTATATGGTTATTTCTTAATCCATCTGATAAATCTCTCAAGACACACTTGTATTAATTAGTAAAGGAGGCAGTTTCATGTGGTATATAGCATTTACCAAATTGTATCCCTTTAATCGCTAATTGTATTCATGGAAAAGAAGGAATCTGTAATCAAATAAATTTGAGAAATATGAAAAGTTCTGGGTTATTTAAATAAACTGGATTCTTTACTATACAATTTTTCAGAATATTTAATATATGGCATGAATTATAAAATTTCAGAAGGGAGATATATATACTTTGCAAGTGTTTGTCAAATTATTTATTTATTTATCTACTTATTTATTTATTTTTGTAGAACACCTATTAAGGTGTATTCCACAGTTTGAGAACTATTAGACTAGAAATGAAAAACACTCACTAGCTGCTTGACCCTGAACAAGTTGTTTAACCTGCATTAAGCCCAGACTCCTTATCTATGAAATTGAGCTAATAGTACTTTTCTCATCAGGATTGAGGATTACGAGATTGTGAGGATTACGTAAAACTTCTTTATATATACACAGAGCACAATATATGCCACATGGTACACATTCAGTAAATTGTAACTATTTATTACTTCAGGCAGTATAGACCACAATTTAGGAGAATAGGCTTTGAAGGCTGATAGATCTGTTTTCTTTTGGGTTTTTCTGCTTAATTGTTATTTAACCTCATTAATAAAATGAGAACAATACTTCTGAGGATTTAATGTGATAATTAAATGTCTAATGCAATTATCCATGACTGGTTCCCTGAGCATTTTCCTGAGGAAATAGCTTTTTATTCAATCATTCAGTAATTTACAGAAAAGTGCATATATATCAACAGTTACTTCAGACCCAGGGTTTTGTGATGCAAAGTCATAATAAGAGCAGAAAAGATTGTGCCTCCTTTGAATACTAGAAAAGACATTTTCCAATGTGCTTACAAATGAGGGAGAATAAATTGCTTCTTATCCTATGTTTAGATTAGTACTAGGAGATAAGAGTAAATTCACCCACTTTTACATGGGAAAAATAGATATTTATGCCCTTTATTAATATTTGGAGCAGATAGTTAAGCTCAATATTTATGAAAAGATATTATGTTCTCCAAGTCATGAACTTTGTTGCAAAACAAAGCAGCAGAGGTGCAAAAGCCCATACTCATTTCATTAAAAATGATTTTTAAGTCTGGAGATGTCTTCTAAATAATCTAAGTACTATGTATTTCATAGAAAAAACAAACTTGCTTCTTAAAACCACCATTAGTAGGTTGGTGCTAATTAATATGTCTAATTACTGGGGCAAAACTAATTCTTTTTTAGCTTACAACTCAAATATTTATGTGAAAATATTAAGACAGAACTTTAAATAAAAATTAGTGAAGGCATTTTATATGTAGGTTTTGATGGGAACTTTTTAAAAAGGTTTTTTGTTGTTATTACGTAGCCAACATGAGATTAGCAAATGTCCCTTTGATAATGTTTGGTACTATGTACGATACAAAATGGAAAAGAAAGGGAAATCTTATGGAGTGAGTTCTAGAAACAAGTAGATTCTTCAGTTTAGTAGATGGATAGAAGTGAATTATTTAGAGAAACATATGTTCTCAAGGAATTTGGTACAATAAAAGTGTTTAGTTCCTTTAAAAAATTTTTGGAGAATATTTTCAGTTTGGTCTTATTGAAAAATACTTCATATCAACACACATTTTCTTTTATATACATATACTAGAGATACAGATATTTGAGAAAAGAAAAATGAAAAATTTTGAAGATATTTCGTAACTTTCTGACAGCTATGATATTTTATGGTCATTTCAACCCCACTCTATTATCTAACTGTAACTTGCAGTTAACAGAAATGAAAAAATTTGTTCAAAGTTAGTTTTACAAGCTAAATAGAACTGGCTGACCCTAGGTAAAGTTGAGAAGTAGGTCACATTTACTTTTGGTGAATCATTTTCCCCTTACATATTAGTTTTCTCCATCTGTTTGTCATAACCCTTTCCCACAGAAACTCTATTATGTAGACTTTTCATGTTACCTTCTACCATTCTGGGCTTGCCACTGTCACATTTCATTTCATGTTGAAATTTGCCTGTATTTCTTAGTGATTTGGGGTCCCACATGCCTACTGGTTAATATGATAAAGTAACATAGCCTAATATTCTAATAGTAGTAATTTAGAGTTTGGTAACCAACTAATATATGTGAAGATGTTCTGTTGAGTCAGTGAGCATCTTCCCCTCTCACCAACCTCACTGCCTTTCCCCCATCTCACCTCAACATCCTTAGATTGATTCATTAGTAATTTTAATGGTGAGAATATACATCCAGAAAAAAGGGAATGGTAGAATAGTAAACTGTTGGGTGAGATATTTGGGGCCAGGAAAGGCTTTTGCTCTCTGTCAAATTATTGTATATAATCCCTACTAAGCCCATTCCTTTTTGCCTCAATACTGTGAGATTGTGTCATCTTAAAGAACTCAGTCTCATTAACTTTTTTTCCTCTGTAGTGAACCATTCATAATATTTTCTGGTGGACTGTCCTATGACAAAGCTTGCAGAAGACCAAGTTTAACCATCATGCATGGAAAAGCAATTACAGTGCTTGAAATGGATCATCCTATCGTTGAATTTCTAACTTTATGTGAAACACCCTATCCAAATGGTAAGTAACTAAAATGAAACTATTAATGTTGAAAAATCATTTTTGAAATGATAACTTCCTAACAAAATTAAGCTTAAATATTTTTAGTTTTAGCAGCTGATATCTACTGTGATGCAACACTGTGAGCTACAGGTGCTGGAGCAGGTTCTGCAGCTGTACCTACTTGAGAAAATGGAAGTAAGACAGATGTAGTGCAACAGTGCTGGAGTTTCAGGTTCTAATATCAGGTAAGTGCTTTAAACTTTGATAAGGATGGTGGAAGCTGAGCTGGGAGGGTCCGATCAGGGTCCGGGGTGAAATCACTTGGAGAAACTGAGGTCTCCTAATAGCCTTTCCTAGGCCAGCTCCACCCATCCCAATCCTGTGCCAATCAAAGTTAAAGCACTTACCTGATATCAGTGATCTGTAACTCTGGTGGTGCTGCATCTGTTTCACATCTGGCTTTGCTTCAGATGCAACTGCAGCACCTGTGATTACTCTAGGATTGCTGATGTGTGGTTAGTGATTTATTCCAATTTTGAAAATAATTAGAAGAGCCTTTGGGAGGAGAGGTGCTTATATATTTTTATCATCCCAAATATAAAGACTTTTTATAAACATAAAAAACCAGTCTAAACTTATATGCAAACTGTATAATGGAATCTAATGATGAAATATTTTAATAATGAAATCTAAAAATTGAGAAAGGTGAAATATAAAAAGGGAAATATGAGTTTATGATTAAAAAAGATAGTATGTGTATATATATTACTACATTTTCAAGAGGGAACATAGATGTAGGGAAAGGAACATTGTACTTGGAGACAGAGTATTTGGGCTTATGATTTAGCTCTGTCACTTACTAGCTATGTGACCTTGGACAAGTCACTTCATATTTATGAGTTTGATTTATCATTTGAAGAAAGAATATAATATTGATCCCACATGATTACTGGAAGGCCAAAGGGAATATACCTTGTAAACTATGAAGATAAATAGTTATTAGTTTTATTATAAATGTATTAAT
Source organism: Balaenoptera musculus (assembly GCF_009873245.2). Classification (NCBI taxonomy): domain Eukaryota; kingdom Metazoa; phylum Chordata; class Mammalia; order Artiodactyla; family Balaenopteridae; genus Balaenoptera; species Balaenoptera musculus. The sequence goes on along the minus strand of NC_045788.1, from coordinate 77,945,699 downwards.
TTGTTTTAAATTATTGAGTTTCATATTTAAAAACAGAAATAAAGTGATATAAAATAACAATCAATGTGGCACTTTATTCCCAGAGTTGCCAGGGGCAGACAAATTACCTGTGTTGTAAATTAACCAACAAATATTTATTGGATGCTTCTATGGCCTCAGTATGACAAGAACTTGTTGAGAATATGGATGAAGTATGAAACTGATCTCTGATGTCAAATCAGAAAATCTGGCCACATGAGAAAGATAATGATGACTTAAGTTTAAAAAATATAACGCCTTAATTAAGCGCTGAGTTATACGAATCAGAGTTTAAATAATGTACCAATTTATAGTCTACTCAGGTAGTCGATGACTGAAATATTCATGCAAAGCTTCATGGAAAAAGTAGGATTTAGATAGGGCTTGAAGAATGACTTGGGCCTTGAAAATAATATTGAGTAAAGGTTTTAGAAATTGTGAGGTTTTGCTAGAGTGAGATCAATTCAGAGAAAAAGTTGAAAGCCTTTTGTAGGCATTTGGAAATAGGGAACTACAGAGGAATTTTGAGGAAATATTAAGTGAAAGAAAGCAGTGTTTTAGTGTGGGGGTTTGAAGAGAGAGACCCTGAAATCTAAAACTTCAGATTCCAACCGGGAGGCTTTTGTGATAATGTACGTTAAAATGGTCAAGATCTGAAACAGAGTGCTGCTTGTAGGAATGGAAGATGAAAACCCATTGAATTTGGTCAACAACTGGATTAGGGAGTGATATGAGAGATGAGTCAAAGACAACATTTTAGGAATAGTGGTTTCATATGCAGTAATAACAGTTCTTGGAAAGAGAGAAAAATAAGTTTGAGTCAGTAGAGTTGTTTAGAGAGCAGAAAAAGAGAGGGAAAAGGTCTTTAATATTTATTTTTGAGTCATCAGAATATAGATGCTCTTTGGAGTTGTGAGAATGAATGATAAAGGAACAAAGAAAGAACAGAGGACCAAAAGCTGAGCTTAGGAAAATGCCTTCTACTAAAGAGCCTCAAGAAAGAAGGTGTGCATACCAGTAATAGAAACTGAAAATGTGTGGTTGCAAGGATCAAACCCTATAGGTATATGTGTATATACATTTCTGCACATCAGTAGAGATGTTAGGACAGTTTCTAATAATGTTAAACAAATTATAAATGTACTGTAACCAAGTCTAATCACTTCCAAGCCACATATATTACTTTGCTTTTCTGAGAAGTTGTAATGAGGATGGAACTTTTTACTTACTAGAAGCTGGGAGAAATAGTTTAACTTTACTCAGTAAAATTTAAGTGTATTTTATTAACTATTTCTGATTAAAACAATAGTACATGAAAATGCCAGAAAAGAACCCTACAATACACAACAGTATATAGTGAAAACTTTCTCACTGCCCTTCCAGAGGCAACCACTATTACTAAGTTTCTTATGTATTCTCCCCCAAATAATGTATGCATATATACATTATCTTTTTTATACAAATGACAGCATACTCTGTATGTTGTTCTGTATCACACTTTTTTCACTTAACAGTATACAGTATTTTGATTATGATTCCGTATTAGTAAATATGGAACTTTAATCTCCTTTATAGCCACATAATGATAAGTGTTATGCATATGTTAAACAAAATACACTTATTAACAGTTTTTAATATTGCTGAATCATTTGTGACATCTGACAATTCAGCCTATTTCTCAAAGAACACAAATGCCTAATCCTCTTATCTCAGGGGGCATTGCCCAGAGTAACTAACCAACTGTACTCTGAATTTGTCAGTTTTGCATCTATATTTAATTGTATCTGGTCTTCTACAAGTGTCATAAATAATGCATTTCTCTTCAGAGAAGTAGTATTTATGATAGAGCTTTTCCATCTTGTTGGGGGCTAGGGTTAAAAGGCTGAGCCTGCTCAAAAACAACCAATCTAATAAAAAAAGTAATACAGTTGGCATCTATTGAGTACTTACTATAAGCCAGCCTTTGCATCAAACATCTTTATATACATCTAATCTTTATTAACAGTCTAAGGTAGTATTATTTTGCCATTTCAATGGGTAGAGAAATTGAAAATCAAAGAAGTTAACTAATTTGCCTAGGATCAAACTGTTAATAAATAATAGACACAAATTGAACCTAACACTGACTCCAAAGGAAATCTTTTTATTCAGTGGTTACCACAGCACACCGAGTACTTCTACAAACGTGAAACTTTTGCTACCAGTTTTTATTATTTGAAAAGAAACAATAATCTAAAACAGATGTAACCTACCTAAAATAAAATTTTATTTACAGACTTTTGCTCATTCATGCCAATGTCTCAGCTGTTTTATTTTTGTAGCCGTTGCTTCCCAACCAGTGATTTTCCTAGAGAGGGATGAGAAGACAAAGAGGAAACTAGTAGTATTCTTCAAACTGAAAAACAAACAAAAAAAAACCCAAACCGCGAAACGTATTGAAATAATGTTGAAAACTTAAAACAGCTCTAAGAGATAAGGGAGAAGAGGGGAAATGCCTCAGTTTGAAAAAGTTTGAGTAGCAAATAGTTTGAGGACTGTATACTGTTGTATAAATATGCACCCAAACAAGGGCAGGCTCCTCAGTTTTTGTTTTTTTGTGTTTTTTTGATTCTAGTTTTTCTCTCATAGCTTGTGACTTAAAAAATAAATATGAATAGGTTCTGTAGCTTCTCAGGACTGGAAGGACTATGAAGGCCATCTATTTTAGTTTACCATTCAAGACTTGAATACTCTTGAATACAAAATTCCTGCCAAGTGATTGTTGAGTTTAGGATTAAATACCTCTTAAACTAGCCAGTAGAAACTGCTGGTATAATGAAAACAGCATGCATTAAAGTTTCAGGTCTATAACTTACTAGTTTTGTAACCTTGTGCCAATCTCATAACCTCTTTGGACTCCAGTTTTCTCTATGAAATGAAAAAAATGATGATACATGCTCTAGCTACTGAGAATCAAATACCATGTATGAAAAATGTTTTTGTAAATACTTTTTTCCTTAAATTGAGCTAACACTGTAACTGTGGCTTTCCTTTATTAGTCCTTTATTACAGATGGAAAGCAATGTCTTCCTTGACCACTATAACTAAATTAGTGCTCCCCCACCAACCAGAAGTCATTTCTTATACTATTACCCTTGTTATTTTTTTCATAGTTCACTTTACTTTCTGAATTAATCTTATTTGTTTACTTGTTCATTGTTTGTATGTATCCCTAGATTGTAAACTTTATTAGAACAAAGACCTTGTCAATCTTATTCCCCATATATCCTTTGTTCTTAGGACAGTTTCTGGAACATAGTGAAGGAAGGAAGGGAGGATGGAGAAAGGGAGAAAGGAAGGGTTGAATTTTAAGAACTTGAAAATCCTAGGCTATCCTCAGACTCTGATTTTTTGAGATATATACTCTTGGGCATATAGTAGACAGTCTTTAAGTACCTGTTAAATCACATTGAATTGAAAGTAATTTTTTTAGTATAAGGAGTGTTGCTCTCATAGGGAGGTGAATATGTATCACAACTGAGAGAAGCAGAACTATTTCCTTAGTATATCTCCTGTAGGCATGAAATCAGATCTGAAATGGAAGGTTATGGAAGACTAAGATAAATGTGAGATGGAGGTGACAGACTCACTCTCTTCAAATAATCTACTACTATCATGATTATTGAGATATATTTAACTCTATGCTATGCAACTTCTCATTTTTTCCTTGTTCCCTATAATGGTCTTAAACATTGTTTGAGAAACACAACATATATATATATATTTTTTTTTTTGAGTCCCACGTTTTTCTTTTTCTCTTTTTTTTTTAAACATCTTTATTGGAGTATAATTGCTTTACAGTGGACAACATATATTTTTTTTAAGTGCTCTTTTTTACTTCTTATTTTGGCTCATATTTTGGTCTTCTCAAATCATTTAAATAACATTTATACAGGAGATAAAGGAAATACAAGTTTGGTGATTTTATAAAATGTTAAATATGAAAACTTTTCCATTTTTCTTTTCTACTTGTAGAATTTCAAGAACCCTATGCCGTTGCTGTACTTCTGGAGAAAGATCTCATTGTAGTTGATCTGACACAAAGCAAGTAAGTTGTCCGTGTACGGATTAACACTATTTTAAACTCTATTTATTGCAATTAAAATATAGGAGGACGTTATAGATAATTGGCATTAGAATTCTTCAGATGGTAAATATTCTTTATATGGAATATTGTTTTGCTAGAATTACAAAAATGTAATTTGGTTCAATAATGAAAACTAAACCAGGAGAGTTTAGGGGACACTGAGAATATTGTAAGATATTTTAAAGGCAACACCTAATGTTTAAAAAGATGCCTTTGGGGGCTCCAAACACATAAAATGGATCACATTTCTGCTATTTCCCTAAGCAAAAACAATTGTTACAAAAATTACATAATGTACTGTTTGTCCATCTGCTCTATTGACTAAAGGAAAATGGCACATGATACAAGTATTATTGAACTACTGTGGCAGACAATACAGAAGATCAGGATCTCGAGGCAAGAGATGATGGATGCCTTCTTTTACTTTCTTTTCTTTTTCATTATGTTGTGGGCAGTAGAAACAAATATAAAATATTGCTGTTAGAGTGGTGCTCTCCACTACTTTACATGGACAGTAAAAGTAGACTTGAAACCGATGAACACTGTCTTCCTGCTACATATTTTCATTATCAATGATAGGCATGAAGCTCATTTTCCCTCATTCTTTGCTCTAGACTCACTGATCATTTTTTAGCCCGTTATATTTGCAGAGCTTTTGTACATTCTCTCTCCTCTGCATGGAATAATCTTCCATTCCTTTTTCTCCTTATTAACATCTATAAGAATCTCAACTCAGATATCGTTTTCTCACTTAAAGAAAATCTTTCATTTTCTGTATAATTTGGTCAAATATCCTATTAAGGACTGTCTTAGATCCATGTTCCTGTCCTTCATAGCTTTGACATAGATGAAATTTTCCATTTGTTATTGTTTTAAAGATTGTCTCCCTACTAGACTGTAGGCCTCATGAAGGACGGGCTTTGTCTCCACATGAAGTAGGTTCTTAATAAATTTTTGTTGGATGAAGTACAGTCTGAGTTTTACTCTCAGTGTAGTTTGTGAATGTAAGAGCCAAAGTTCTTCTTTGTGATAATTTGCAGCACATAGTATTTCAATATTTTGAAACGGAATAGGGTTGGTCCATAATATCACCATAACTGAATTCTGCCTAGCTGCTCTATTTATCAACATAAAACCTGATTAAATTTTGTGTACAAGTGTGGATTTATGCCTCTTTCTCTAAGTTCTAATATAGGTTTTATTAAAATATACTTTTCTGATCTCACTGGTAGTCACCTCTTCCTTCTGTGCCATATTTATTGGTTCCTCATACCTTGTCTAATTGTCTAACATCCTCCAAGGCCCACTATACTTTGTCTTTAGTACTCACATTCTTTAGCATATACATTTATTCTTCTTAAAACTTTTTTATTGTGGTAAAATATATATAACATAAAAGTTACTATTTTTATACATTAATTCTTATGCTTTTCATTACCTTATATAAGTATGTGAATTGACATTTTGTTTGCACGTTTTTATCTAATATTTTGCCTTCTTCAGCACCATGTTTTAAAATCTATGTGACATTCCCATTTTGTTGTCTATTACAAGAAGTTTAATGTGGAAAAACTGAACATGTTCTCTTTCCCTCCAAATAGTTACTTTTAGCCATGTTTAATGTTAACAATTAAATTGCAGCTTTGTACTCTTTTTTCAAATTAATTTATTCCTTCCTTCCTTCTTTTCCAGTTAATCCTCTACATGAAAGCAAGCATTAGGGCTTAAAAAATTTTCCTCTTCTTGGTTTCTTGGATTTACATCTTTGTTTACATTTCTACAACAACCAGTTCACACTTTCACATGTAAATTTTTGTAATACATTTTTAGTTATTTCTTTCGTAAATGTCATTTTTCTACTCTTTACCAATATAATAAAGTGATTTTCCCCAAACATTTTCATGATATTGTTCACCTTCTCAGGAGTCTATCATTGTAACCTCTTGCTATTATCAAATCCCAAGTTGTAGATCTGATCTTTAAGGTGATCCACTTATTTTACTTCTATTTCTTCAATATCAGAAATATTGATAATTTCTGCTCTGAAACAGGGAACCTCTGATCCATTCACTTTAAACTACTTGACATTTATTAAACACAACTTTCTCCTTTCCATGTGATTTTGCATATACTACTATTCTTATCTGGGAAACCATTAAGATTGGAGGGAAGAGAACCCCTGTCAACACACACATAGACACACACACACACACCATACTCTTTCTAGTGTTTGAACTAAGTTTCTGATTAAATTCCTATAATATGGGGAAAATTATTTTTAATAGTCCTCCCCACCCCCCAAAAGCATGCTGTATCAGAAGTAACATGATCACACAGACCGAGAACAGATGCAGCATAGAATAATACTCAATTCCATCTACTACAGTACCTGGTACATCTGGTACATGAGAAGTGTACAATATATTGTGGTTCTAAGAATTCTTAATTTGGTTCTTACTGATACCCCTTTTTAAAATGATACATGACTTGAGGATATGAAATTTACTACACCCATAGGTCGGCATTCCCACTGTTTTCTAGTTTACATAGGAAACAATCTTAAACATGTGTAATCACACACATACCTACATTGCACACACAACTTTCAGTTACTCCCTATAAAAATACAAAACCAAAATACTTGCCTACGTATTACATCCCTTGCAAAGCATGTAAAATTTTCTAAGATATTTTAATACTTGTGTTATATAAATATATAGATAAAATTGTATGTAGATAAAGTACCTAGTTGATACGTTTTAATAAACTGACATGTCAACTTGCTGCATATTTTCAATTTAACATAATTTAGTCTATCCATTTTAGAAAGTGATATCACTGTGTAATTTTGGAATTACTGGAAAGAAAATGAGTTTATTCAAATAAGATTCTACCAGTATTCATATTACATTTTGTAGATATATATTTTTAAAAGAGAATTCTTGTTCAGATGATCATTGTGTTATGATGCTTAAAAAACAATTATGTGAAATATATTCAATATAATCAATATTTAGAAGATTTTAGGGTTTGTTTTATAAAAGTTATTTCATTTTTATATCAGTGCAAAATGACACTAATATATTATCTTTATCTATTAGCTTTCCAATCTTTGAAAATCCATATCCTGTGGACATTCATGAATCACCAGTTACATGCACAGCATACTTTGCTGATTGCCCACCAGATTTGATTCTAGTGCTCTACTCTATAGGAGTCAAGCATAAAAAACAAGGATACAGTAATAAGGTAAAAGCAACAATTAGAAATAAATTTTCTTCTATTCATATCCATATCATATGATCATACTTTTTTCTGTTATTTTATTTTCTGACTTTCCATAGAAGAAGACTTGAACTAAATTCTTTTCAAGTCATAAGCTGGCACCTATAAAGGACATAATTTCTGAAATTCAAATTTCCTAAATGCTACATAGCTTTAAGTCTACGAGAATATAAATTTCTTATATAAAAAGTATACAATTATATACTAAGATATACTTACCTATCATGTATATTTATATACTAAGTATATGTTTAAACTAACATATGCTTGAATCATAAGATGTTACTTTTGATTATTTTAGGTGAAGGATTACGTTTTAAGAAATTCAAGAGTCAACTCTAATTATTTCTTGATAATCAATATTTCTATCAATCAATGGTTAATAAGACATAATTGTCAAAGACTTTCATTAAGTAACTTTCTAGAATTCCATTTTGTTATATTTAACTACAGGATTCAAATACTTACAATTGTAATAGACCCCCCTATTATGATTTCTGTTATTTGAACAGGACTGTTGAGATGGACAACTCCAGGGGGCACAATTTACATAGTATTTTGTGTTAAATGGCACCACCACAATTTGGAGGTACATAGACTACATGGAAAATGTAGCAACACCATATTTGTATGATTAAAGATACTTCTTTGCATTTTTAATATGAATGGTAATAGTTGTTAAAATCTATATTTTTAAAGGATATGAAATTTTGCATTTGGAATTGTTTGTTCAATGAAAGAGTTAAAAAATAGGTACACATTTCATTTTCATTACTTAACAGCTATTTGTTTTTAAGTGAAACTTTTACTGTTATTTTAAAATATTTTTATTTTAAGTTTCTAAGTTATTTAAATTTAAAAAATAAAACTTATAAATTCTTCCCATATAATCTGTTTAGGAGTGGCCAATCAGTGGAGGAGTTTGGAACCTTGGCACACAGACATATCCAGAAATTATTATTACTGGGTAAGTGGGATGTGATTTATGAGTTTATCAATTTATCATCAAAAAGATTTCATTGAATTTTCACACTTTCCCATAATTGTGCTCTAGGAATGCTGACAGTTTAAATTAAAATATAAGACACAGCTTCTACCCAAAGATTATAACCTTTATAGAAGATAAAATCAAATCATTGAAAACATAGACATATAACAAAAATAAATAAGTGTAGATTATAAGACCAGAAGAAAGTCAAAGATAGAAAAATCATGAGAGGTTAGTCAAGGAAGAATTTCTGTAGAAATCATAGATTATTAGCCTTAGAAAGGCCCTTACCAATATCTCTTGATTCCATCTAAATCCAGGAATCAGTGCTCTGTATCTCCATCAAGTGGCTATTTAAAGTATACTTCAAAACTTAGAGCACCAGAAATGTTGTTACTTCCTATAGCAACCCACTTCATGCTCTAATATTAGGGATGAAAATGGAAACATAGCAACAGATAAAGATAAGACTTAAAAGATCATAAGGAGTTCTGCTTATGGGTTATGGAATAGATGTACTTTTCCCTATTCTTCCCACTAAGTACAATTAAAACCCCTGGATATTATTATAATATGACTGGAAAAGATGGAGAGAAGTCAGTCTGGATAGGTCCCCGAAGACTCAAGGAATGACATGGAAGTGAGTTTCCTGGCTTTTCTTTTTGCCTCATATATCCCAGAAATGGAGCTGAAGAAGCTGGCAACCTGGAGCTGCAGGCACAAACCTAAAAAGCCCAACAAAAGCTAGCTCTCTCTAGCCAAAAGGCGAGGAAAGGGGCAGCCTATAAAGACAGTAAACTTTTAGAAAATAATCTTTCTATTATAGCTAACCAACACAGAAAAAAACTATGGCCCCACCCCTACCCACTTCATCAAAGGTTGAGTGGAAAGCGTGGACTTTCACCCTCATCAGGGCATAATAAGGTGCCTCAACTTACCCATGAAGGGGGTGTCAGTTTCTGACACTGAGCTCAGGCTGAGTAGGGTGCTGGGACTTTTAACCCTGCTGAACGGTAGTGAAACTCATTACCTGTGGTGACAGAGGTCATGTGGGGAGAGAATTCCCAGCAATGCCTAGCAGTAATGAGGAGCCATATACCCTCCCCTTTTTTGTCAATGGAAGTCCAGTGAGGAAGGAGGAAAGAAGAACAGAGCTTAAAAAGTTCATAAGGAAATAATGGTTGAAAACTTCCCAAATTTGGCAAAAAACATGAACCTAGAGATTGCAGAAGGTGAGCAAACCACAAGAAGTTCACAATAAGACACATCATAGTCAAACTTTTGAATACTAAACACCAAGGAAAAAAATATGAAAACAGCAAAAGAGAAATCACACCTCACCAACAGGGCAAAACCAATTTGAATGATGGCATATTTCCATTAGAAACCATGGAGGCCAGAGGAAACCTGAATCTTTTTCAAGTGCTGAAAGAAAAGAACTGGCAACCTAGAATAATATACCCAGCAAAAATATCTTCCAGGAATTAATTAGAAATTAATACATTCTAAGATGAGGGAAACTAAGAATATGTCAACATCAGACCTACCCTGAAAGAATGGCTAAAGGAGATTCTCTAAACAGAAAGCAAATGATAAAAGAAGGAACCTTGGAATATGAGGAAGGAAGGAGGAACACAGTAAGCAAAAATATGGGTTAATACAATAGGCTTTCTTTTGAGTTGTTAAAATTATATTTGATGGTTGAAGAAAATATTATGGTTACATTGTTTGATGTGGTTCTACATATGTATAGAGGAAATATTTAAGGTAATTATAAATGGGTGAGGGTAAACTGGTATAAAGAAAGGTAAGGTTTTTATACTTCCCTTAAAATGGTAGTATGATAACACCAGTAGACTGTGACAAGTTAAATGAATATTACAATGCAGTACCTAAAGCAACGCTGTAAAAAGATCTGGGCTAAGAGATACACTGGAAAACATTATTGACACATAAAAATGGATGTACTAAAATAATTCAATTAACCTATAGGAAAGTGGGGGAAAAAAACCCAGTGACAGTAAAAGGACAAAACAGAAAAGAAAAAAAAAAAGACGGACTTAATTAATCATGGAAGTGTTAAGGCTTAAATGTAAATGGTCTAAATACATTAATTCAAATGCATTGATTAGCAGAGTGGATTAAAAAACATAACCCAATGCTATGCCATTAACAATACACTCACTTCAAATACCACAGTATAATCAGGTTTAGAGAAAAAGGACAGAAAAATACTTTATAAAAGAATCAATGGAGAGTGACATCAGCAAGATGTCAAAATCAGTAGCCCCAGACCTCGTTCTCCCACAGACACACTGATGCAACAATATATGGTCCAAAAACCTTTACGAAAACTCTAGAAACCAATTAGGAAATCATAGTACCCCAGGGGACCTCAAAGCCAAGAGTAGCCACACTGAAATGGGTAAAAACAGCCATTCTATTTCAACTATATCAGCTTCTACCCCAAACTGGCACAGCTCATGTTCAGGAGGAATCTTCTCTCATGAGAGGGAAGTAGTGGAGTAGACTGTACATCCAATGTTCCTGCTTTTCAGGAGACTTCCAAAGAGACTAGTTTTTATCTCCCCTGAGTCAGAGTACCAATGGAACCTGGATGCCTGGGGGCTGCAGAGAACAAAAGAGAGCTCAGTGGCTTATTGAAGTGCCAAGAAACTTGCAGAACTACATACAGATAATAGAAGGAGCAAAAGATGCAAGCTCCTGAAACAGAAACCAGCAAACCTCTCTAATTGGGAAATTACACATACAGTCCCAGAGAAGTTGCATCCCCATTGAAGGTTTGAGAGACCCCAAGGATCTTGAGCTTGGAGAAGGTGTTCCCCTGTATAAAGCCCATCCATAACAGGTGGCTGTTTTTCAAATGCTAAATTCACAGTAAAAAATAACAAGGTGCACGAAGAAACAGGCAAACACAACCCAATCAAAGGAACAAGATAGTTATCTAGAAACTGACCCTAAAGAATTTGATATCTGTGAATTACCTGACAAGCAACTGAAAATAACTGTCTTAAAGAAGCTCAATGCATGACAAGAGAATACAAGTAGACAACTAAATGAAATCAGGAAAATGATGCATGAATGAAATGAAAATATCAACAAAGAGATAGAAACTATTAAAAAGAACCAGAAAGAAACTCTTAAAGAGAAGAATACAATAACTGAATTGAGGATTTTACTAGAAGGGATTAACAGCAGATTTAATTAGAAGAAAGAACCAGCAAACTTGAAGATAGGTAATAAGAAATCACTGAGTCAGAGGAACAAAAGGAAAAAGAATGAAGAAAAGTGGCGAATGCCTAAAGGACTTATGGGATACCATCAAACATACCAGTATAGCATTATGGAAGTCCCAGAAGACTAGAGAGAGAATGGGACAGAGAATTTATTTGAAGAAATCTTGGCTAAAAACTTCTCAAATCTGAGGAGGTAAATGGACTTCCATATTCATTGGATATGTATCAGAATATTCCAATGAAGATGAACCCAAAGAGGCCCACACTGAGACACATTATAATGGATTGTCAAAGACAAACAATCTTAAAAGCAGCAACAGAAAAGCTACTCATTATCTGTATGAAAACTGTCATGAGATTATCATTGGATTTCTCAGCAGAAATATTACAGGCTAGAAGGGAGAAGGATGATATATTTAAAGTGAATAAAGAAAAAAAGAAAAGCCAGCCATGGGACACTATATCTGGAAAACTGTACTTCAAAAATAAAGGAGAGATAAAGACCTTCTAAGATAAACAAAAACTGAAACCATTTATTACCACTATACCTGCCTCACAAGAATTGCTAAAGGGAGTACTTTGAGTTGAAATGAATGAACACTAGACAACAAAATGAAAGCATATGAAAATATAAAGCTCTCTGGTAAAAATAAATACATAGACAAAAACAGAATCCTGTAACACTGTAGTGGTGGTGCATGAATCACTTTAAATTCAGGTATAAAATTTAAAAGATAAAAGCATTTTTAAAAACTATAACTATAAAACTATGTTAATGGTTACAAAATATAAACAGATGTATTGATAATTTACAGCATCATTAACATAAAGTGAGGGGAGAGAGAAAAGAGTAGGGTTTGTTTTCAGTTATAAAGTGCTGTATTACTTAACATAGATCACGACTTCCTTTGTTAATCCTCAAATATGCATTCATGGCATCATTTTCAAAGGTTTCTGTCCATTCCCAACACAAAATGTTAATCCACCCTCCACTGAAACCTTTGGTTTATTTTCAGACAGATCTGTGATGTAAACAGCTTCATGCTCTGGATCTTTTGGGGTATGGAGTCTCAGCTCACCTGAGGACAGGTGGTCATGCCTTGCCCCCAGGGATTCCTGTGGGTCAAGTGGGCCCTGAGAGGAGAAGGGGCTAAAGGCCCTGAGGACTAAGGGTATTTTTGGGTAGATTTCTAAGGGCGACCCCTCACACAACCCTAAACCCTAAATCCACCATGTGATTTCCACTAACTCAGCGGCATCTACCTTAGGCAACAACAAGGCCACACCTATGCCAGGAGGAGCTCAGTTGCTAGGAAACAGGCCCAGGGAAACTGCACTTCTGGAAGTTCTTACCTGAAGTCTTCAAACTACTCAGTGGTCTCAGGTGTGCTATGCCTGATATCTCTAGCTCAGTGCTACTGAATACGAGCCTGAGGGAGTAATATCTGTACCAATAAGAAAACTTGTTAAAGGTGCCATTTCATGAGCCCAACAGGAGAATCATAACTTAGAGTGGGGCCCTGATTCCCTCCAAATTTGTATGCACTTTAAAGAATCAGAAGAAATGTTTGCTACGTGGTTCCCATGCAGTTTCCCATTAGTATTACATGATGAGTATTTAGAAATTACATCACCTGTGCCCTCCCCACAGAGTCTGTCTATTGATCTGGGTGGGAGCATCCATGTTGTTTTAACTCCAGGTGATTCTAAGTTTAGACCAGTTTTAAGCCCAAGGGCTGCTGGGTACATCGGTGAGAGTTGCTTCCTGTCTTTAGTCCCTTTGCCTTTGGGAAGACATTGGTGTCTGCTCTACATGGTATTGGAATGGGCAGGGCAGTGTAGCCCACTTAAGGAGTAGGGTTTTTGTATGCAATTGAAGTTAAATTGTCACTTTAAAATAGATCAGTATAACTATAAGATGTTTTATGTAATACACAAGGTAACTGCAAAGAAAATACCTATAGAATATGAACAAAAGAAAGTGAGAAACAAATCAAAGCATGTCACTATAAAAAATCAATGAAACAAAAGGAGGGCAGCAAGAAAGGAAACAAGGGGCAAAATAAATACAATATAAGCATAAAACAACTTTTAAATGGTAGTGGTAAGTCCTATACTATCATTTCTTTAAAGATAAATGAATTAAACTCCCAAATCAAAAGACACAGAGTGGAAGAATGGAAAAAGAAACAAGATCCAGCTATATGCTGTCTACAAGAGACTCACTTTAGATATAAGGGTGTACATAGCCTGAAATGAAAGGATGGGTAAGGATATTGCATGCAAATGCTAACAAAAAAAAGACATCAGGGGTGAGCATACTTTTATCAGACAAAATAGACTTTAAGCCAAAAACTGTCATAAAGACAAAGAAGGATAATATATGATGATAAAATAGTCAATTCACCAGAAAGAAATAAAAATTATAAGTGTATATTCACCTAACAACATAGCACCCAAATATATAAAGCAAACACTGACAGAATTGAAGGGAGAAATAGGAAATAGTGCAAAAATAGTAGGAGTTTTCAATACCCCACTTTCAATAATGAATAGAGCACCCAGACAGAAGTTCAATAAGGAACAGAAGACTTGAAAAACAGTATAGAACAATTGGACCTCATAGCCATGTACAGCACACTCTACCCAACAACAGCAGAATATACATTCTCCTCAAGTACACGTGAAACATTCTCCAGGATAGATCACATGTTAGGCCATAAAACAAGTCTTAAAATTTTTAAGAAGATTGAAATCATAACAAGTATTTTTTTACAACCACAATGAAATGAAATTAGAAATGAATAGCAAAAGGAAGACTGGAAAATCCACAAAATATGTGGAAATTAGGCAATACCCTCTTGAACAACCAATGGGTTAAAGAAATCACAAGGAAGTTGGAAAATGTCTTGAGAAAAATGATAAAGAAAAGACAACATAACAAACTTATGGGATGCAACAAAAGCACAACTAAGAGCTTTACAAGTAAACCTCTAAGAAGTTTATAGTAGTAAATGCCAACATTAAAAAAAAGATCTAAAATCAACAATTTAACTGTATACCTCAAGGGATTAGAAAAAACTAAACCCAAATTTAGCAGAAGGAAGGAAATAACAAAGATTAGAACAGAAATAAAAACAAAATAGAGGGTAGAAAAACAATAGAAAATATTAAAAACTGAGTTTTTTTAAAGATCAACAAAATTGACAAACTCTTAGCTAGACTAAGAAAAAAAGACTCAACAAATATCAGAAATGAAAAAGGAGATATTACAGTTGATGCCACAGAAATAAAAAAGGTTCATAAGAGACTACTCTGAAAAATTGTATGCCAACAAAATGGATAACCTAGAAGAAATGGATAAATTTCTGGAAACATACAACCGATCAAGACTGAAAAATGAAGAAATTAAAAAATCTGACAGACCTATAATCAGTAGGAAGATTGAATCAGTAATAAAAAAAATCTCCCAACAAAGAAAAGCCCAGAAGTAGAGGGCTTAACTGGAGAATTCTACCTAACATTTAAAGAATTAACAGTAGTTCTTTTTAAACTCCTCAAAAAATTGGAGAGGGAACACTTCCAAACTCATTGTATGAGACCAGCATTACATGATGTCAAAATCAGACAAAGATACTACCAGAAAAGAAAACTACAGAGCAATATCCCCAGTGACTATTATTGCAAAAATCCTCAACAAAATACGAACAAAACAAATTCAACTACACATTAAAATGATTATACATCATAACCAAGTGGGATATATCCTCAGGATGCAAGGATGGTTCAACATGAAAATCAATCAATGTGATATACCACACCAACAAAATGAAGGACAAAAACCACATGAACATCTCAGATGAAGCAGAAAAAGCATTTGACAAAATTCAACACTCTTTAATGCTAAAAACATTCAACAATCTAGGAATAGAAGGAAATTACCACAACATAATAAAGGTCATGTGTGAAAAGCACATAGCTAACATCATACTCAGTGGTGAATAACTAAAAGTTTTCCCTCTAAGATCAGAAACTAGGGAAGGATACTCACACAACTTGATTCAACATAAAGCTAGAGTCCTTACACTTCCTGATTTCAAAACATGATACAAAGCTAATCAAAAATATTACAAAATAATCAAAACAGTATGGTACTCACATAAAGACAGAGATATTGACCACTGAAACAGAGTAAAGAACTTATAAATAAACCATCACCTGTATTGTCAAATCTTTGATAAAGATACCAAGGCTATACAAAGGGGAAAGGATAGCCTCTTCAACAAATGATGTTGGTAAAACAGTATTTGCACATGTGAAAGAATGAAATTGGACCTTTACCGTATACCATACACAAAGTCAACTGAAAACAAAAACCCCTAAATCTAAGACCTGAAACTAAAGAACACCCAAAAGAAAATGGGAAATGCTTCATGACATTGGATTTGGCAATTATTTCCTAGTTGTGACACCAAAAACACAGGCAACAAAAGCAAAAATAGACAAATGAGACTACCTCAACTTAAAAACTTCTGTGAAACAAAAGGAACAATCAACAGAGTGAAAAGACATCCTACAGAGTCAGAGAAGTTATTTTCAAACCATATATCTGATAAGGGGTTAATATGCAAACTATGTAAAGAACTCCTGTAACTCAACAACAAAAACATACAATTCAGTTAAAATGGGCAAAGGACTTGACTTAGGTATTTCTCCAAAGATACACAATTGGCTTATAAGCATATGAAAAGATGTTCAACATCACTACTCATCAGGAAAATGCAAGTCAAATCCACAATGAGATATCACTTTACAACTATTAGGATAGCACTATGCAGCACCAACAAGAAAATAAGTGTTGGTGAAGATGTGGAGAAATTGAAACATTTGTGCACTGTTGGTTGAAGTGTAAACTGAGGTAGCTGCTATGGAAAATGATATGGAGTTTCCTCAAAAAATTAAAATTAGAATTACCATATAATCCAGCAATCCCACTTCTAAGCACATATTCAAAAGAATTGAAAACAGGGTGTCAAAGGTGTTCCATGTTTATTGCACATCCATGTTTATTGCAGCATTTATTCACAGTATCCAAGAGGTGGAAGCAACATAAATGTCCATCAAAAAATGAATGGGTTTCTTAAATGCGTTGTATACAATGGAATACTATTTAGTTTAGCCTTAGAAGGAAATCTTTCTATTACATGGATGAACCAGAGGAAATTATGCTAAGTGAAATAAGCCAGTCTCAAAAAGACAAATACTGCATGATTCCACTTATATCAGATACTTAGAATAGACAAATTCATAAAGACAGAAGACAGAAAGGATGGTGGTTGCTCAGGAGAGAGGGGAAAAGGGAGTTGTTGTTCAGTGGATGTGGAGTTCAATTTTTCTAGATGAAAAATTTCTAGAGATTTGCTGCACAACAATGTGCATATCGTTAATACTATTGTGTTATACACTTTTAAATGGTTAACATAGTAAATTTTATGTTATGTGTTTTTTACCACAATAAAAAAAATCAATGTATAACTAAAAGTTACTATAACTGAAAATAAGAACTAAATAAGTTGGCTTAACAGCATGTAGTGACAGCTGAAAAAAGGATTAGTAAACTGGAAGATAGTGAGTAGAAAATATCCAGATGGAATCACAGAGAAAAAAGAAAAGCATAAGAGATATACGATACTTGGTGAAGAAGTTTGAACATATATATAACTGGAGACACAAACAGAAAGGAGAGAGAGAATAAAGCAGAATAAATTATTGAATGATAATGGCTCAGATTCTTTCCATTGAGAACACAAATTCAAAATGTGCTAAAAACTAAAAGCAGAGTAAATAAAAGGAAAACCATCTACACAGATTGTAGTAAAACTGATGAAAACAAAGGGTAATGAAAATATTCTTGAAAGCAGCCAGAGGTGCACACTTTACAATAAAACAAACAATAATAAGATTGAGAGTTGATATTTTAACAGAAATGGTGAAAGGAGAAGGTATTGGTATAAAATCTCTATACTACTGGGAAAAATGCTAATATAGAATTTCATACTTAGCAAAAATATTCTTCAACTATGAAGGCAAATTTTTTTTCAAACAAGTGTTGAGAGAATTAAAGTGAATGCTTTAAATAGAAGGAAAACAATACCAAATAGAATAATAGAAATGCAGAACTTAAATAATAACAACAGAAAAAGGTAAATGCAAGAATAAATCTAAATTAAAATAATATTATGTTTTGGTATAAGTATTACAATGTCAATAATTTTTAATAATATTGTGATGTAGAATGAAAATATATCATAATGCTAGCACAAAAGGTGGGAGAAAGGAAAACAGAGATAAAATATTTAACATTCTTGCTTTGTCTGGGTAGGTATAAAATGAACAATTTAAGGATCAACAATTTAAGGGTCGGTTTTGTAATATCTGTGTTAACCACTAAAATAATAGTACAAGAATATAATACTCAAAAACTAATAAAATAGAGTAATATTTTAAAATGTGATTAATCCTTAAAAGGACAGAAAAGAGAGAGAAAGAAGACAGAATTGGTTAGACAAATAGAATATAATTGTGAGGTTAGCAGATTTAAATTCCAGTGTATCAGTAATTACACTAAATATAATTTGACTGAATTCTGCAATCATAAGCAAAGACTGTCAGTCTAAATAAAAAAAAAATTCTAAGTCACTTATGAGACACATTAAATATATGTATACTAAAAATTTGAAAGTAAATACATGAAAAATTGTAACATGAACAATTTAAAATTTTGGTACACCTCTACTTATGTCAGTAAAGTAGTTTTCCATTGCTGCATAACAAATCACCACAAACTTAGCAGCTGAAAACTCATGTATTAACTCACAGCTCTATAGGTCAGACATCTGGCACTGTATGATTGAGATCTTTACTCAGTGTACCATAAGACTGAAATCAAGGGGTCAACAAGGCTGAGTTGTCATCTGGAGGTTCTGAGGGAAAATCTGCTTCCAAACTCATTCTTTTTATTAGAAAAATTTAGTTCCTTGTGGTTGTGGACTGAGCTCCCAATTTCCTTGCTAGGTGTCATGGGGGGAGAGCATGTTAGCTACCTAAGGCTGCCTGCATTTCTTGCCACATGGCCCCTTCTTACTTCAAGCCAGTAACAATGCAGCTAATACTTCTCATGCTTCAAATTTCAAAATTCTTTCATCTTTTACCTCTAGATCTATATTTATAGGTTTCATGTGATAGGTCAGGTTCACCCAAATAGTATCCTTTTCTTAAAGTCAACATAATATAATTATCATGGGAGTGATATATTCTCTGTTATATTCACAGTCCCAGAGAATATACAGGATTATCCACAAGGCAGGAATCCTGGGGAATATTTTAGAATTCTGCCTACCACAGTAAACTTTAAAGCAAGAAGCATTATCAAATGTAAAAGGGACTATTTTAAAATAATAAAAGGATGAATCCATAAGAATTTTGAGTTCAGGGCTCCAAAATATACAAAGAGATAGACAATTCTGCAATAAGTAGAAGATAATATAACAAACCTCTCTCTGCAACTGATTTTAAAATTAAAGGAAAAATCCATAACAATAAAGAAAGTTTTGAACAGCATGATTAATAAGTCTGACTTAACTGACATATTTAAAACATTACACTCTACAATTCAAGAATGTACATTCTTTTCAAGTGCACATGAGACACAGACCAAAATTGACCATATGCAGGACCATAATAAAAGTGCCAATAAATGTCACAGGATTGTAATCATATATAACGTGTTCTCTGACCACAGGGGAATTCAACTAGGAACGAATGACAAAAATATATAAAGAACATTCACAAGTTTTCAAAATTAAGCAATCTATTCCCAGCTAGCTTACTGGTTAATAAACAAATCACAATAGAAAATTTTAATATATCACAAACAGAAAGATAGTGAAACTAAAATATATCATAACATGTGGATACATCTAAATCTATGTTTAGAGGTAAGCTTATACCCATGTTATATGTTTATATAAGTTAATATAAGTTTGTACCCATGCATGTTAATGAGAAGACTAAAATTTAATGATCTAATTACCTATCTTGAGAAGTTAAAAAGGATAAAAAAATTATTCCCCCAAAGGTAAAAAGGAAAATAATACTGTTAATAAAAATTAATGAAATAGAAAGAAAATGTACAATAGCAAAGATTAACAAAGCCAAAGTTGGTTTCTGGAAATAAATAATAAAGTTGCTAAAGGTGTGTGCAAGATTGTCAAGAAACACAGAAGAAACAAAATGGAACAATCATAAATATATGGAAATCAAGCAACACACTCTTAAACAACCAACAGACCAAATGAGAAATCACAAGGGAAATTAGAAAATATTTTGAGATAAATAAAAAGAAAAATAATAGCATGGAGATGTGGCAAAAACAATACTCATAGGGGAATTTATAGCTGTAATCACCTACATTAAAGGAATAAGAAAGTTCAATAACCTATCTTTACACCTTAAGGAACTAGAAGAAAAACTGATGCCAGCAGATATAAGAAATAATAAAAATTCAAGCAGAGATAAACAAAACAGAGAATAGAAAAACAATAAAGGAATTCAATGAAACCAAAAGTTTGTTCTTTGAAAAGTTCAACAGAATTGACAAAACTTTTGTTAGAGTGACTCAAGAAAAAAAAAAGGAGACAATTATTAAAATCACAATGAAAAGTGAGTATAATACTATCAATCTTACAAAAATAAGAAGGATTATAAGAGAATACTGTGAACAATTCTATGCCAACAAATTAAATAACCTAAATGAAATGAATAAATTCTGAGAAATGCACAAACTATCAAAACTGACTCAAAAAGAAATAGATAATCTGAACAGATTTATAACAAGTAAAGAGATTAAATCAGTAATTGAAACCTTCCATCAAAGAAAAGACCAGGACCACATGGCTTTGTGACGAATTCTACCAGTCATTTAAATAGATAACACCAAATGCTTTTCAAACTTTTCCAAAAAATAGAAGGGAAAACGTCCTAACTCATTATCTGAGGCATCATTCTAATACCAAACTAGACAAAGACACTGAATGAAAAGAGAACTGCAACAATATTCCTTATAAATTGATTCAAGTATACTAAACAAAATATTAGCAAACTGAATCTTACAGCATATTAAAAGGATTATAAACCATGATCAAGTGGGATTTATCCTAGGAATACAAGAGTGTTTCAACATACAAAAATCAATGTAATACCCACACTAATAGAATAAAGGGGAAAAAACACATAGTCATCTCATGCATAAAAAAGCATTTGACAAAATTAAACACCACTTTCACGATTTAAAACTGCAACAACAGCAACATGCAGAAAACTAGGAGCAGAATGGAACTTCCTTAACCTGGTAAAGGGCATTTTTGCAAAACCCACAGGTAACGTCATATTCAATGGTGAAAGACTAAAAGCTTTCCCTCTGAGATCAGGAACAAGACAAAGATTTCTGCTTTTGCTACTTCTATTTCATATTGAACCAGAAATTCTAGCCAGAGGAGTGAGGCAAGAAAAATAAAAGGGAATTTGCAAAAATGCCCTTTACCAGGTTAAGGAAGTTCTATTCTACTCCTAGTTTTCTAAGTGTTGCTGTTGTTGCAGTTTTAAATAAAAGACATCACAATGGAAAGGAAGAAGTAAAATTATATCTATTTGCAAATGACATAATCTTATATATATGTTAGTGTATTTCTATATACTAACAATGAACAATGTGCAAAGAAAATTAAGAAAGCAATTTTATTTACAATAGCATCAAAAAATAAAATACTTATAAATAAATTTAACCAAGGAGATGAAAGGCTTGTGCACTAGAAACTATAAAACTTTGCTGAAAAAAATTAAATAATACACAAATAAATAGAATCATTCCTTGTTTATGAATTAGAAGGCAATATTATTAAGATGGCAATATCTCAAAGTGATATACAGATTCACTACAATTCATATCAGAATCCCAATGATCTTTTTGCAGAAATGAAAAAAGTTTATCCTAAAATTCATATGAAATGGCAAGTGACCCAAAATAGTCAAAATCATCTTGAAATAGACCAAAGTTGAAGGACTTACACTTCTCAATTGTAAAATTTCCTACACAGCTACAGTAATCAAAGCAGTGTTGTACTGACATAAGATTAGATTTATAATTTAATGGAATGGAATTGGGAGTCCAGAAATAAAACCATACGTCTATGACTAATTGGTTTTTTACAATGGTGCCAAGCCTATTTAATGGGGCAAACAATAATCTCATCAACAAATGGTGTTGGGAGAATTGAATATCCACATGCTAAAGAATAAAGTTGGACCCTTACCTCATGGCATATACAAAAATTAACTCAAATATGGTCAAAGATGTAAATTTACAGCTAAGACTATAAAACTCAAGAAAACAAGGATAATCTTTCCTGAATATGATTGTGGCTGTGGCTTTTAGATATTACACCAAAACATAGAAATTATAGGAAATGGATGCTGAATTACTGGCATGGCAGCTCAGGCAGCAGGAGAATTTTCAGGGAAAAAAAAAGGAAGCAGAAAAATGCTCCTAAACACAAAAGGGCTCCACTATGGAACCCATGACCAAGTCAATAAAAAGCAACTCCTGTCTCCCTTCCCCAGTCTCTCTGGCTTTCTTTTCTATTTACCTACCTGCTTCATCCCAGCCAGAAGAGAGCCTGTAAGCTCCCCATCTGTCTTCAGAGCAAAAGAGCTTGGACACCAGGAAGAATAGGCTGTAAGAGCACTTCCTTGGGAGGCTGGCTCAGTGCCCTCACTCCTGGCTCCATTCCAGTTCAGCAGAATCTTGCTGTGGGATATTTACCCACTCCTTTGCAGGCCATAGAACTGGCCCAACTATGAGCAGTAGCTGCTCTGCCAACATGAGAAAGGGGCAGCAGTTTTCCTAGTTTTAGCTATGCACTCAACCCTTTAACAGCCCATACACAGCTCAGGCTTCATGCAGTTATGCATTTAATAAATGTACTGAAGAAAAAGGGGAAAAAGCATAAGCAACAAAGAAAAAAATAGATAAAATGGTCTTCACTATCAGGTGAAAAGGTAACAGTGAATGGAAGAAACTTTTAAAAATCATATATCTGATAAGGGTTTTAGTATTCAGGATATATAAAGAACCCTTACAGCTCAAAAACAAAAAGACAAATATACCAATTTTTTAAAAGTGGGCAAAGGATTTGTATAGACTTTTTCAAAAAAAGATATACAAATGGCTAATGAAAAGATGCTCAACATCATTAGTCACTGGGGAAATGACGATTATTTGTAGACAATTTCTTATAGAATTACCATTATACCTATTACCAAATAATGATACAACTCTAGATAGGTTTAAGGATTTGCTTTTTATATTTTGATGCTCAACTTTAATTTCGCTATGATATTCATTTCAAAATTATTTTAATGTGATCTAACTCAGGTCTCTTTTTATTCAGTGTAAACAATTTTATATAAAATTATACTGTTCATTCTTCACAGATCAGTTTTCATTGTTATTACATATAAAATATTCTTACAATAAAGCTAAGTAATTATTGTCTTTTTCTAAAATTTAGATTCTTATGTGGTATTTAAAAAATAAACCATTGTTTCAAGCTTAGAAATGCTTTAGCATACATTAGTTTTCATTGAAATGGTATTTTTAAATCAAATTTTAATAGTAATTCAAGTTTTTATACATTTAGAACAATTATGATTTTTTTATTTACCATACTTAATGCTAATTTATTTCTTATCTAGTCATGCAGATGGATCGATAAAGTTTTGGGATGCTTCTGCAAGTAAGTTTTAAGTTTCTCCTTCTATTACAGGAAACACTTGGTTAATATTTACTCATAGCCATTCACCACTTTTCAGTTTGGACAGTTAATATTTTTGATGCATATTTAACATACACATACGGCTGTGTTACAAAAATGAATTTCCTATATTATTGAATCAGTTTAAAGTATTATCTCTACTGTACTTCTATGATATAAACAGACACAACTGAAATCACTCTTTATCAGCAACCTATTATATTTATGAGGTAATGTACATTGGAAAAAGTACCAAACTTTGTCAGACTAACCCTTTTCAAGGAATTTCCTTCACCTCCTCACTCTTAGAAAAGTGCTTTTATCCCACTAGTCTTCACTTTTCTTTGCCACTTGTCTACCAAGTCCGTGAGAATCAAAAGAAATAATTTGATAAATGTAAAAATTCTTTTGAAATCTTGAGAATTACATAATTTAAGGACTACAGGTACTCTGCTCAATGTTGAAGGGCATGCAAAGATTTAAGACTTGATTATACCCATACATACCCTTCAGAAAACTTACAGGGCAAACAATATGATAAGAACTCTAAATGTAGTACAACCCAAATTCTATGTGTTATCGGAAATGGGAGATTTATTTGAACCAGGTAGATCCAGGAAGGGTATTTTGATGGGGTGACATTTAATGTGAGTTTTGGGAGATAGTTAAGATTTTGATAGTCAGGACTAGGAGGAGAAGAATAAGTGAGCAATATCTCTAAGTTTCTGAGTAACCATCAAGATGGAGATAACTCTTTGGAAATAAGGATACAGAAGAGTTCTGGAAGTTTGGATTTTGTTGGAACACCAGGAAATTCAAGTAAAACTGTCTGTCAGGTAGGGAGAACAGTCAAGAATGGTAACTAATGAAGAAGCAGCATAGAAGTGATACCTGAAGCTATAGAAGTGAACTGAGAAAGACTATGATAAACAGAAAAGCAGAGGGAAGAAGGTTGAACATTAGTGATAATCTTCATCTGCAATCTAGAGTCCTTTAGCAGTGGAGCAAAGCATCAGCAAGAGAAAATGATTAAAAGATTAAAAGCCATGAAATCTGAGGCCCCTTTCTGACCTCACACAATAATGATCAATTGTTCAGGGGGAAATTCCAAAGGACAACAGATTTTTTATTTTTATGAACCTTTTCATGTAAATCTGAGTTTGTTCCACGAATACAGTTAATTGTATAGTGACATCTTTGCTCGTTTCCCACCACCTCAGAGTCACTCCTTAGCTTCTAAAATGTGAGAAGACACTTGAACACTCTAATGACTGAAGTGCATACCACCCTTAAGCATGCACGATAATATTTTAAGAAGTTAATTTTTAAATAAAATATTATTTTATTACATGCAGAACATATGTTGCAAAGGTTTGCAGCATGTTTAATATTTTTACTGTAATCAATTATAAGGGCAAATCTCCAAATCGATGGATGTCATTGGAGAAATATCACTTAATTTGCCAATTTTGTGGGATAAGGTCCAGTACAGGAAATGAGGTTAACCGAATTTGGAAGTTGAGTTTATGTTAATATGTGTACTGTTGACCTTGAACAACATGGGAGTCAGTCAGATTGACTGTGCCAACCCTCTACACAATCTGACCATAATTTATAGTTGGGGCATAATTTATAGTTGGCCCTCACTATACACTATTCCTCTGTATCTGTGATTCAGCATCTGAGGATTCTATTAACCTCAGATTGTGTAGTACTGTAGTATTTACTACTGAAAATTATCTGAGAATAAGTGGACCCATGCATTTCAAACCCATACTGTTCAAGGGTCAACTGTATTCATCTTCAGTTGCTGAGTATTAAATTACCACAATTTAGCAGTTTAAAACAAAACCCATATACTGTCTCAGTTTCTGTGTGTCATGAATCTGGTTCAGGTTAGCTGAGTTCTTTGCTCAGGGTCTCAGAGACTGCAGTTGAGGTGTTGGCTAGGACTGCAGTTTCACCTGCAGCTCAGAGTTCTGTTCCAAGCTTTTGTGGTTGTTGGCAGAATTCATTTTCTTACAGCTTTAAAACTCGTGATTTGTTTCTTCAAGGCCAGCAAGGGAGTGTCTCTCTAACTTCAGGGAAGGCCCTGATCTCTCTTTTAAAGGGCTCACCTGATTCTGTCAGGCCTACTAAGGATAATCTCTGTTGATTAACTCAAAGTTAAATAATTATGTCTGCAATATTCTTTAATATTTCCATGTCACATCAGGCTTACAGAAAAATCATAAAAACATACTATGAAGTGTTGTATAGCCTTCAGCCAGATTCCCCAAATGTCAATGTATGCATGTGTTCCCTTCACCCGCCCTCCTACCCGCATGCATGCTCTCAATCTAGCACTCGCTCCCTCTCTCTCTCTCTCCCCTTCCCTCCCTGCTTCCTCCCTCCCCCTCCCTCCTGTCCTCCCCCACCCTTCTAGTCTTCCTCTCTTCCCTCCATTTTCACACACAAACACACACACACACACATAAATATATATATATATATATATAGCTTTTTATAATCATTTGAGAGTAAGTTGCAAACATCATGCTCCTCTAACAGTACATGCCTCCCTAAATACTTCAGTGTATACTTCCTAGAAACAAGGGCATTTTTTTATATAACCAAATTATAGTTATCAAAATCAAGGGCTTAATATTAATACAATACTATTATCTAACTTCCACATCTGACTCAGTTTTAGCCAGTTGTTCCAATAATATCTCATAATAAAAGAAAATCTAGGATTATTTGTTGGATTTAGTTATCATATCTTTTGAGTTTTCTTTAGTCTGGAATGGTTGCTGAGTATTTGAAATTGACATTTTTAGGAGTTCAGGCCAGTTATTTTGTAGAATCTCTTTCAATTTGTGTTTGACTAATGTTTCTCATGATTAGGTTCAGATTATGCACTTTTGGGAGGAACTCCTAGATTTTTAGAATGTTTCTCAAGGATCCTTTGTAGAATCAGAGCTTTTATATCGCGGAGTTATCATCAGATTCTAAAATGGAAATAATATTCCTCCAAATAAGTATTCCCCAAAACAATTCACAAAACCAGACTTTTTAGAAATTACAACTGACCATTTCCTAACACAGAGCCGCTCAGAAAAGATTCTTTCTAAAATAATCCAGATCATTGGACTCCCACTATTGCTAACTGGTACTGGTAATTTACAAATGTTTCTCATCTGAAGGAGTGTCTAAAAATTTGTTGAGAGGAATGAACCCTTGAAGAATAGCATCAACCTCTCATCTAACAATCAAAGGAAAAAATTGTGAAATAGTATTGAGGGGTTTCCCTTAAGAGAGAAGTAGGCTCAGTAGTTTCATTTAAAAGTTTCTGAGCCCAAGTATTTTTGTCAATAAACAAGGATAAAAATACTCACTTCGCAGGACTTTTCTGAGGAACTCATGAGACAATGCATACAAAGGTCCTACATGTTCTTTGGTATATAGTATATGTTCAATAAATGTTAATTTTTTCCCTATAGTTTTCCTCCAGCTAAATGGTACTGATATGAGAGCATGACATTGAATGATTCCTTGTTAAAATGTAGTTTATTTTGTTCAGTTGGGTTTTACTTTTGTGATTTAATACGTATATTTAAAAGGCTTCGACAACATCTAAGAATTAAGTTCAAATTAGAAGATAACTATGATTCAATATCTTATAGTAACTCTGCAGATGCTGTACAAGCTAAAAACTTCAAAAGTGTTTGAAAAACAGAAGGTAGGAGAAGGAAAACAAACATGTGAAATTGTAGAGGAAGATCCATATGCCATTCAGATGATCTACTGGTGTCCAGAGAGCAGAATATTCTGTGTATCAGGAGTCTCTGCCTATGTCATAATTTATAAATTCAGCAGACATGAAATTACAACAGAAATAGTGGTAAGTCATTTAAAATTTAACTTTCACACTTAGAGTTATTAAAAGAAAACAGTTATCATAGATCTTGACTAGTGCTTGCTATGGTTTTAAGCCATCAGGAGTACAGTATGTGGCCAGTAATCCAATTCATAGACTTTTTAATTGTTCTTGTTACTTAGTATAACATATTAAAAAAAAGTTTGGCTTAAAATGACAAAAACAGTTCTCTATCAAAATTTAGTATTATTAAATAGGATAGATTATACCTATAGGTTTTATATAGATAGTTACTGATTTATTTTATATATAAATGTCAAATTAATGCAAGCTTTGTTCTATATCTTTATTAAATTTTTTTTAAATTTATCTTTTTGCCAACTAATTGCCATAAATGATTATTTCTCAACTACAATAAGATTACTTTGAATGATTTTTTAAATAGCAACATATTTGTAGGGTGGAAATAATTATGGGGCTGCCTTACCTAATCTTAATTTTTAAACTGATGAAATAATTTAATTGTTCAAAATAATGATTCTGTCATGGGATAAATTAAATCTAAATTAAGGCACCTATAGATATGGGTCTTCTCTACCCAGTCCATTTTACCATTTTATCAGAAAATAAAGATTATCTATTAAAGGCCTATGTATAACTGTTTTTACCTCAATGGCTAAAATTAAACATTGCCCTTAAAGTATATATTAGTTAAAACCCAGGCTTTGGAGTCAGATAAACCTAGCTTTTAATTCTGGCTTTACCAATGAATACCTGTGTGATTCTGAACAAGTCACAAGGCCCATTAGTCAGTAGTACAGTCTGGGTAAGTCTCAACTTCACCACTCATATAACTTCCTGTGAAAATAAAATAGAAAAATAGAAAATAATAATAAACTAGAAATTGTAATGCCACTTTCATAGAGTTCTTGTGATGATTATATGAAGTCATTAGCAGAGTGTCTTAGTAAGCACTCAATAATTGGTAATTGTTATTGTCACCAGAGGTTTTAAGTTTTAAGATAATTATGACAATCATTTTGATAATATTGCTGTATTCACTACTCCATAATTATACTTTTTGTAAACAATTGTTTTCAATCTCAAAAATGCTTGTTTTTACATTGAAAAGTGAATGTTTATGTTATAAAATTGATTTCATTTAAGCATTGAATGCAGTCATAAAGTAATTTTAAAACATTTTCAGCTTTAAAAAAACGGGTTTGGATCACCTTTTTATTCCAGTATAAATTATCATATGTTTTTCATTAAGCAATTCTGACCAAGCTAATGAAATTATATAAGAGCTAAACTAATGAAACAAACAAAAATATGGAATTTATTTTGGAAAATTTATACTGAAGTAATTCAAAGTCAAGATTGAATGCAGGCTTTTTAAAGCTAAAAAGCTTTGTACAAATAACAATTTGTGTGTTGTGTGTGTGTGTGTTTTTACACACACACACATCCAATTTAGTTTCTTTCATTGGAATAACCATACCAATTTCTCCTTTTATTTTATCGTATATGGAATTGTAATTTATACTTTATCTTAAGGAATATTTATTATACAGAAAATTTATCTCCACTGGTAGGTATTTTCTTATAATTCTGAAGAATTAAAAAACATTTTAGGGACTTCCCTGGTGGTGCAGTGGTTAAGAATCTGCCTGCCAATGCACAGGACATGGGTTCAATCCCTGGTCCAGGAAGATCCCCACATGCCGCAGAGCAACTAAGCCCATGTGCCACAACTACTGAGCCCATGTGCCACACAGCTGCTGAAGCCCACGTGCCTAGAGCCCGTGCTCTGCAACAAGAGAAGCCACTGCAGTGAGAAGCCCGCACACCACAACGAAGAGTAGCCCCTGCTCGCCACAACTAGAGAAAGCCCGTGCACAATAACGAAGACTCAACACAGCCAAAAATAAATAAATAAATAAATTTATTTTTTAAAAAAATTTACATTTTTTTGTGAATGCCATTGAATATTCTATATAATTTATTATTTAATTCAGTTTGGGGTATCTCAACTTTACTATGAATTGAACTAATTAATCTGAAAAAAATAATGAATAATTACTGAAAGAGTTCCAGATATTTTAATGTGATTGTTATGAAAATCTAGGTTAAATCAAAACTTGATTTTTCTTTTTTTAAGTCATTAGAAGTACGACTTCAGTATGATATTGAAGATATTATTACCCCGGAACCAGAAACAAGTCCTCCATTTCCTGATCTCTCATCCCAGCTTCCTTCTTCAAGGAGTCTATCTGGGAGCACTAACACTGTGGCTAGTGAAGGAGTAACGAAGGATAGTATCCCATGCCTCAAGTAAGAGTTGCTACCAAATTTTAAAACAATTTTACATGTTAATTGTATAATTCTTTGAAACTGTGCCAAATAAAATCATCCTCTTTTATTAAGTTGTTGTCAAGTGGTCTACAGTCCACCAAGGGGTACCTTTGTCTTCTTTTTTTTTTTTGGAATATCTATGAAGAGGGTACAATATTTCCATTCTTCATTACTAATTAATATATTTCCTTCCCTGACCAACCCTAAAGAAAACATAGCTTTGATAGAATGGGAAAACGTTTGGCAGAGCAGAAACTTGCCACTTGCCTGGTACTTCTCAATTGACAAAATATTTTTAGGGAACGTCTTCAGCCTTCTTGGAATCAAAAAGAAAACCAAGTTTACTACAAGAATACTATGTCAGAAAAAAGGCTTTCTCTCATGGTTACTAGGATATTGTGTAATATTTCTTTCTCTTTTTTCAACTGATACTATTTTGTAATAAACTACGTTGTCTCAGTATATCTAAACAAGGTTTAGTGTCATGCTCAAATAAAACTTAAAGTTAATCAAGCCTATAGTAATGTTTATCTTGTTTTTATGCTTTCTGGTAATAGGGTACAAAAGAATGCAGTTTCCTTAAGTTACCACTTACTGCTTCTACATCGTCAAACCAAATGTTTCTAGTATTAGCTGGTTGGAGAATTGAGCCTAATCAAGGAATTTCTCTGAGCCTCATATGAAACTATCTGAGTCTGCTACTCAAGGAACTGTGGATAACTGGTTTCCTCATTTCTTATAAAAACACTTATGGAAAATTTAAAGATGAGGTTTCAGGAGAAAAATCAGCTTACCATACAATTAGCAGTTGCTGTACTTTTGTAATCATTGCTTCTGCCCCACACCCCAAATTTTTCTTGTGAAATTAAAAAAGGAAGTATAAGTAGGCATTACTGAGAGGAAGATCTATGAAGGGGAAACAAAATCATTAAACTTTAGCAAATGGAAAACTTGCATAATGTTATAATTTTACACATTTAATTTTTCCTTCATATCACTTTGCTTCACTTAATTGATTTATATTAAAATGAAAGAGAGAAAGAGAACAAAAAATTAAACAAAGCTTAAGAAAGCACTGTAGATTGATTTATTAGCTAAGAAAACCCATCACTAAAGTGGGTCCTGCAATGACCTGAGTATTTTTCTATAAAATTAAAAAAATATAAAAGATAGGGATAAAAGAGAAAAACCAGTAAAATCAACAAAAATCTGGTAGTGGAGATGAAGTAAACAATACCATGTGTTGTAGCATTTAATGCTGACTTGTAAAGTAGTAGTGACAATCTTAAGGATTATCAAGAGAACCAAAGGGATTCAGTATAATCCTATATGTATATAAGCTCCAAAGGACCAAGCAGCAGAAGTATATTATTCTTTGAGTTACAGTATATCACAAGTGGTTCTTGAGTTGCATATAATCTATGCTTTACCAAATTATATGTTGGCATCCATCCCTAAATGACTTTCCTTTGCTGGATTTAGATATCCATATATGTAAGCTAATAAATAAGTCTTTCAACACTGCCAGCTCTTCATTTTTAGCAATATTACAATTCTTATCAATATACACATGTTTGTGCAATTATCTGATTTTCTTTTGACTTTGTATGAGGTCATCATAGGCCTCATTACGAGGATGAGACTTAAACCAAATGTAGATGAGGGAGTTTTCTGAAGAATATCTGGTGGAAGAGTATTCCAGGCAGCAGGAACAGCTAGAGCAAAGGCCTTAAAGTGCCTGGCATATAAGGAGGTCAGTGTAGCTAGAACAAAGAAAGGATGGTGGGCGGTAGAGGACAGGGTAGTAGGAGATGAAGTCAGATAGGTAATAGAGGGCTAATTATAGGCCATTGTAAGGACCTTGGCTTTTATTCCTAATTAAATGGGGATGATTATAGAGTTTTAAATACAGAAGTGATATGATCAGACTTAAATTTTAAATTGGTCACTTTGGTCACTATGGTGAAGGTAGATTTAGGGATGGAAGGGAAAGGTAAAAGATGGGAGACCAATAAGGAGGCTATTGCACCTACCTAGAGATAATGTTAAGGTCTGGCAGATTCAGCAAAACAGAACAAAACAAAACAGAACAGGATACACTAATTTGAATTTCAGAGAAACAATGAACATTTTTAGTATCAGTATATCCCAAATATTGCATGGGAAATACAGTAAAAACAAACAAATTAACAAAATAAACCCATTATTTATTGTTTATTTGAAATTCAGATTTAAATGGATATCCCATATTTTTATTTGTCAACTGTAACTAGGATGGTAGCAGTACTAAAGTATTATAAAAAGTGGTCCGCTTCTGCATATATTTTGAAGATAGCACCAATACATTTGATAATTGGTTGGATGTGAGATATGAGATGTAAGGTGTAAGAATATTAGTCAAGGATTACTTTAAGGTTTTTTAACTCAATAACTAGAAGGATAAGAGTTGCTATCAGCTGGAATAGAGAAGGCTGCAAGTGGAGCAAATTTATAGAGAAAGCAGGAATTCAGGTTTTGAATATGTTGAGCTCTTAAGTTGGGTGGTAGATTAATGGTCATAGTTTTTATTGTTATGCATTATAACTTACATATATGTAACAAATATTATGTAAGAAAAATAATTAAAAATACTACTATCACAAGAGAAAAAGGAACTGATGAAAGCCAGGTGAAGTTGTGGATCTGACTGAAAAACTACTTAAAGGAAAGGCTAAGAAATCACAAGTGTCTTGGTTTATTTTGAGAAAGCTAGAGAAGATACTGCCTACCTGCATAATGTCCTCAATGCCTGGTGTTGTATATTTCTGTAGGAAGATTTGTTGTAAATTCTGAAAATAAGCATGAACATATGTATTTGAACTGTATGTGATGCAATTACTTTTTCTCTGTTTTCTAGTGTTAAGACACGACCAGTGCGGATGCCTCCAGGGTATCAAGCAGAACTTGTTATTCAATTGGTCTGGGTGGATGGTGAACCTCCACAACAGATTACTAGCCTTGCTGTAAGCTCAGCATATGGAATGTAAGTAGCTAAACAGTCTTCTAATTTGTATTATTTATCTGATATGTTTGATATATTTAAATGTTTCTTTTAAAATGCTTAAGTGAAATCCTAAAAATGGAAAGAAGCCCTTACCTGGATTTTGATTAGATTGAAAATGGTATTAAGAAAAATAATAATTTAAATATAAACTGTGATTCTATGTTTTCTTGATGTCAAAATTTAATAGTATCCCCACTTTTAATGTTGTTGGGAGGTTGTTAGGATATTAATGTTTCATTTTGTTAGTGTTTCATTTTGGATACTTTCTTCTGACTTGTCTTTAAAAGTTCACTAATTCTTCAGTGGTGTCTAATCTAATGGTAGATTGACCTATGGAGTTCAATTTCAGTTATTTTTTAGTTCTAGACCTTCCATTTGGCTCTTTTTAAAGCTTTCTGTTATCTTCTTAAATTATCGCTCTTGTCTTTTATTTCCTTGAACATGTCGAATATAGTTACTTTAAATATGTGTTTGATAACTCCATAACTGGTTTCTAGCTTAGCATTTGTCTTGGCTTTTGGTCACATTATATTGTCTTCATGTAACCTACATTTGCTTTTTGATTTTGTTTCCATTTTGTTTTTTTTAATTCAACATTATATGAACATTATATACTCCTATATATATATATATATATGAATATTATAGAGATAATTTGAGGTTCTAAATGATGTTATCATTCTCCAAAATGTATTTTTCATTTCCTCTGACAGGCTAAACTAAGAGTCAGTAGAAAGTGCAGAACAGCATAATCCAGTCAGACATCCTGTCTTTGAAAGTTGGACTGTATTCCCTTTAAAAGCTAATTGAGTTCTAATTAATCCTTATTCCTAGGTTGTTGCCCTGCATAGAAGTTGTACCAAATTCTACTCCCACCAGCAATGTTTGAGAATACCTGATTCCCTACAACCTTTCTAACAATAGTGTATAACCAAACTTTTAATCCCTGTCATTTTAAGTAAAAGGAAGTATATTATTATAATATTAACACTTTCCTTGTATCTTAAGTGAAATTGGACATCTTTTTCTCTACTGTGACATTTCTGTTTCTATTCTTTGTCCATTTTTTGGCAGAGTTGTTGTCTTTGTCTTTTGGATTTGTGAAAAATGTTTACATAGTAAATAAGTTAGCTTTCTCTGTGATGTAACCTACAGATATTTTCCTTTCCTTTGTTTCTTTTATGACTTTGTTTAGGATGGTTTTTTCCATGCAAAAATTTAAAATTTTTTAATTTTTAAATTCTATTTTTTTCTTTTATGGCTCTGGATTTTGTGTCATACTTAGAAAAGCCTTTTTCACTTCAAGATAATGAAGAATATTGTCTTATATCTATTGTTTCTTTAATATATTTAAGTCTTTATCTGGAGTTTATTTAGGTATGAGGTATGAAATAGGGATTAAACTTTATTTCTTACCTGATGACTAAGAGTTATGCCAATACCACTTCCTGGATATTTCATCATTCCCCTCTAAATTTGGAATCACCTCTTATCAAATAATACATTAAAAAATATATATTTGGCTCTATTTCTATACTTCCCAGTCTGCCCCTAAGCTAAGTCTCATGAGCTCCAAGAGAACTCCTTGAAGCCAGCTGAAAGGGTGAATACCTGAAAAAAACCTGTGTTCCTAGAATTTGGGGGGGTGGGGGTGGTAGAAGATGTATGTGAATATGATATTGGGAGCTTGCTTCTTGGCTGAAAAATTCTTTGGTAGGAAAGCTGGCAGGAACAGTCCATGGATGAGGGGACGAAAGGAAGGGAGTGTGGGACAGCTGATAATCCCATTGTTTGATATGGCAAGAATATATGCTTATCTTTTAACCCGGGTAGTTACCATGGAAATTGGCTGAGCTCAAGCCATTTTCAGGGTTCCCTACTTAGAGACTGACCTGCAAAGGCAAGGCGATGCCAAAATTAAGAGCTGTGAAGGTGTATTGCCAGATTCAGGAGCTGAAGGTTGTTGGAATAAGTAAGTCAGTTAGAGAGCATGTTTCCCTTGTAAAGTTACTGTGGGGGTGACAGTCATTACAAAGCCTCTGAAGAACCTACAGTTGTATGAGAAAGCTTGGACACCTGCCTCATAGATACCCTCAACTGCCAAAAAACTCCAGTTCAATTGGCTATCCATGTAAATTCCACCAAAGTTTTAGGAAGTAAGTAACAACAGTACTTATTTTCTTTCTGAGAACTTATTTCTCTTTCTGAGAATTATGAAAGAAAAAAATCATATTCGTCTTATTTTGTGAGGCCAACATAACCTGATGTCAAAACTTGAAAAGGGATTGGATCAAGATGGCAGAGTAGGAGGATGTGGAACTCACCTCCCCCCACAAACAACTCAAAATTCACCTACATGTGGAACAAGTCTCATGGAACTGGAAACTGTCAGAAGAATTCCTATACAACTAAAGCTGCAAGAAAGATTTCCATGTAACTGGGTAGGATGGAAAAAAGTCATAGGGTTGGGACCTCCACCCTGGGTAGGGATCTGAAAGGATGAGAAGGTCTGCACCCGTGGACCCTTCCCCTGGGGAGTGAGTAGGTCAAGCCACAGACTGGAAGTCCCAGTCCTGGGGCTCCACACAGAGGAGACAAGCCCCTTTGGCTGCAGATAGAACTGCCTGCCAAAACTGAATCAAGAAGAAACAGATAATTTGAACAGACTGATCACTAGAAGTGAAGTAGAATCTGTAATTAAACAAACGAACAAACAAACAAACAAAACAACCTCCCTGCAGCAGAAGTCAAGGACTGGATGGCTTCAGTGGGGAATTCTACCAAAATTACAAAGAAGAACTTATACCTATCCTTCTCAAACTATTCCAGAAAATGAAGAAGAGGGAACACTCCCAAATTCATTCTATGAAGCCACCATCACCCTGACACCAAAACCAGACAAAGACACCACAAGACAAAATTATAGGCCAATATCGCTGATGAACATAGATGCAAAAATCCTTGACAAAATATTAGCAAACCAAATCCAACAATACATAAAAAGGATCATACAACATGATTGAGTTGAATTCATTCCAGAGTCACAAGGATGGATGGTTCAACGTACACAACTCAATCAATATGATACACCACATTAACAAAAGGAAAGACAAAAACCATTTGATCATCTCAGTAGACAAAGAAAAAGCATTTGACAAAATTCAATATCCATTTATTATAAAAACTCTCATCAAAGTGGGTATAGAGGGAACATATCTCAACATCATAAAGGCCATTTATGACAAACCCACAACTCACATAATACTCAATGGTTAAAAGCTAAAAATTTTCCTATTAAATTCAGGAAGGAGACAAGGATACCCACTGTCACCACTTCTATTCAACATAGTATTGGAAGTCCTAGCCACAGCAATCAGGCAAGAAAAAGAAATAAAAGGTATTCAAGTTGGAAGGGGAGAGGTAAAACTGTCACTATTTACAGATGACATGATACTCTGTATAGAGAACCCTGAAGTCTCCACCCCAAAACTATTAGAACTAATAAATGTATTCAGCAAGTTCGCAGGATACAAGATTAATATACAGAAATTTGCTGCCATTCTATACACTAATAATGAAATATCAGAAAGAGAAATGTTTTAAAATCCCATGTAAAATTGCATCAAAAAAAAAAAAAACCTAGGAATAAACTTAACCAAAGAGGTGAAATACCTATATGCTGAAAGTATAAAACATTGATATAGGAAATTGAAGATTATTCAAAGAAACAGAAAGATATCCCATGCTCTTGGATTGGAAGAATTAATATTGTTAAAATGGCCATACTACCCAAAACAATCTACAGATTTATATGGAACCAGAAAGGATCCATAATTGCCAAAGCAATCCTGGGGGAAAAAAACAAGGCATACCCTTCCAGATTCTATACTATACTACAAATCTACTGTGATCAAAACAGTATGGTATTGGCACAAAAATAGACATATAGAACAATGGAACAGAATAGAGAGCCCAGAAATAAACCTACACACCTATGGTCAATTAATCTATGACAAAGGAGGCAGGAATATACAATAGAGAAAAGACCATTTCTTCAACAAGTGGTGTTGGGAAAGCTGGACAACTGCATATAAAACAATGAAATTAGAACATTCCCTCACACCATATACAAAAATAAACTTAAAATAGTTTAAAAACCTGAATGTAAGACATGACACCAAAACTCCTAGAAGAGAACAGAGGCAAAACATTCTTTGACATAAAATGTAGCAATATTTTCTTTGATTAGTCTCCCAAGGCAAAAGAAATCAAAGCAGATATAAAAGCTTTTGCACAGCAAAGGAAACCATCAACAAACAGAAAAGACAACCTATGGAATGGGAGAAAATATTTACAAACTATGCCTCCAACAAGGGGTTAATATCCAAAATATACAAACAGCTCATACAACTCAATATCAAACACACACACACACACACACACACACACACACACACACACACACAAAGAATCCAATTTAAAAAATGGGCAGAAGACCTAAATAAACATGTTTCTAAAGAAGACACACAGATAGCTAACAGGCATATGAAAAGATGCTCAACATCGTTGATTATTAGAGAAATGCAAATCAAAACCACAATGAGGTATCACCTCACACTAGTCAGAATGGCTATCATCAAAAGGTCTACAAATAACAAATGTTGGAGAGGATGTGGAGAAAAGAGAACCCTTGTACACTGTTGGAGAGAATGTAAATTGGTGCAGCTGCTATGGAAAATAGTCTGGAGGTTTCTTAAAAAACTAAAAGTAGAACTACCATATGATAAGCAATTATACTCCTGGGTATATATCCAGAAAAAATGAAAACTCTAATTTGAAAAGATACATGCACACCAATCAATGTTCATAGCAGTAGCACTATTTACAATAACCAAGACATGGAAGCAACCCAAGTGCCCATCAATAGATGATTGGCTTAAGAAGATGTGGTACATATATACCATGGAATATTACTCAGACAAAAAAAGAATGAAATTTTGCCATTTGCAGCAACATGGATGGGCCTAGAGAATATTATGCTTGGTGAAATAAGTCAGAGAAAGACAAATACTATATGATATCACTTGTATTGTAGAATCTAAAAAATATACACACGAATCTATATCCAAAACAGAAACAGACTCACATAGAAAACAAATGTGTGGTTGCCAAAGGGTAGAGGGAAGAGGGGAGGGGCAAATTAGGAGAATGGGATTAACAAACACAACTACTATACATAAAATAGATAAGCACAAGGTTTTTACTGTATACCACATGGAATTATACGCAGTATCTTGTAATAACCTATAGTGGAATATAATCTACAAAAAACCCAAATTACCATGCTGAAACTAACACAATACTATAAATCAACTATAGTTGAATTAAAAATTTTTTTTAATTAAAAAATAACTTGAAAAAAGCATTACAAAAAGTGAAAATTATAAGTCCATATCATGCATGAACATAGATACAAAAATCCCAGCCAAACTATAAATAAATATAGCAATAAAAATATCATAATCGAGTTTGGTTTATACCAGGAATGCAAGGTTTGTTCAACATTTGAAATGAATCAGTGTAAATCATCACATTAATAGGATAACGTAGAAAACCATAATGATTAAGCCATAGATGAGAAAAGCAAAAAAAAATTTACTAACAACTAACTAAAACAAGAAGGGAATTTCTTTAGTGTGATATATGGCAGCAAATATTATTCATACTTAAAAATGTTAAAAGCTTTACCTCTGGGATAAAAACAAGACAAGGATGACTGCTGTGACCACTTCTATTTTTATTGTACTGAGAGAGGTAAATAAATCAGTCGTATGGATTGGAAACAAAGGAAATGTAAAAAAAATATCATTTAGCACGTAAATTATTAGAATTAGTAATTGAGTTTAACAAGGTTACTGGATACAGAGTCCAAGTAAAAATAGACCAAATTTTCATATACTTACAAAATAGTTAGAAACTAAAATTGTATCAAGATTTCATCTACAGTAAAATAAAAATAATAAAAGGTCTAGGAATAAATCTAATAAAAGATATTTAAGACTTCTACCCAGAAAACTATAAAACTTAAGATAAATTTAAGAACCTAAATCATGGAATGAAAAATTCAGTAGTAGTGTAAAGATGAAAATTTTTCACAAATTAATCTATAGATATACCAGAATACCAATATAAATTTTAGCTGATTTTTTCCCTTCTAAAATGTACAGAGAAATGCAAAGGGCCACAACTAGCTGAGAAGTATTAAAGAAAAACAGAATTAGAAGACCGCTCTACTTGAAAACAAGACTTACTAAATAAAGCTGTATTAGTCATGACAGTGTTCTTATTGGTGCAGGATAGACAAATAGACCAATGAACAGAATAAAGAGCTCAGAAATAGATCCAAGCATATTTAGCCAAATTGGTTCTGCAGAGCAATGGAGGAAATGACAGATTCCCCGCCACCCAATAAGTAGTACAAAGTCAGTTGAATAATTATATAGAAAAAATGAAATTTGACTCTTCCACTGTACACAAAGATTCTAGAAAGTGTAATAGAGTTTCTTCATAATACTTGGGTTAAGGAATTATTTCTTAAACAGTAATCAAAAAGTATAAACCATAGAGGAAAACATTAAGAATTTCTTGGAAAAAAATGGCACAATTAAGAGAGTGAAATGGCAGGACAAGGAAGAGATATTTGGATTAATTTTATCTGACAGTGGACTCCTATCCAGAGTGTAAACAGAATCATCAATAAGAAAAATATAAGTCGATAGCAAAAAATGCAGAAGAAATTTGAACAAACATGTCATAAAAGAGAGTATCTAAATGACAAATATATTTTCATATTTATATGAAAAGGTACACCATTACCATTGTTAATGTTGGTAGTGTTTGCAACGATATTGGGTATCAAGAACTCTCAAACGCTGCTGCTAAGAGGGTAAATTGGTGAATCTACTTTATAAAGTTAATTTTATTTACTTCATTTTAGCATACCTA
Source organism: Balaenoptera musculus (assembly GCF_009873245.2). Taxonomy (NCBI): domain Eukaryota; kingdom Metazoa; phylum Chordata; class Mammalia; order Artiodactyla; family Balaenopteridae; genus Balaenoptera; species Balaenoptera musculus. The sequence continues at coordinate 77,905,893 of NC_045788.1, read as the reverse complement.
TGTATGCATGCCCTACAACCCAGAAGTTTCATTTCTAGGTATATGCCCAATGAAATGCAAGCACGTATGCACCAAATGACAGTAGCATTATTTGCAATGGCAGTATTATAATAGTCCCAAACTACAAACAAATGACCATCAGAGTAGACTGAATAAATAAATTGTATTATACTAATCCAATTGAATTCTACAGCAATGAAAATGAATTAACTTCATTTATGTGCAACAATATTTTAGAAAAAAGTGGAACATTTATCAACAGCAAGCAAAACTGATTTTTGGTGTAGGAAGTCATATTTGGGGAGACGAGAGAGGAGCAAAAATCAGGAGATGCACAAGACAGCTGCTGGTAACATTCTATTTCTTGATGTAGTGGTAATTATTTAAGGTTGTTCACTTTGTGAAAATTCATTGAAGTGTACAATTTCATTTATGTGTCTTATACTTGAATTAAAGAGTAAAATATAAAGTTTTTTTCAAATAACTGAGTAATTTTATTTCTAGAAATTTATCCCATAAATATACTCAATATTTGAATGCAAAGTAATTTATAAAGGATATTCATTATTGTGTTGTTAATAGCAAAAGACTAGAAGCAACCTTGTTGTCTGTAACAAAATTTTAGGTAAATAAATTAGAGTACCCACAAATATTTTGAAGCCATTTAAAAAACTAGCTTCCTATGAATTTATATAAATAATTACCAAAATATATAGTAAACTTTATAAAATCAAGATTCATGATATTATTTGCAGCAGGCAAAATTTGTTTATCTGTAATATGCTATAAACATCCAGATACATTTCTATATGCTATAAACTTCCAGAATACATTAAAAATTTCTGTAAATTGATATGAAAAATAACCCAATCAAAAGTAAGCAAGGTATGTAAACAAAAGAAATACAAATGGCTAACAAACCTGAAAAGATTCTCAACTTCACTAACAACAAGGAAAAAGAAAAATCAAATAACAAAATAGTGATTTTAGCTTATTATATGAGCAAATTTTTAAAGATAACTAGTATTTTCTGTTAACAGTGTCAGAAAGTGGATCCTCACATACACATATATTTTATTTTTTTAAATAAAACTAAGCATATGTTTTGACTCTAAAAATCTAATCTTACTGAAATTTTAATAATTTCTGGAGACTGTCACTTATGCACAAAGTTTGTTGAAGGATGTTCTTTGCATCATTATATATCATAGCAAAATATTTGAAACCCATGTAATAGTCCATAAATAGGAAGACACTTTTTTTAATGTTACTTTTATACTATAGAATACAATGCAAAAGTTAAAAAACACAGCAAGGAAATACCTCTTAGACATATTTTAGTGAAAACAAGAAAGTTATAGAACAAATATCTACTTGTTAAAATATAGAAAAAGGCCAAGAGTATATAAACGAAACTGTTCATGGAAGTAATCTGAAAAGGGGATTGGCATACAGTGGGTTGATTTAAGGGAACTTTCATTTTATAGTTATTGTTTGAATTTTTTAAAGTAAGAATATTTTCAAGTGTAATTTTTAAAACTTAAAAAAAAAACAAAGAAATAGCACTGTGCCTCTGAAAAGTACCTCCCTTTGGGAGTTGGGGGTGTGAGGTGGTGAGAATCATCAGCTATCAAAAATGACTATAAAAGCTTGGACCTTTGAAAATAATTAGTCCCTAGAATTCAGGGGGAAAAAAGTGCTACTCTCATTCAGTTTATATTCTAGTCAGGGTATTTAATAATGGAAGTGTTCATATACTGTGACCTGAAAGTCATTTAAAAGAGTAAATATAGAAATTGATAGAATGCAGCAAAGTAACTGAGAGAACAAAATGAGTGTAAAAAAGAGCATGAGAAATCAAAGTCATTGAAGGAATCTTATGAGAAGCTAAAGTGTGACTACTTCACTTTTATTCCAAAGATAAAAGGAATTATGTTGAGTCAGCTTTTTCTATTATTATCAGCTCTTTTTCCTCCCATCATTTCCAGAGGATACAGAACCATGGAGCTTTGATAATTAGGCTTAGTGGAGAGCTCTGTTTTTTTGTTTGTTTTTACTTACTAAGATAGTCTAGTATAGAGTTAAGGAGCATTAACACTAGAGTCAGATTCTTTGAGACTCAAATCCTAATTCTGCTTCTTTCTAGCTGTTGGATCTTAGAAAAGTTACTTAAGCTTTTTGTGCTCAGTTTTTTTTTTCTGTAAAATGACAATAAAATGTTGAGAGGATTAAATAAATGTATTAATACATATAAAGTATAATCTGTTAGGCTTAGAGCAGAATACACATGACATATTCAAAATAGAATAATTTGAGGAGTTTTTATAAATTGATTATTTTCTAGGATGTAGAGAAACAACATGAGGTAATGTAGTGCTCCAGAGCTAGAAAGAACAGTACTTTATTACCACCTGTCAAAGAATAACTCAAAGACATACTTAATTGTTGCCACATTATTTACTTGAATACAAAGTAAACCAATAGGTCGATTTTGTCTAATACATACAAAACAGAATTTATAGAAAGGAGAAAGCAGAGAAAGAAAAACCACAGACACTTTCTAAATAATGAACTTTGCGTTTTCCATTAAAATGGTAATGGGTTAGCAGCTAACAAAGAGACCAGTCAGGGTATTTGCTGTTGGGCAGCTGTATAAATCATCAACTAAACCAGTTTTAGTTATATATGGCTTCTCCAGAAGACCTTAGCTGTTTAATTTGTGACCTATATGTAAAAGACATTTTCTGCATTATGTTTGTCATCATTTAGGAATACTTCCATCTAAAATATGCCAGGTCTGTACCATTTTTCTTGTTAGAATTTCTCAATTCTACCCTTTTGGTCAAACTCAACCCCCTCAGCTGACTGACTATGAGGGCCTCAGCCTCTTTGTGAAGCAGATAATTTGTTGAATAGTGCCCCAGATCAGTGATTTTGTAGCAGCATTTAAGTACCTCGATATCAGACATCAAAGAAGGAGAAAAACATAAGGACAATCACAATTATTATAAAAAAGATTTGAAACCACTTGCTGTCCAATATCCTAGTTGGCCTAAGTCTAACCCAGAGAATAGGTCCCAAGGATTAGTGTAATCAAGTTTAGCTAACTGAGTAGCCCTATTTTCCCGTTGATTATTGATTGTTCTACTCTTTTGAGGAATTTACCAAAGGTCAACTCTTAAGTCAGAAACTTTGCAAGATTAAGATTTTCCTCTCTTACAAGCTAGTTAATTAGCCTTGCCACACTTTTGTGTGTATATTGACAGAAGACAGGCATGTGTGTCAGGGACAAAGATAGTTTATTACTGATAGCAAAACCAGCAGCTAGAGCAACATCTTGCATCAGTTCCTGACCCTCAGTCCCAACATGTTAACATGGTGAGGGACAGAAGGTTCCTTCATGTGCAGTGGTATAACAAGAGAAGAACGCAAGTTTTTAAAACTCAGATCTGAAAATAGTTCTGCTGGTGGTCTATCCATTCTCCCATCTGGAGAAAGAAGCCTTATCTTTACTCTGGAATGTAAGAAAATCTTCTCTGGGGAAGAAAGGGAGAGGTCTTTATCTTTACTCCCCTGGAATGTCTTCAAGGAGGGAGCTACCTTGAAGCCTGGGATGTCTGGGAACGTTATACAAACGTCCTTAACTTGGCTGTAAATGCCTTCACTATGAAGACCCAGAGGATTAACAGGGAAATATTCATGGAGAATGGTCTACACACAACAGTGTGATGTGGTACCTATTGTACATTGTTATTTAGGAATAATTTACTCAATTTGGTTATGTTAGTCTGTGAGGCCCTTCAAGCTTGAATTGTTTTACTTGCCATTTGAGTCTATGATCAGAGATAATTCGTAGATCTCTCTTTTTTCTTTAGGAATTTTTTTTTTTTTTGCTGTAATAGAGATTCTTGTAAGAACCTTTGAAATCTAGATTTAGGGGTATATTACCATATTGGACTTTTAATAAGATGTGAGTAACTGAGGGTTTTTCTCTGAACTTGGAAAGATAACAAATTTAAGAGTTGAAAAATTATCTATATCACTGTGTATTTCTTAAGAACAAGGACATTCTTTTACAGCATAAGTATAGTACATTCCCAGAACAGAATCAAATCCAGGCTCTTACATTTTAGTTTTCATTTCTTAATTTCCTTTAATCTGGGATAGTTCCTCAGCATTTGTTGTTTTTTGTTTTTTTTTTCACTTTGATATTTTTCAAGAGTACAGACCAGTTATTTTGTTTAATGTGCTTCAGTTGGAGTTTGTCTGATACTTTCTCGTGATTAGAATCAAATTAAACATTTTGGCAGGTATAGCACAGAAGGCAGTGTCTTCCTTAGTTTGTCATATCAAAAGGCACTTGAAAATAGTTTATCCTAACATTAGTCGTGATAATTTTGATTGTTTGGTGAAGATGATGCCCACTAGGTTTCACCATTACAACGTTATTATTTTCCTTTGTAAATGGTAAGTAATTTATGGGGAGATTTGTGAAATTACGTAAAAATTTTATCCAAGTTTCACTCATTAGTTTTAGTATCCATTGGTGATTTTCTAACTCCATTATTTCCTCTACATTTATTCATAAGCATTTTACTGGTTAGAGAGCATAACCTCCTATCTTACATAAATATTTACTTATTCATTTGTTTATATCACTATGGAATCATGAATTTCTATTTTATTCAATGAGATAAGATCTGTTATTATCATTTGTTATTGTGATGCTCAAATTGTTCCAGATTCAGCCCTATGGGACCCTATCAAGATGGCTTCTGTGTCCTTTTGATACATACCCATCATTTTTTGAGCAGGTTCTTATTTTCTCATGCTCCATAATGTTTCATATTTATCTTTTTTTTCTTTCTTTTTGTGACTGGTTTATTTTCACTTAGCATTATGTGCTCAAGGTTTATCCATGTTGTGGCATATTTCAGAATTTCCTTCCTTTTTATATTTTTATATTTATGTATTTTTAATTGAAGTGTAGTTGATTTACAATGTTGTGCCAATCTCTGCTGTGCAGCAGTGACTCAATTATACACGTACAGACATTCTTTTTCTAATATTCTTTTTCATTATGGTTTATCACAGGATATTGAATATAGTTCCCTGTCCTATACAGTAGGATCTTGTTGTTTATCTGTCCTATATATAATAGTTTACATCTGCTAATCCCAAACTCCCAGTCCTTCCGATCCTCCTCCCCCTCCCGCTTGGCAACCACAAGTCCGTTCTCTATGTCTGTGAGTCTGTTTCTGTTTCCTAGGTAGGTTCATTTGTGTCCTATTTTAGATTCCACATGTAAGTGATATCATATGGTATTTGTCTTTCTCTTTCTAACTTACTTCACTTAGTATGATAATCTCTAGTTGCATCCATGTTGCTGCAAATGGCATTATTTCATTTTTTTATGGCTGAGTAGTATCCCATAGTATATATGTACCACATCTTCTTTATCCATTCATCTGTCAATGGACATTTAGGTTGTTTCTGTGTTTTGGCTATTGTGAATAGTGCTGCTATGAACATAAGAGTGCATGTATCTTTTTGAATTATAGTTTTGTTCAGGTATATGCCCAGGAGTGGGATTGCTGGATCATATGGTAATTTTACTTTTAGTTTTCTGAGGAACCTCCACACTGTTTTCCATAGTGGCTGCACCAACTTACATTCCCACCAACAGTGTAGGAGGGTTCCCTTTTCTCCACACCCTCTCCAGCATTTGTTATTTGTAGACTTTTTAATGATGGCCATTCTGAATGGTGTGAGGTGGTACCTCATTGTAGTTTTGATTTGCATTTCTCTAATAATTAATGATGTTGAGCATCTTTTTGTGTGCCTACTGGCCATCTGTATGTCATCTTTGGAGAAATGTCTATTAAGGTCTTCTGCCCATTTTTTGATTCAGTTGTTTGTTTTGTTGTTGTTGAGTTGTATGAGCTGTTTGTATATTTTGGAGATTAAGCCCCTGTCTGTAGCATCATTTGCAAATATTTTCTCCCATTCTGTAGGTTGTCTTTTCTTTTTTTTTTTTTTTTTTATGGTTTCCTTTGCTGTGCAAAAGCTTGTAAGTTTGATTAGGTCCCATTTGTTTATTTTTGTTTTTATTTCTATTGCCTTGGGAGACTGACCTAAGAAAACATTGGTTCTATTTATGTCAGAGAATGTTTTGCCTATGCTCTCTTCTAGGAGTTTTATGGTGTCATGTCTTATGTTTAAGTCTTTAAGCCATTTTGACTTTACTTTTGTGCATGGTGTGAGGGTGTATTCTAACTACATTGATTTACATGCAGCTGTCCAACTTTCCCAGCAGCACTTGCTGAAGAGACTGTCTTTTTCCCATTTTATATTCTTGCCTCCTTTGTCAAAGATTGACTGTAGGTGTGTGGGTTTATTTCTGGGCTCTCTATTCTGTTGCATTGATCCATATGTCTGCTTTTGTACCAATACCACACTGTTTTGATTACTTTAGCTTTGTAGTATTGTCTGAAGTATGCGAGAGTTATGCCTCCTGCTTTGTTTTTTTTCCTCAGGATTGCTTTGGCAATTCTGGGTCTTCTATGGTTCTATATAAATATTTGGATTGTTTTATATTTATCTTATAGATTCCTTGCCCTAACCCTGGAATCAAATTTTTGCAAGGAACTCTGGTTCCTTTTATTAGAGAATTATAAACCAGTATGTATGTGGGTATATGTGTATGTGTATATATATATATGCACACACACACATACTCAAATATATATATATATATACAGTTGACCCTTGAACAACATGGATTTGAACTGCACGGGTCCACTTATACATGGAATTTTTTCAATAAATACTACATTACTACACCACTGTGGTTGATTGAATCCGAAGATATGGAGCCACAGATATAGAGGGCCAACTACAAAGTTATATGGGAATTTCAATGCAGAGGGTTGGGACCCCTAACCCATCTTCCATGTTGTTCAAGGATCAACTGTATAAATATGTTTGTATGTGTATATACGTATACATATATATACACACACACACATATATGTATACACACAAGTTTGTGTCAGATACTGGTTTCTAAATAATATTCACCAATATATAAAAATATATACATATGTATGTATATGTGTGTGCATGAGTGTCCAATCCTTTTATTGCTTGGAAGTTTACCAATATATGAATACATCACGATTTGTATATCCATTCTCCTGTTAATGGACATTTGGGCTATTTCCATTTGGAGGCTATTGTAAATGAAGCTTCTAAGAATATTCTTGTACACGTTTTACGAGACTTGTACAGTGATCCCTCGGTATCCATGAGGGGGTTGGCTCCAGGACTCTACACAGATACCAAAATCTGCGTATGCTCAAGTCCCATAGTCACGCCTCCATATATGTGGGTTCCACATCCATGGATTCAACCAGCTAAGGATCATGTATTAAAGTTTACAATCCACAGTTGGTTGAATCCACCAATGTGGAATCTGCAGATACAGAGGGCTGACTGTATTTATTGAAAAAAATCTGCATATAAGTGGATTTGCACAATTCAAACCTGTGTTGTTCAAGGGTCAACTGTATTTTCATTTCTATCAGTAAATACCTAGGATTGGAATCACAGGGTGATAGGATAGGTGTATGTTTAATTTTTATAAAAAATACTTTAAAATTTTTCAAAGTGGTTGTACAATTTACATTACAGCCAGCAATATGTAAACATTCAGTTGTTCTATATCCTCAACAATAAATTTGGTGTTATAAGTCTTCTTAATTAACCTTTCCACACAGTCTAACTCATGATGTTGAGCACTTTTTTCACACGTCTGTTGATCATTTGTATAACTTCCCTTATGGGCAGTGTGTTCAAAACTTTTACCCATTGTTTTTCTTTTTATTATTGAATGCAGAATGTTTTAAAAGTTAATTCTGTATTCAAGTCTCTTTGTTAATTATATGTATTGCTAATATTCCCCCCCCCCCCATCTGTGGCTTACCTGTTTTTTTGTTTTTTGTTTTTTGTTTTTTTTAATTTATGGCTGTATTGGGTCTTCGTTTTCTGCGCGAGGGCTTTCTCTAGTTGCGGCAAGCGGGGGCCACTCTTCATCGCGGTGCGCGGGCCTCTCATTATCATGGCCTCTCTTGTTGTGGAGCACAGGCTCCAGACGCGCAGGCTCAGTAATTGTGGCTCACGGGCCCAGCCGCTCCACGGCATGTGGGATCGTCCCAGACCAGGGCTCGAACCCGTGTCCCCTGCATTGGCAGGCAGATTCCCAACCACTGCGCCACCAGGGAAGCCCTTACCTGTTTTTAATGGTGTCTTTTTATGAGCAGATTTTAATTTTGAAGTAGCTTAAGTTATCAATTTTTCTCTTTTATGTTTATTGCTTTTTGTGTTCTAAGAAATCTTTGCCTACCTCAGGAGTTTCTTTTTAACCAGAAGTTTTATAACTGTAGAATTTATGTTTAGGTGTATGAGCAATCTCAAATTAATTTTGAGTATGATGTGTAACAGTTGGTTTCTTTTCTGTTCCACATATATTCAGCTGTTGCAGTACCATTTGAGAAAAAAGATCCTCTGTTCCCCATTGACTTCTTTTGGCATGGTTGTCAAAAAATCAACTGTGAATCTATTTCCAGAATCTCTACTCTGCTCCATTAATCTATTTTATTCCCTATGCTTGTATCACAATATCTTGATTAATGTAGCTTTGTCTTGAAATCAGGTAGTATAAGGCCTTTGAATTTGTTCTACTTTTTCAGAATTGTTCTGGCTATTCCAGGTCTTCTGAATTTCTGTCAGAAACACAGCTGGGCTAGAGAGAGAGCTGAGCTCCTTAGGTATCAGAGTAGCTGATTAACACAATGAGCCAAAATGAAGCCTTCAATCACTTTCTTTGATAGAGTAAGCAAGAAGTAAAACTGGAAAAAGCACCAACTGCCCCCTGTTCTATTTTCCCCCTATGGAACAGCACATCAGTTGAGGATCAAGTGAATCAGCACAGGAATAAGGGTCTTCTCACTGTTGGGATTGTCCCAAACAGAAGGCTCTGGCAGTGTTATGGATCTTGAGGTCAGAGGAGAGGGCAAAGGGAGGGCTAGGAGTGGAAGAGTACTAGGTACAGAGTCAGAGTGGGGAAAAAGTATCTTCAGAGTACCCCCTCATCCCCAATGAGGAGGCATCAGCAGAGGTGCTTGAAGACTTCTGCAAAGGCCTCAGAAAAAAATACCTACCAATGAAGGCACTTGAGCTAGGAATGAAAATGGACATAAGAGCAGAACCTGCTAGAGGGGCCTGGATCCTTGACCGCACCTCCCTTCAGAGACTGCAGTGCATTGGCTGTGCACTAAATCTGGTCTTGCGAGGGCAGCTTTCCCTTGAGAAGCCTACCAAGTAAAGCCTTTGTAATTGCCTATGGTCAGACTGAAAAATCACACAAAGGTTTTTAGCCCAGAACTGGACTCCTGAATTTCCATATACATTTTAGAATCAGCCTGTCAATTTCATCCAAAACAGCTTGCTGGGTTTATGATTCAGGTTATATTGATTCCATGGAAAAATTTGGGGAAAATTGGCATTTGATATTACTGTCTTCCCATCTATAAACATGGTGTAGCATTCTATTTATTTGGCATCTTTAATTTATCTCAGCAGTGCTTCATAATTTTGCAAGTATACTGTTATTGCATATATTTTGTTAAATTTATTTCAAAGTATTTTGCATATGTTGATACTATTGCAAATGGTATTATTTTTAAATTCATTTTCTAATTGTTCACTGCTGGTATTTAGAAACACTAGTGTTTTTGTATACTTAACTTGTATCCTATAGCTTTGTTAGTTCACTTATTGGTCTTAGTACTTGCATGTGGTTTCCTTAAGATTTTATACATAGACAATTATGTCTCTATGACTAGAAATCAGTTCTACTTTTGACTTTCTAGTTTTTATGTCTAGTACAGTGTTGAATAGACATGGTAAGAATGGACACTTTGCTTTATTACCAACCTTGGGGGAGAGTATTCAGTATTTCACCATTAAGAATATCATTAACTGTAGATTTGTCAGAGATGCCTTTTAATCCTTATTTGCTGAAAAATTTTATCATGAGTGACTTGTACATTCACTCAAATTTGTTCACTGTATCAATTAAGATGGTTGTATTATTTTCTCCTTTCTTTTGTTACTTTGGTGAATTACACTGATTAATTTTCAAATAGTATACTATTATTGCAGTCTTAGAATAAAATCCATTTGGTCATAATGTGTTATGCTTTTAATATATTACTCTTTCTGTTATGGCAGTGTTTTATTAGGGATTTCTTAGAGCTTTTTGATGAGGAATGTTAACCTTTAATTTTCTGTTTCTGTAATGTGTTTGTCAGGTTTTGGTATCAAGGTTTTTAGACCTCATAAAATGAATTGAAAAGTGTTCTCACCTCCTCTGTTTTCAGAAAAATTTGTAAAAGATTTGTATTATTTCTCTCCTAGATACTTGAACTAACCAGGAAAGCCATGTGGCCTAGAGTTTTCTTTGTGGGAAGGTTTTAAATTACAGATCAATTTTTAAAACAGATATAGGGCTATTCAGATTTTCTTATTTTTTTTCTAGTTGTAATATATAATTGTATTCGTGAAATCAATTTAACAATACTACAAAAATCCATTAAAATGTCCTTTTTTAATTTATTTTTTTATTGAATGGAAGATTCTTTAAGTTCTATAGTGCTTTACAATTTTCTTTTTTTTTTGGCTGCATTGGGTCTTTGTTGCTGCGCACGGATGTTCTCTAGTTGCGGTGCACGGGCTTCTCATTTGCAGTGGCTTCTCTTGTTGTGGAGCACAGGCTCTAGATGCGCGGGCTTCAGTAGTTGCAGCACGTGGGCTCATTAGTTGTGGCACGTGGGCCCTAGAGCATGCGGGCTTCAGTAGTTGCAGCACGTGGGCCCTAGAGTGTGTGGGCTTCGGTAGTTGTGGCATGTGGGCTCAGTAGTTGTGGCTTGCGGGCTCTAGAGTGCAGGCTCAATAGTGGCACACGGGGTTAGTTGCTCCGTGGCATGTGGGATCTTCCAGGACCACGGATTGAACCCATGCCCCCTGCATTGGCAGGCAGATTCTTAACCACTGCGCCACCAGGGAAGTCCCAGCTTTACAATTTTCAAGTTTCACACACATGATTTCATATAATTCCATAATAACCCTTTTATTTATCACCTACCCCTATCTTGCCCTCTCCCCACTGGTAACAACTAGTTTATTCTCTGTATCTGTGATTCTGCTTCTTTTTTGTCTTATTCACTAGTTTTTATATTTTTTAGATTCCACATATAAGTGATATCATACAGTATTTGTCTTTCTTTGTCTGACTTATTTCACTTAGCATAATGCCCTCCAAGTCCATCCATGTTGCTGCAAGTGGCAAAATTTCATTCTTTTTTATGGCTGAGTAATATTCCATTGTATATATCTATCTACCAGATCTTCTTTTTTTTTTAATTAATTAATTAATTTATTTATTTTTGGCTGTGTTGGGTCTCTGTTTCTGTGCGAGGGCTTTCTCTAGTTGCGGCAAGCAGGGGCCACTCTTCATCGCGGTTTTGTGGGCCTCTCACTATCGTGGCCTCTCTTGTTGCGGAGCACAGGCTTCAGACGCGCAGGCTCAGTAGTTGTGGCTCACGGGCCTAGTTGCTCCGTGGCATGTGGGATCTTCCCAGACCAGGGCTCGAACCCGTGTCCCCTGCATTGGCAGGCAGATTCTCAACCACTGTGCCCCCAGGGAAGCCCCAGATCTTCTTTTTTTATTCATCTGTTGTTGAACACTAAGGTTGCTTCCATACCTTGGCCGTTCTAAAGAATGCTGCTATGAACACTAGGGTGCCTTTATCTTTTCAAATTAGTGTTTTTGTTTTAGGTTTTTTTTTTTTGTATTACATACCTAGGAGCAGAATTGCTGGGCACATGGTAATTCTATTTTTAGTTTTTGAGAAACCTCCATACTGTTATCCACAGTGGCTGCACCAGGGGCTATTTAGGTTTTTTATTTCTCTTTGTGTCCATTTTAGTAATATGTGATTTTCAAGGGATTTGTCATACATGTGAGACATGAAAAAAGCAATAAACATAATGATAATTTGAAGTGGTTTTCAAAATTACTTTATTTTAATATAATTTATATAACTTAAAATTCACCCATTTAAATTTACAGTTCAGTTATTTTGCAGAGTTGTCAAAACCATAAACACAAGTTTTAGAACTTTTTAACCACTCCCCCAAAAGACCGTCACTTTAATTTGTCATCAATTCTTATTCCTACCACTAATTTCTTTTTCACCTCTATAGATTTGCCTTTTCTGAACATATGGCATATATGAAATCATTTAATATGTGGTCGTTTCATCCAGCTTCTTTAACTTAGCATAATGTTTCTGAGATTCATCCATGTTGTAGAATCTATCAGTATTTCATTTCCTTTTATTGCTAAATAATATTTCATTTTATAGATATGCTAGATTTTAGTTTTCTAGTCAAAGCTCGTGGACATTTAGATTGTTGATACTTTTTGGATATTATGAATAATGTTGCTATGAACATTTATGAATAAGTCTTTGTGTAGACATATGTTTTCATTTCTCTTGGGGATTTACCTAGAAGTGGAACTGGTCTAGTTTTCTTGGGATATCTTTATCTAACTTTGATATGAGGGTAATACTGACTACGTAGAATGAATTCCATCTTGTATTTTCTGGCAAAGTTTGTAAAGGATTGGTCTTTTTCTTTAAATGTTTGATAGAATTCAACACTAAAGACATCTGGGCTTGGGTTTGCTCTGGTAGAACCCGGGCCGTGAAACTGGGGAGGGAGGAATCAGAGCAGCCCCTGGCCAAAATTCCACAGACTTCCACTGTTTTTACTGAGTTTCAGTAGATTTTCTTCAACAAACAATTCTCAATTTGATGTATGCTTTGGGAAATTTCCAGAGGCCTAAATACTGGTTTATGTCAGTTTTGTCCACTTTTATCATTGCTTTTTGAGGAAAGGATTTCTTGAGCTCCATATGCAGCCATTTCTATAAGTCCTGCTGACATAAAATTTATATATAACATTTCCTCATTATCCTTTTTATGTCACTAGGATTCTCATTTCTGATGTTGGTAACTTACATCTTCTCTCTTTTTTTTCTTGATCAATCTTATTAGAGACCGTCAATTTTATGAATATATTCAGAGAACCAACTTTTGGCTTCTGAATAGTCCCAATTGTTTTTCTGTTGTCTATTTCATTAATTTAACCTCTTATTTTTATTTTCTTCCTTCTACTTAGTTTGGATTTAATTTCCTCTTCTTTTTCTAGCTTCTTAAGCTGGAAGATTGCATAATTGCTTTCAGGTCTTTCTTTTTTTTTTAAATTGGGGTATGGTTGTTTTCTTTCTTATATTACCATTTAGAGTAATACATTTTTTCCTGCAAGCACTGCTTGAGCTACCTCCCATAAATATTGCCTTGTTATTTTCAATATCATTTAGTTTAAAATATTTCTTTCCTTTTTGCTCTTGGGTTATTTAGAACTGTGTTGTTTAATTTCCAAATATTTGGGACTTTTCTATATACCTAATGATTATTGATTACCAATTTAATTATGTGTTTGAAAGAACATATTTTGTCATTTTTCATTCCTTTAACATTTATTGAAAATTTTGTTATGACCCAGCATATGATTTATTTTGGTAAATGTTCTGTTCCTTGTTTAGCCCCCAATTCTGTAGTTTTAATCTGGTATCATTTCCTTTTAGCCTCAGTAACTTATTTAGTATTCTTGTAGTAGAGTCTGATGACAGTGAATCTTCTTTCTATTTAATGGTGTAAATGCATGTAGGACTACTTATTTGTAAATCAGCTAGAGAACTTTATTAATCTGGGCTTTATTCTTAATAATTGAGGGGATTTTTTTCCCCAGGTGTTAGATTACTTCCAATAGTCATAATTTCTTTTCCTTTTTTAAAAACTGGAATATCCAAATAAGATATTCCTTTTATTTTTACAGTGTATCAAAATATGTGCCTCCCTGAATGCCTACTATCAGTACATTAAAGTGGATCTAAATAAAATAAGTATAGGTAATAGAATATTTTATTTTAGATATTTTATATTAAAATTATAATATTTAACTATAAGATATATCTGATTTCTTAAGTATACAAACCACAATCAATTAATAGTATATTAGAGTTGAACATCAGTCAAGTCAGGATGAGACAAGTTAAAATTTTCAATAGCTATTAGATGATCATGTGATTCACCTTCATCAGGAAGGGAAGTAGTTTAGCTGGGTTTAGATTACAGCTATATTTAACAGTTATGTGGGGAACAAATATTAACAATTTCATCAGCACTACTGTGACCAGCTGACAAATATTGAATATTGTTTGGTCATCACTTTAAGCAGGTAAAAAATAAACTTTTGCTAAGTGTTAAGAGAAATATTAGGCGGAGCAGAAAACTTGCAATATGTTTCTCATTTTGAATTAGAAACCGTAAAACATAACCTTGTCTTTTATACATAGTGAAAAGTGTTTAACATAATTAGAAAGGTCCATCTGCTTAAGAAAAAAACAGATTTTATGATCTAGATACCTATCTCTATGTGTTTTTCTTGTAAATTATCCAGGTATCCTAAATTATCAGTAAATTCAGTTTGACACTAAACTAAGTTCTTGAATATAATTAAAGATCTAGAAATTATAATTTGAGCCAATACATGAAGGCCTAATGATTTGTAGTGTTATAAGAATAAGTCCATTTTATTCAGGTATTGTCTTTTATAATTTCTTTAAACACAGAATTTTATAATATTAAAATAGTATTAGTTTCTTTGACCAAGACAATTGATATTGGGAATTCAGGGAATTAAAATTAATTAGACTTTTTACGAGAAGATAAACCTAAGACTTACGTAACTTACAGCTGTCCAATAGAACTTTCTGCAGTAAGGAAATGTTCTATAATCTGTGCAGTAAAATAGGGTACTGCTAGCTACACTGAGCACTTGAAATAAAGCTACTAAAACTAAGGAACTGAGCTTCCAATTCTATTTGATTGGGCTTAAACGTTTAATTTTAATTTAACTTAATGTTAACACTATTTGTTTATTTTTACATGGTGGTAAAATCAGAGAGAAAACACGAAGCTGTTTTAAAGATGAAATTATTAAATCAGTCTAATTTTTCCAGAGTGTATCAACTACATATCACATGAGCATTTATCCTAAGTATGTATCAATAACAAAAATGTTAAGGTACTTAAAAGCAAATTTTTGCTTATCATGTTGTGATCTAGTATCTAGTCATTAAAGAAACTCATATTTAAACCTGTTTTTGGTCAATATTTTGAGTTACAGCTTTAGAAAGAAAAGTAATTTCTTTTTTTAAATTTAATTTTAGTTATTTTGGGCTATATCGGGTCTTAGTTGCGGCACGTGGGATCTTCTTGAGGCATGCGGGATCTTTCATTGTGGTACGCGGGCTCTTCATTGTGGTGCAGGTGTCTCTCGTTGTGGCGCAGAGGCTCCAGGGCACGTGGGCTCTGTAGTTGTGGTGCGTGGATTCCAGAGCACATGGGCTCTGTAGTTGATGGCACACAGGCTCTCTAGTTGAGGCACGGGAGCTCAGTAGTTGTGGTGCCCTGGCTTAGTTGCCCCATAGCATGTGGGATCTTAGTTCCCTGACCAGAGATCAAACCCGCATACCCTGCATTGTAAGGTGGATTCTTTACCACTGGACGACCAGGGAAGTCCCAGGAAAGTAATTTCTTGAAGCACCAACATACATTTAAAGATATGAAATAGGAATATTTTTAAAATATTTGATTTTCACTTATGTAAGTGCTTATACATTAACATTGTTTATAAATGGAAAATAGAACAGGATGCCCATAGGACTTGTAGAGAATTTATAATCTATACTTTTAATTCCCTTTCTAAGGTAGACAAATTATATTAATTTCTTTATTTAAAAATATTTTATACTAATAAAATAGAAAAGTTTATCAACCCATACAACTTAAAAGAGCTAATTTAATAAGACACAGACTTTAAGGTAGATGTTGATTAATTAAAGAAACAAAGAAGGGACTAATAAAATTAGTTATTTTTATTATAAATCCCAAATCTTGAAAATATCTCCCTGTTGATTAGTATTTTCTTTTGAATTTCCTCACCTACAAAATATTGGAAGAAAAAAATCACACTTTTTTCTCAGTGAAATTACCTTTTGTGTAGGTTAACCAAAATATCCAATTAAAAGTATTTTTTTCTCTACCTATTGTTCTCTGTCCGTTTCTCTCCAGAACACTATTAGGGACCACAATCCACAACTCTATAACTCTAGCTGTGATTCTTTCAGACTGCCATTTTGGTGATATTTTTTTTTTAATTTAATGTTTTTTATATTGGGGTGTAGTGAGTACAATGTTCTGTTAGTTTCAGGTGTACAGCAAAGTGGTTCAGTTATACATATACATAGATCCATTCTTTTTCAGATTCTTTTCTAATATAGATTATTACAGAATATTGAGTAGAGTTCCCTGTGCTATACAGTAGGTCCCTGTTGATTATATATTTTATATATAGTAGTGTGTATATGTTAATCTCAACCTCCTAATTTATCCAACCCACACACCTTTCCCCTTTGAAAACCATAATTTTGTTTTTGAAGTCTGTGAGTCTGTTTCTGTTTTGTAAATAAGTTGATTTGCATCATCTTTTTAGTTTCCACATATAAGTGATATCATATGATATTTGTCTTTCTCTGTCTGACTTAGTATGATAATTTCTAGGTCCATCTGTGTTGCTGCAAATGGCATTATTTTGTTCTTTTTTATGGCTGAGTAATATTCCATTGTATATATGTACCATATCTTCTTTATCCATTCATCTGTCAATGGACATTTAGGTTGTTTCCAAGTCTTGGCTATTGTAAATAGTGCTGCAATGAACACTGGGGTGAATGTATCCTTTTGAACCACGGTTTTCTCCAGATATATGCCCAGGAGTGGGATTGCTGGATCATATGGAAGTATTATTTTTAATTTTTTTAGGAACCTCCATACTGTTCTCTGTAGTGGTTATACCAATTTATCTATACATTACCACCAACATTGTCAAAGGGTCCCCTTTTCTCCACACCCTCTTCAGCATTTATTATTTGTAGACTTTTTGATAATGGCCATTCTGACAGGTGTGAGGTGATACCTCATTGTGCTTTAGATTTGCATTTCTCTAGTAATTAGGAATGTTGAGCATCTTTTCACGTGCTTTTTGGCCATCTCTATGACTTCTTTGGAGAAATGTCTGTTTAGATCTTCTGCCCATTTTTTGATGAGGTTATTTGTTTTTTGATATTGAGTGGCATGAGCTGTTTGTAGATTTTGGAGATTAATCCCTTGTCAGTGGCTTCATTTCCAAATGTTTTCTCCCATTCTGTGGGTTGTCTTTCGTTTTGTTTGTGGTTTCCTTTGCTGTGCAAAAGCTTTAACTTTAATGAGGGTCCCATTTGTTTATTTTAATTTTATTACTGTAGGTGGTAGATCCTAAAAGATACTGCTGCCATTTATGTCAGAGAGTGTTCTGCCTATGTTTTCCTCTAAGAGTTCTGTAGTATCCAGTCTTATATTTAGGTCTTTAATCCATATTTGTGTATGGAATTAGAGAATGTTCTAATTTCATTCTTTACTTATAGCTGTCAGTTTCCCCAGCATCACTTATTGAGCAGTCTGTGTTTTCTCCATTGTATATTCTTGCCTTCTTTGTTGTAGATTAATTGACCATAGGTTAATGGGTTTATTTCTGGGCTTTCTGTCCATTTCCATTAATCTGTATTTCTGTTTTTCTGCCAGTACCATACTGTTTGATGACTGTAGCTTTGTAGTATAGCCTGAAGTCAGGGAGCCTGATTCATCCAGCTGTTTTTCTTCTCAGGATTGCTTTGGCTATTTGGGGGTCTTTCGTGTTTCCATACAAATTGTAAAATGTTTTGTTCTACTCCTGCGAAAAATGCCATTGGTAATTTGATAGGGATTGCATTAAATCTGTATATTGCCTTGGGTAATATAGTCATTTTGACAATATTGATTCTTCCAGTCCAAGAACATGGCGTATCTTTCCAACTGTTTGTGTCATCTTCAAATTCTTTCATCAATATCTTAAGAGGTTTCAGAGTACAGCTCTTTTGCCTCCTTAGATAGGTTTATTCCTAGGTATTTTATTCTTTTTGATGCAATGGTAAATGGGATTGTTTCCTTAATTTTTCTTTCTGATCTTTCATTGTTAGTGTATAGAAATGCCACAGGTTTCTGTGTATTAATTTTGTATCCTGCAACTTTACTGAATTCATTGATGAGATCTAGTAGTTTTCTGGTAGCATCTTTAGGATTTTCTATGTATAGCATCATGTCATCTGCAAACAGTGACAGTTTTACTTCTTTTCCAATTTGGAAATATATGGCATATATGGCCTTAATTATGTTGAGGTATGTTCCCTCTCTGTGCCCACTTGCTGGAGAGTTTTTATCATAAATGGGTGTTGAATTTTGTCAAAAGCTTTTACTACATCTATTGAGATCATATGGTTTTTATTCTTCAATTTGTTGATGAGGTATATCACATTGATTGATTTGTGGATATTGAAGAATCTTTGCATCCCTGGAATAAATTCCACTTGATCTTGGTGTATGATCGTCTTAATGTATTGTTGGATTCGGTTTACTAGCACTTTGTTGAGAATTTTTGTGTCTATGATCATCAGTGATATTTGCCTGTAATTTTCTTTTTTTGTGATATCTTTGTCTGGATTTGGCATCAGGGTGATGGTAGCCTCATAGAATGAGTATGGGACTGTTCCTTCTTCTGAAATTTTTTGAAAGAGTTTCAGAAGGATAGGTGTTAATTCTTCTCCAAATATTTGATAGAATTCACCCGTGAAGCCATCTGGTCCTGGACTTTTGTTTGTTGGAAGTTTTTAAATCACTGTTTCAATTTCAGTGCTGTGATTGGTCTGTTTGTATATTCTATTTCTTCCTGATTCAGTCTTTGAAGGTTGTACCTTGCTAAGAGTTTGTCCATTTCTTCCAGGTTGTCCATTTTATTGACATACTGTTGTTTGTAGTAATCTCTTATGATCCTTTGTATTTCCGTGGTGTCAGTTGTAACTGCACCTTTTTCATTTCTACTTTTATTGATTTGAGCACTTTCCCCTTTTTTCCTTGATGAGTCTGGATAAAGGTTTATCAATTTTATCTTTTCAAGAACCAGCTTTTAGTTTCATTGATCTTTTCTACTGTTTTCTTCATCTCTATTTCATTTCTTTCTTCTCTGATCTGTATGATTTCTTTTCCTTCTACTAACTTTGGGTTTTGTTTTTTCTTCTTTCTCTCGTTGCTTAAGGTATAAGGTTGTTTATTTGAGATTTTTCTTATTTCCTGAGGTAAGATTGTATTTCTATAAACTTCCCTCTTAGAACTGCTTTTGCTGCATCCCATAGGTTTTGGATCATTGTGTTTTTGTTTTCATTTGTCTCTAGGTATTTTTTTATTTCCTCTCTGATTTCTTTGGTGATCCATTGGTTTTTTAGTAACATATTGTTTAACCTCTACGTGTTTGTGATTTTTACAATTTTTTTTCTTGTTGTTGATTTCTAATCTCATAGTGTTGTGGCTGGAAAATATGCTCGATATGATTTCAGTTTTCTTAAATTTACCAAGGCTCACTTTGTGACCCAGCATGTGATCTATCCTTGAGAATGTTCCATGTGCACTTGAGAAGAATGTGTATTCTCCTGCTTTTGGATGGAATGTTCATCTGGCCTGATATGTCATTTAAGGCCCATGTTTCCTTACTGATTTTGTGTCTGGATGATCAGTCCATTGATGTAAGTGGGGTGTTAAAGTCCCCCACTATTATTTTTCTGTTACTGTTGATTTCTCCTTTTATGGCTGTTAGTATTAGCTTTACATATTGAGGTGCTCCTATGTTGGATGCATATATATTTACAATTGTTATAATTTCTTCTTGGATTGATCCCTTGGTCATTATGTAGTGTCCTTCTTTGTCCCTTGTAATGGACTTTATTTTAAAGTCGATTTTGTCTGATGTGAGTATTGCTACTCCAGCTTTCTTTTGATTTCCATTTGCATGGAATACCTTTTTCCATCCTCTCACTTTCAGGCTGTATGTGTCCCTAGATCTGAAGTGGGTCTCTTATAGACAGCATATATATGGGTCTAGTTTTTGTATCCATTTGGCCAGCCTTTTGGTTGGAGCATTTACATTTAAGGTAATTATCAATATATATGTTCTTATTGCCATTCTGTTAATTGTTTAGGATTTGTTTCTGTAGTTCTTTTTTCTTCCCTTTCTCTTTTGTTCTTGTCTCTTGTGATTTGATGACTATCAAATCACAAGAGAAGAGAGTTGTGTTTGGATTGATTTTTCTGTTTTGTGTGTGTATCTATTGTAGGTTTTTCGTTTGCAGTTACCATGAGGTTTTGATATAGCAGTCTGTATATATACAAGATTTTTTTAAGTTGCTGGTTTCTTACTTTCAAATGCCTTTCCAATATCCTGCATTTGTGCTCTCCTCTTCTCACAACTGCTGGTTTTGCGATCATATTTGTGTGTGTATATTTTCCTACCTTTACTATATGTTTGCCTTTACTGATGTGCTTTCCCATTTGTAATGTTCTTGTTTCTAGTTGTGGCCTTTTCTTTTCTGCCTAGAGAAGTTCCTTTAGCATTTGTTGTAAAGCTGGTTTGGTGGTACTGAATTCTCTTAGCTTCTGCTTGTCTGTAAAGCTTTTGATTTCTCCACTGAATCTGAATGAGAGCCTTGCTGGGTAGAGTATTCTTGGTTATAGGTTTTCCCCTTTCATCACTTTAAATATATCATGCCACCGCCTTCTGGCCTGCAGAGTTTCTGCTGAAAAATCAGCTGATAACCATGTGGGGCATTCCTTTGTATGTTATTTGTTGCTTTTCCCTTTTGCTTTTAATATTTTCTCTGTCTTTATTTTTTGTCAACTTGATTAATATGTGTCTTGAGGTGTTCCTCCTTGGTTTTATCCTGTATGGGACTATCTGTGCTTCCTGGACTTGAGTATTTCCTTTCCCATGTTAGGGAATTTTTTGGCTATTATGTCTGCAAATATTTTCTCAGGGCCTTTCTCTCCTCTCCTTCTGGGATACATATAATGTGAATGTTGGTGCATTTAATGTTATCGCAGAGGTCTTTGAGACTGTGCTCATTTCTTTTCATTCTTTTTTCTTTATTCTGTTCCATGGCCGTGATTTCCACCAATCTGTCTTCCAGCTCACTTATCTGTTCTTCTGCCTCATTTATTCTGCTATTGATTCCTTCCAGTGTATTTTTCATTTGTATTTTCTTGAGTAAATAAGAGCAAAATTACTGAGTCATATGGTAAGTATATGTATATGAGACAGGATAAACTATTTTATAAAGAGGTTATATCATTTTGCATTCCAACTAGCAATGTATGAGGGTTTTGGTTTTTCCACATTCTTTTCAACACTTCATATTGTCGATCTTTTCAATTTTATCTACTCTGATGGGTTCACTGGTATCTAATAGTGATTTTAATTTACATATTCCTAGTAACTAATGATGTTCAGCATCTTTCAAGTGCTTTTTTCACATTTGTGCATCTTGTTGGGTGAAATGTCTGTTCAAATCTTTTACCTACTTTTTAAATCAAGTTGTCTTATTATTACTGGGAGTTCTGTAAATATTTTGAATAAGATATGTATTTTCCAAATGTCTTCTCTCAGTCTGTGGCTAATCTTTTCATTTTGTTAATGGTATCTTTTGTAGAGCAAAATGATTTAATTTTGATGTCATGCAGGTTATCAATTTTTTATTTTATGGTTTGTGCTTTTCATGACCTTTTAAACTGTTGTCTAACCCCAGATTACTATGATTTTCTTCTGATCCATTTTAAGTTAATTTTTGCATTTTATGAAAGGTGAAAGTTAAGGCTCCATTTTTAATTTATGGGTATCTAATTGTTTTATCATTTATTGAAAATATTATCTTTCCTCTGAGTTGCCATAGCACTTTTGCCAAATATTGTCATGTATGTGTGAGTTTGTTTGTGGATATTGTTCCATTCCACTAATATTTATGTTTATTTTTTCAATACTTTTTCAATACCAGCCTATTGTGATTCCTGTAGCTTTAGAGTATGTCTTGAAATTTTATAGTGTAGCTCCTTAAACTTTTTTATTTTTCAAAACCGTTTGGGCTATTCTAGATCACTGCATTTTCATACATAGTTTAGAATCGTGTTTCAATTTCTTTAAAAAAGTCTGCTGGCATTTTGTTTGGAATTGCTTGCACTTTGTAGATCAATTTGGGGAAAATTAACAATATTGAGTTTTCTGACCATTGCTCAAGGTACATCTCTTTATTTAGGTCTTCTTTCATTTCCCTCAGCAATGGTTTATAATTTTCAGTGTACATGTTTTCTACATGTGTTGTTAAATTTATACCTATTTTATAATTTTGATGCTATTATGAGTATTGGATGGAGAGTTCTATAAACTTCAGTTTAGTCAAGGATGTCAATAGTGTTGTTCAGAACTTCTGTATTCTGACTAATTATTTTTTGCCTAATAATTCTATCGATTATTGAAAGAAGAACGTTTGCATCCTCAGCCTTAATTGTAGATATGTCTGTTTTTCCTTCTAACTCTCAGTATTTCTCCATGTATTTTGAAGGTCTATTACCAGATGAATCCACATATAGGGTTGCTATATCTTCTTGATGAATTGACTTCATAATCATTCTCCCTATTTATCTCTCAAAATTTTTCTTGTTCTGATGTATACTTTGTCTATATTAATGATCCATTAATATAGCCACTTCAGCCTTCATTTAATTAGTGTTTTCATGGTATACGTTTTCCATTCTTTTAGTTTATTTTTAAACTGGATTTGTTGTAGGCAACATATATTGGATCTGAATTTTTTTTTCCACTCAGGCAATCTCTGCCCTTAATTGGAGTGTATAGACCATTTATTAACTTTAATGTGATTATCCCTATTGTTGCCTTGAATGATAAGATTTTTCTATTTTCTATTTGTCCCATTTGTTCTTGCATTTTTTTCTTTTTTATGGTATCTTTTAATGATTCTATTTTATCTCCTATTATCCTAAGTATTTAAGTTTTAAATTTTAATTAAAAAACTTTTTTTTAATTTACATTTTGCTCTTTGGTTTATTATGTATATTATATATATATCTTTAATTTCAAATAAATAAACAGCATTATACCA
Source organism: Balaenoptera musculus (assembly GCF_009873245.2). Lineage (NCBI taxonomy): Eukaryota > Metazoa > Chordata > Mammalia > Artiodactyla > Balaenopteridae > Balaenoptera > Balaenoptera musculus. The sequence goes on along the minus strand of NC_045788.1, from coordinate 77,882,567 downwards.
CTTCACATATAAGAATCCTTTAACAGTATACTTCTATCTCTCTTCCTGTTCTTAGTACTACTGTTGCCATATATTTTATTTCTATCATGTTATAAGTCCCACAATATATTGTTATTTGCATTTTAAGTGATCAATGATTTTTTGAAGAAATGAGTCTTTAATATTAATCCACATATTTAACCACTTATGGTGTTCTTCATTACTTAGTGTAGATCCATATTTTAATCTGGAATCATTTTTCTTCTGCCTAAAGGACTTCCTTTATTATTATTATTATTATTTTAATACTTCAGCTATTTAAAGATAAGTTATCAATACTGACAGGCCAAAAAGTTCTAGAACAAGATAATGCTATGGAGAATAGGGTAGCTATTTTACATACAAGGGATTAGAAGGCATATTGTGTTCCTACAGTACAGTTGCTCTAGTTTTTATATACAATGTTTAAAGGTTACTTTCCATTTACAGTTATTACAAAATATTGGCTGCATCCCCCACGTTGTACAATGCATCCCCCATGTTGTACAATACATCCTGGAGCCTATCTTACACCCAATAGTTTATACTTCCTACTCCCCCACCCCTCCCCTTCTCTCCCCACTGGTAACCACTAGTTTGTTCTCCTTATCTGTTGAGTCTGCTTCTTTTTTGTTATGTTCACTAGTTGTATTTTTTTTCGATTCCACATATAAGTGATAACACGCAGTATTTGTCTTTCTCTGTCTGACTTATTTCACTTAGCATAATGCCATTCGAGTCCACCCATGCTGCTGCAAATGGCACCATTTCATTCCCTTTTTTGCTCTATTTTATGTTGGAAATGCTTTTTTAAATTTTAATGTTTATTTATTTTCTTATTAGTCATCCTTTTTTTTTTAAGAACATTAAAATGTGAAGAGTGTATATTAAGGAGTTGAGCAAATAGTACATATTTATGTGTGTGTGTATATATGTGTATATATATATATATATATATTTATTCAAACAGAAAGTCAAAAGAATTAATCATCCTCAGCAGTTCACTCAGTCCCGTGTGATTAATTTTTTTTTCATCTTTATCTTTTGTTAGCACTTTTATGAGTTCATCAGTTTTCCATCAGAGTTCTGAAAATGCTTATTCATTCAGTTCAGCAGTATAGTCAGTTACCAGAAACCTGTACTTGTCAGAGTCTTTTTCCATGAATTCCTTGAAGATGAAACCCTTTTATAGGAACATATTTGCAAAAGCATCAGAATACACCCAGAACTGTCTGTAAATGACAAAAGACTTAAAAATGACCACGGTTAAAGATTTGATGAAAGTTCATAATAATGCAATTGACAAGGAAATTTGGTTATTCTGAGATACACATTTTAAAGTAATAACTAGAATTATGACTTATAACATTATACCAGCACATATAAGATTTTTAGAAATTTCATGTAATGTCTGAAACATTTATATTAACATATTTCCATACAAATAACCCAAAGAAAGTTTAGTATTAGTTGTTTGTTTGTTTATATTAGAGGTTATTAGTCATCCATTTTATGCACATCAGTGTATACATGTCAATCCCAATCTCCCAATTCAGCACACCCCCACCCCCACCCCCTGCCACTTTCCCCCCTTGGTGTCCACACGTTTTGTTCTCTACATCTGTGTCTCAATTTCTGCTCTGCAAACCAGTTCATCTGTACCATTTTCTAGGTTCCACATATATGCGTTAATATACGATATTTGTTTTTCTCTGACTACTTCACTCTGTATGACAGTCTCTAGATGCATCCACGTCTCTACAAATGACCCAATTTCGTTCCTTTTTATGGCTGAGTAATATTCCATTGTATATATGTACCACATCTTCTTTATCCATTCATCTGTTGATGGGCATTTAGGTTGCTTCCATGATCTGGCTATTGTAAATAGTGCTGCAAAATGAACATTGGGCGCATGTGTCTTTTTGAATTATGGTTTTCTCTGGGTATATGCCCAGTAGTGGGATTGCTGGGTCATATGGTAATTCTATTTTTAGTTCTTTAAGGAACCTCCATACTGTTCTCCATAGTGGCTGTATCAATTTACATTCCCACCAAAAGTGCAAGAGCGTTCCCTTTTCTCCACACCCTCTCCAGCATTTGTTGTTTGTAGATTTTCTGATGATGCCCATTCTAACTGGTATGAGGAAATACCTCATTGTAGTTTTGATTTGCATTTCTCTAATGATTAGTGATGTTGAGCCGCTTTTCATGTGTTAGTTGGCCATCTGTATGTCTTCTTTGGAGAAATGTCTATTTAGGTCTTCTGCCCATTTTTGGATTGGGTTTTTTGTTTTTTTAATATTGAGCTGCATGAGCTGTTTATATATTTTGGAGATTAATCCCTTGTCAGTTGCTTCGTTTGCAAATATTTTCTCCCATTCTGAGGGTTGTCTTTTCGTCTTGTTTATGGTTTCCTTTGCTGTGCTTTTAAGTTTCATTAGGTCCCATTTGTTTATTTTTGTTTTTATTTCCATTACTCTAGGAGGTGGATCAAAAAATATCTTGGGTTTATTTTTGTAGGTCCTTTTCTTCTCTTGTGTTTCCCACTTAGAGAAGTTCCTTTAGCATTTGTTGTAGAGCTGGTTTGGTGGGCTGAATTCTCTTAGCTTTTGCTTGTCTGTAAAATTTTTGATTTCTCCATCGAATGTCAATGAGATCCTTGCTGGGTAGAGTAATCTTGGTTGTAGTTTCTTCCCTTTCATCATGCCACTCCCTTCTGGCTTGTAGAGTTTCTGCTGAGAAATCAGCTGTTAACCTTATGGGAGTTCCCTTGTATGTTGTTTGTCATTTTTCCCTTGCTGCTTTCAATAATTTTTCTTTGTCTTTAATTTTTGCCAGTTTGATTACTATGTGTCTTGGCACGTTTCTCCTTGGGTTTGTCCTGTATGGGACTCTCTGCACTGCCTGGATTTGGGTGGCTATTTCCTTTCCCATGTTAGAGAAGTTTTCAACTCTAATCTCTTCAAATATTTTCTTGGGTCCTTTCTCTCTCTCTTCTCCTTCTGGGACCCCTATAATGTGAATGTTGTTGTGTTTGATGCTGTCCCAGAGGTCTCTTAGGCTGTCTTCATTTCTTTTCATTCTTTTTTCTTTATTCTGTTCTGCAGCAGTGAATTCCACCATTCTGTCTTCCAGGTCACTTATCCGTTCTTCTGCCTCAGTTATTCTGCTATTGATTCCTTCTAGTGTATTTTTCATTTCAGTTATTGTATTGTTCATCTCTGTTTGTTCTTTAATTCTTCTTGGTCTTTATTAAACATTTTTTTCATCTTCTCGATCTTTGCCTCCATTCTTTTTCTGAGGCCCTGGATCATCTTCACTATCATTATTCTGAATTCTTTTTCTGGAAGGTTGCCTATCTCCACTTCGTTTGGTTGTTTTTCTGGGTTTTTATCTTGTTCCTTCATCTGGTACATAGCCCTCTGCCTTTTCATCTTGTCTGTCATTCTGTGAATGTGGTTTTTATTCCACAGGCTGCAGGATTGTAGTTCTTCTTGCTTCTGCTGTCTGCCCTCTGGTGGATGAGGCTATCTAAGAGGCTTGTGGAAGTTTCCTGATGGGAGGGACTGGTGGTGGGTAGAGCTGGCTGTTGCTCTGGTGGGCAGAGCTCAGTAAAACTTTAATCCACTTGTCTGCTGATGGGTGGGGCTGGGTTCCCTCCCTGTTGGTTGTTTGGCCTGAGGTGACCCAACACTGGAGCCTACCCCGGCTCTTTGGTGGGGCTAATGGCAGACTCTGGGAGGGCTCATGCCAAGGAGTACTTCCCAGAACTTCTGCTGCCAGTGTCCTTGTCCCTTGGTGAGCCACAGCTGCCCCCCGCCTCTGCAGGAGACCCTCCAACACTAGCAGGTAGGTCTGGTTCAGTCTCCTATGGGGTCACTGCTCCTTCCCCTGGGTCCCGATGTGCATACTACTTTGTGTGTGCCCTCCAAGAGTGGAGTCTCTGTTTCCCTGAGTCCTGCCAAAGTCCTGCAATCAAATCCCACTAGCCTTCAAAGTCTGATTCTCTAGGAATTCCTCCTCCCATTGCCGGACCCCCAGGTTGGGAAGCCTGACGTGGGGCTCAGAACCTTCACTCCAGTGGGTGGACTTCTGTGGTATAAGTGTTCTCCAGTTTGTGAGTCACCCACCCAGCAGTTATGGGGTTTGATTTTATTGTGATTGCGCCCCTCCTATCATCTCATTGCAGCTTCTCCTTTGTCTTTGCATGTGGGGTATCTTTTTTGGTGAGTTCCAGTGTCTTCTTGTCGATGATTGATTGGACAGGAAGCAGTTAGTTGTGATTCTGATGTTCTCGAAAGAGCAAGTGAGAGCGTGTCCTTCTACTCCGCTATCTTGAACCAATCTCCTCCTTTATTATTTCTTATAGTACATGTCTCCTAGTGATTAATTCCCTCAGATTTTTATTCATGAGTAAAAATCTGTATTTCACCATTTGAAAGATATGTGCTGAGTATAGAATGTTATTTTGACCCATTATTATCATTTGTTGCTTTCAAGATGTCATGTCATTTTGGACTGTGTAGTTTCCAAGGAGTAGATTTCATCATTCTTATCTTTGCCTCTGTGTAGGAAATATATCGTTCCTCTCTGTCTGCTTTTAACATTTTTTCTCTATCAATCAATCAATCACTAGTTTTCAACAATGTGATGATGTATTTTTCTTTATGTTTATTCTGCTTAGGATCCTTTGAGTTTCTTGGATCTTTAGGTTTACTGTTACCAAGTTTGGCTATCATTTTGCTATTTGGCTTCATTGCTTTAAATATGTTTTCTGCTGATCTTCCTTTCTGAGGCTCCAATTACATTTATTCTAGACTGCTCAATTTCGTCCCAGGGGTCAGTGATGCTTTGGGGTTTTCTTCTCTCTCATGTTTCTTTTTGGAAATTTTCTATTGCTATTTATTCAAGTTCACTATTCTTCTCTGCTATGATGTCTAATATTCAGATAAAAATATATCTGAAATGATAAAATTATCTCTCAAAATTTGAGTCTTTTTAATATCTTCTAATTCTCACTTTATCACATTCATATTTTCCTCAGCCTTCTTGAATATCTGGAATATATTTTCCAAAGCATTTTTAATATCCTTTTCTGATAATTTTATTATCTGTTTTATTTCTAGGTATGTTTCTGGTGATTTACTTTTTTCCTCTGGTTATCAGTCTTTTTCTTGATACCTACTACTTTTCATATAGTTAACATTGTGAATTTTACATTTATGGTGATATTTTGTTGGATTCTTTTCAATAGTTATCTGTAAGGAAGTTATGTTACTTAGAATCATTGTTTTTAAGCTTTTTTAGGGTGGGTCTAGAAAAGCCTTTAGTTTAGTTTATGGCTAATTTGTTCCCACTACTGAAGTGACACCCCTATATCTGTTTTCCCATGTAGTTGGAGATCTCAGCAGTTTGGCTGGTAGTGACATGAAATATTCTCAGCCTTGTATGAGCTTTGTGAATTGTTCTGCTTTATCCTTTTGGTGGTTTGTTCCCAAACCTGGGGTAGTTTATTCACATGGATGCACAGATCAGTACCCAGACAAAATTTCAAGAGAACCGTTCTGTAAATCTCTGGTGTATTCTATCTATGCAGCTCTCTTCTCTCTAGTATTTTGCCTCATAAATTCTGTTTTTGCCACATCAGACTCTGATTTCTGTCTCCTCGGTTTGGTGAGACTTCTGATCTCTCCTTGAGTTTCGGTTTCCTGTGCTCTAGCCTGGGTGATCTCTCCATTCAGTAAGCTAGAACACTTAGTTTAAACTAAAGTTTACTTCGATTGTTATCCTTCTCTCATCTTATTCTATGTTGCCTGTTGACCAATATGTGAAAACTGCCGTTTAATATATTTTGTTCAGCTTCCTAGTTAAGGTAGGAGATTAAATCCAGTATCCATATTGACTTTTCAACAATTGCCTAACCTCCTCAAACCTAAGGTATAACTTTCCAGGATTCTTACTTACTTACTTACTTATTTATTTATGGCTGCGTTGGGTCTTTGTTGCTGCATGCAGGCTTTCTCTAGTTGCATCGAGTGGGGGCTACTCTTCGTTGTGGTGCACAGGCTTTTCATTGCAGTGGTTTTTGTTGCAGAGCATGGGCTTTAGGCACATGGGCTTCAGTAGTTGTGGCTCACAGGCTTAGTTGCTCCCCGGCACATGGGATCTTCCCGGACCAGGGATCGAACCCGTGTCCCCTACATTGGCAGGTGGATTCTTAAGCATTGCACCATGAGGGAAGTCCCCAGTATTCTTATTTTTAATTCAAAAAGAAAAATATTTTTGTTGGTGTCATACATTCCAGTTGCCTTTTTTTCTCTTCTCAGTACTGCATTTGGGAATTCTTTCATACCTATAAGCAGAAGTAATTAACTACATTTTAACATTAAAAGTTTAGAGATATTAATTTGCTACAATATGTAGTATGTATAATATTGCACTTCTTATAATAATATTAAGATCAATTCTACTTTTGTGTGGAAAATTTTCAAAGTACTTTAATAACATTTCTGAATTGATGCTCATAAAAGCTCTGTGGACTAGATAAATCTAGCGTTATAATTCTCATTACAAAGTAAAGAAACTAAGGCCTCACAAGATTCATTAATTTTTCTCAGTCGCATAAACTATAAATGATGAGATAGGATCGTCTGACTTTTATAACAATGTTTTTTCCAATTTTCCAGAGTCTGTCTTCCTGGAAGATGTAGAACTTTATGTAAAATATCAAATACTTTAGTATGGTAGCAAAACTTTTCACTTTTTGTGAGGAAGGCAATACGGTGGAATAGAAATAACTAGATTTAGAGTAAGCAGATGATTTGTCAATCATATTCAATCTAAGTAATAAAACAACGTGGAATTATATAAAATGAGCAAAACAACTTTTATACAACTATTTTATATTTAGTTTAGGAAACAAAAAGCAGATTTACAATTGTTCAGCTAGAGGGCATGTTGTAAATGGAGAAAAAAGAGAGTCTAGTGTATGCCAATTGTTAAGGTGACCAAAATGCCTGCTTAGGAGATCTATTTTAATTTTTCAGGAGATTTAGTTAAGAAATTAATCAAATGGCCTTTGTATTTTAATAAATGGGACAAAATAAAGAACAAAGATTGAGAAATTTTTAAATTTTTGTGAATGAGTTAGATCTCTGTTCATATCTACTATGGTGTCAAAACCTTTGATATATGAAGTTAATCTTTATGTAAAATCTTGTGTTAAATATACACTCTGTTTAAGAAGAGAATTAATTTGGAACCTAATAATTATTATTTTATTTGAAAAAGTCACCTAATTGCATACCTAAGCAGCTGTAGCTATTGAAGTGCGACATTTCTTGTTCTATTCCCCCCTTCATAGCAAAAAGATTTTATATGATTTGTCTGTAAAAACATAAAATCAAGTGAAAGAGCAGGTTGAGTAATCACTACTTACATGATAAAATATATTAGAAAATATGATTGCAGGTCATTCCTATTTTTTGCAGTGGTCATGACTATTATATAAGGTTAACCTATCCTATGTAAAGGCACCATATCCTTCCTGACCTTCACCAGTCAGTGCCTGACTTACCCAACCCCAAAGCATTACTTTCCAATAATCTTATTTATTTTTAAATTCAGAGATAAAAATAATGATGGTTGATGTAATACATTCTAGTTGCATTTTTTTTTTTTTTCTCTCAGAGTTGCATTTGGGAACTGCAATGGGTTGGCTGTGGTGGATTTTATACAGAAGACAGTACTGTTAAGCATGGGGACCATTGACCTATATAGATCAAGTGACCTATACCAACGACAACCACGGTCTCCTCGAAAAAACAAGCAGTTCATTGCAGGTAGGAGATAAGATCATTATGAACTTGATTAGTTCACCTGTTTTCTTACCTTTAGATTTCTTGTCTTTCTTCTGTGATGCTATTCAAATGCACAGCAATATAAAGTCAACATAATTTACAATACCATGTAAGTAAAATTGGTCAGAAACATAGTAAGAATCTTTGAAAGGGTAAAGGAGGTGTTTAAACTTCAATTTGTTGTTAACGTTAGGAGGGATCTCAAGTTTCTTAAGTTGAATTCCTAAGAAATAACAAAAAATAAGGTATTAAATATAAAAATGCTAAGAAAATCAGGCTCTCTAGTTGAAAAAGCTGCTTGCAATGGTTGTGTTAACTGGGATAGTTTTCTTCTAATATATGATAGCTTTAAAAATATAACTTAAGGTCATTCACTAGTTTTAATTTTTTAAATTAACTCCATTTTTTGGCTGTCACCTTTCCTTGTTGGATGGTGACTTTCTTGGAGGTATTTTCACAAATGCAGTAAACATTATTAAAATGCTATGAAAGATATTTTTCTTGACAGGACAAATTATAAAAGAAAAATATATAAAGTTACTAAAATACAAGCCAAAATACTTTCTACATATAATGCCAAACCTTGATATGTCAAATTATCCAAAGTTGTACTAAAATTTCAGTATATATCCAAATAGTTGGCTTTGCAAACATTGCCAACATTTTGTATATTATCTGTCCACTGACATAGTTTAATTGGTAAAAACTCGGCTGAGCTAAAAGGTTTGCAGGTGGAAATGCATCTATAGTATTATGTGTTATTTTATACAGTTTTTAAAATTTTCTACTGTTTTGTAAAATAATCAGTTGAATATTGACACTTTTACTAAATATACCCACGTAAAGACTATTTTAAAGTAAAAAGAGTACATTATGGTAGGTGTTATTTTCTAAATAGCAGATGTGCCAAATTTAACATCTGAATGTGGTAATAAATGAAGTTTCCTTTGGGACTAATGAAAAATTACTTGATATACTGAAATTCTCCTTCTTTGTTAATCTTTCTTTTGTAAACCTAAACCCTTTCCAAATTGCTAATTTAGACCCTTTTCAGGAGCACAAAAGTTCTCCTTCAGAACCTGGAGTTTCTTTGTTTTTTTTTAGGGATCTCAACTTTTAGCAATATTTTATGAGTGCTAGCAATGTAAAATTAGACAGGTTCTGCTTCTACCACTACTGGCTTTTGAAAGAAAGGCAGAATAAGAAAAATTGTGCATGAATGTACCATGAGATTCCCTCACGATTGAGAAAGAGAAAGTTGACTTTTGAAAGTTCATGGACTCTTGATAGAAAGATGTTAGGGGATAGTAGGCACTGTTTGCATGCTGAAACACTAATTCAATCAGAAAAGCTGTGAATCCTAAGACAGCATCTAAATTACTTGCTGGATATACACAGTGGGATGACAAAGTGTATATTTTGACAGAGGTAATACAATTATTATTTAATTTAAACTTACTGAGCCTCAAAAATTATGATTAGAGCTCAGAATTTTAATGACTTTTAAAATTAGGAAAAACTGTGATGAAGTTGTAAACTCTGCTTGTATTTAGTATATATAGTGAGTACTCACTTTGTTATTAAAAAAAAAAGACTAAAATCCCTAAGTTTTCTTGTTAATACTGAAAATTAAAGACAACCATTTTTATATTTATGAGGTAACATACATATTATTTATAAGCTAAATAAGTTTACTATGTAAAAAGCATAAAGAGAAATATGCCATTTATTTTTATAAGATATTTGATTGAATAAAATTACTACAGCATTCTCATCATTCATCTATCACCTCACTTTCTAATTGATTTATTTTTTTAATATCTCCTTTCTAATTTGATTACCTAAACTTGCTGCAATTTCTTCATCTTGGCTGTTCTAGATTCTGGTATGATATCACTTCCTTTCACTTTAGACTATTTTTCTCTCTTTCTTCTGCCTGCTGCTGATGCTGGTGTTCTGGCATGTTCCAAAGACAACTTTTGCATGCGTGGCCTGTCTAACTTTTATCCTGATTTAACGAAACGGATCCGTACTTCCTATCAGAGTAAGTTCTATAAAGGTTAGGCAAATAGCTTTTTTTTAAAGTCATAATGCTTGAGTTAAATCCATATATCTGTGCTCAGTAATGTGTTTTTAAAAACACATTCAGCATGCATGCACATTTTTGTTTTGTTATGGAAATGCAACCTGATAATTTTAATAAAAATTATATAAATATTTCAAATAAATAGTTATATCATATACCCATTTACCCATATTCATTGTTTCAGTGTTTATTTCAAACCATGTGTACCATGTGCTATTAGTCCAAGAGCCATTATCTTTTGTTTTGAGGAGGAAGAACCATGGTGTCCTTGTAAATAATAAACCTGATATTCTAGCATCAATAATAATTGAATGCTTATTTTGGAAACCTTATGCCTTTGGCCATTTTATAAAATTATTGTAACCAAGGACACAATACTTGCTTTTTCTAATGTAATTAGATTTCTTAGAGGTAGCATTTCTGATGCTTTTCATTAAAATAGAATATACAAACACACATTTCTATAGTGATTTTAGGAAACAAACACTGTGAAACTGGGGAATTAAGGTAACAAATAAAAGTCACTAATATTAACATTTACCATGGTAGCAAATGCAAATCTGAAGATGGTGTGTCAGATATTCTATTAAATGGTGCAGAAAGAGTGGGGAGTGAGGGTATGATTGGAGGTGCACATGATACTAGTGATATTATGGGTGAATATTTATTGACATGAGAAGATGTATATAATATGTTAATCAATATGTTTGTTTGTTTAAAAAGAACTTTACTTAATACATATAAGACGATCTCATATTTGTATAAAATATATATATGGACACATACATGTTTGTTGCTTGTATCCTGAATTTCTTCAGACCTCACCTCACCAGCTTGTACATACTTAATGGAATTACATCACTTATAAAAACCTAAAATTTTGTGTTCCATTAGCTACAGGAAGTCAATACCTGTGAAAGCCTTAAAAATTTTCTGGGGTGTAGAGGGTGACTTATTTTTGCTCGGAACTATTCTCTAGTTTTCTACTCTGAGCACCCCCTTTTTGAGTTCTTCCCACCGCCTCTACTCCTGGTGCCTTGTGATAGAACACATATCTGTGTTGGCTTCTGCTGTTACTAAAACAGAAACTTATTAGGTATTATGATAACATTTCTTGACACCTGAAAATTATACGAAATTTTAGTTTCCATAATTAAAATTTCCATAAAAGTTGTATTGGAACACAGCTAAACTCATTCATTTACATATTGTTTCTGGCTGCTTCTAAATTACAATGGCAGAGTTGAGTAGTTGCAACAGAAACCATATGGCCCCTAGAGAATGGACTTGAGGGTACGGGGAGGGGGAAGGGTAAGTTGGGACAAAGTGAGAGAGTGGCATGGACATATATACACTACCAAACGTAAAATAGCTAGCTAGTGGGAAGCAACCACATAGCACAGGGAGATCAGCTCTTGCTTTGTGACCACCTAGAGGAGTGGGATAGGGAGAGTGGGAGGGAGGGAGATGCAAGAGGGAAGAGATATGGGGACATATGTGTATGTATAACTGATTCACTTTGTTATAAAGCAGAAACTGACACACCATTGTAAAGCAATTATACTCTAATAAAGATGTTAAAAAAAAAATTGCCCACCTGAAAAAAAAAAAAAAAAAAGAAACCGTATGGCCCATGAGACCTAAATATTTACTGTCTTGCTCCTTACATAAATTTGCTGACCTCTCCCCTATACTATTCTTCGTTACCCATCCCCTACCACCTAAATGGTATCAGCCAAAACCTTTCCTGAAAATAGTTTCCAGGTGGTTTAACACACATACTCAGACTTCAGAATCCTAGTTTAGCCTTCTCAAGGTAGAATCCCCCTACTGTGTGTGTGTGTGTGTGTGTGTGTGTGTGTGAGAATGCATCCATCTGTACAGATAGAAAAAGTTTCTGGAATATGAGATTGTAGATTTTATAAATTTCTTTTAATGTATTTTATGGTATTTCTATAATAAACACGTAATGCTTTTATAGTAAAAAGAAGTTGGATACTGAGGATAAGAAGCAGGCTCTTAGTTAATCTGAATTCTACAATATCAACCATGATATTAAGGTTAAAGGTCATTACTTCAATAATCTTATGTTGCCTTCAGAATAAAAAAGCCAAGATTTTAAACCTTCATTCAGGGTACTCTAAAATATAATTCTTATCTGCATCTTCAAATGAATTTTCTACTACTCCTATAAAAACACTCCTCTTAAGCCAGTGTATGTATCTTACTACACTTATAATTTACTTATAAGTGAAACTCTCCTGGCAACTCTCTGGAAACTTTCCTTAGATTTCACTCCCTATAGTAAACCTTTCCTGCTGCCATTAGAGCCCTTTGCACCAATTCCTTAATTTAAATGTCTATAGTGCCTATGGTGTACAGGCTTCTACACAGTAGTGTCTGAACCATTTAATTGGTATTTAGATTTGTTTGTATTTTCATGCATATGCTCTACCTTTATAAATGCATGATAAGAACCTGAAGACCATATCTAAAATTGTTATGATCCTCTACACCCAGCACAAGTATGAGCTCAGCAAGTTGATGATGGTAGTGAGATAGAGCATGACAGGAGACTCTTTTTGCTCACATGAATAGCCAGCGGACTTTTCAAATTTGATAAATGAGAGTAGACATGGCTTCTGGGTTCACTGGAATTTTGCAAAAGAAATCATAGTTTCTTGTAAACAAAGAATTAAAGTGTCAAGACAGACGACAGGAGTAAAATCAAGTCCTCAGAAGGCCATAAAAGATGTTCTGTGTCTTCCACAGGACTATGATTGATTTGTGGATGCAAAGAAATGCTTTGGAAAGAGCAAGAGACATAGGGTGAGAAGGTTTATATCAAGTTCTGCCTTTTCTTCTTATTGACTACTCATTACATTTATAATCTTAAGCAAGTCATTTAACTGCTCTGAGTTTCTTTTTTCTCATATATAAAGTAAAAATCATAATCCCTACTTTCCCCTTAGAGACTTTTGGAACTTTTCAAGATTAGTGTTTGTAATTGCACTTCTATAAATATTAGACATTATTATTATTATAATAGAAGATGAAACCACGACACAGGTTAAATAACCTTTCCAGAATACAACAAATCTATGGAAGAATTTAGGGCTAACATCCAGTCAGGCTGCCTCATCACCTAGTGCTCTTTCTACTTGTTATAATGACAAATTCTGCTAGTTAAAAATTGATAATATACCATTTGAAACAAAGGAGGTTTGAAAGGTATGCTTAAGGTAGAACATTGTCAGAAAAGGTGCTTATGCATCAATTTCTAGTTATGCACTGGGGAATCCTTTGGAAAGTTTCCGTCCTATCTACAGACATTTTCTCTCTTTCACTGCATAGTTTGTTCAGAGTGTGGGGAGTCATAACAGATCCTGGAAACACAAATCAGAAACATAAAGAAAAATTGAAAGAAAAGGGGAAAATAAAACTAGCAAAGAGAGGCAAATAAACATTTTCAAAAATGAATGGAGCGGGCTTCCCTGGTGGCGCAGTGGTTAAGAAGCTGCCTGCCAATGCAGGGGATACAGGTTCGAGCCCTGGTCCGGGAAGATCTCACATGCCACGGAGCAACTAAACCCGTGAGCCACAACTACTGAGCCCACATGCCACAACTGAAGCCCACGAGCCTAGAGCCCATGCTCCACAACAAGAGAAGCCACCGTGATGAGAAGCCTGGGCACCGCAACGAAGAGTAGCCCCCACTTGCCGCAACTAGAGAAAGCCTGCGCACAGCAACAAAGACCCAACGCAGCCAAAAATAAATAAATAAAATAAATTTATTTTTTAAAAAATGAATGGAGAAAGTCAAGAATGGAGGAGGAGTAAAACAAAGAATAAGAGGAATGCCTCAAGGAACGAAAACTGGCAAAAATTATGGTAAACAATAAATGGGAAAAGTCCATTTATTTGAAAAATATTTTATTAAGCATCTTCTGTGTGAACATTTTTTAGGCAGTAGATATATAATGATGAATGAAATAATTATAGTCTCTTCCCTCAATTTATAAGAGAAAACATATAAAGAAATTCATAGATATACAATTATAGTTGAAAAAAGGAAGCAATCCTATGAAAGAAAAAAATTAGACGTGGAAAAGTTGGACCTATTTTTGAGAGTGTTGTTAGGGAAGGGCCTATCTGAGGGGGAAATATTTAAGTGAATCCTTACAAGATAAGAAGGAATCAGACAAAGCTTTGAACTTACACTTCTGACCAAGGTAGAGTAACAGGGACAAGATTTAACATCCTGCCTCAAATAAATAGAAACAGCCGTAATAAATGAAGCTGTGCTTTTTAAGATATGGGACATCAGACAATGAAGAACAGTAATTTCTGACAGATAAGAAACAAAAGAAGTGAACCCTATAACCATACCTCTTTACTGCCCTGAGAGAGTTTCTAGACTGCAGCAAAGGGAGAAGGGGAAACCCAAGAGGAAACCAGTCAACTCCTTATGCTGAGAAGATGGAGATGAGAAACTGGGGAAACCAAAGCAGCTACAGCTCCTAAAGAGAGGATCCCAGAGATCTACAGTTTCCTCCTCCAACAGATCAACACATACCTATGATGTAGCTACCCAGGGACAGGTAAAGAACCATCTGAAAGGATTAAAGGAAATGGTACCCAACACTCAAACAAAGGGAATAGTGCCTATTTTTTCCCACCAGGCAGACTAAAAAAAAAAAAATATATATATATATATATATATATGTATATATGTATGTGTATATATATATATATATATATATATATAATTCACATCCGCTTCTAATTAACATTGTACTGGGGATTCTAGCCAGTGTAGTCAGGCAAGAAAAAGAAATAAAAGTTATCCAGATTGGAAAAGAAGTTAAATCATCATTTTTTCATAGACAACATGATCATCTATGAAGAAAATCTAATGAAGTCTACGAAAGAGCTACTAGAACTAGTGAGTTTAACAAAGTACAGGATATAAGGTCAGTATACAAAAATCAATTTTATTTCTGTCAACCTGCAACACTTAGCCATAAATTAAACAACAGATGTGAAAGACCCATGCATTGAAAACCAGAAAACATTCCTGAGAGAAGTTAAAGAAGACCTTAAAAAATGAAAAATTACATGTCTCAATATTATTAAGATATCAGTTCTCTCCCAATTGATCCATAGTTCAACACAATCCCAATAAATATCCAGCAGACTTTTTAATAGAAATTGACAAACTGATTCTAAAGTCCATATAGATATGCAAAGGATTTAGAGTAGCCAAAACAGCTTTTAAAAAGAACAATCTTGGAGAACCAACACTACCTAATTTCAAGACTTTTTTAAAAATTAGTGTGTTATTGAGTTAGGTTGGTATTGGTCCAAAGACAAATATGTCAATGGAACTCAGCAGACTCTAGAAATACATCTACACATATATGGACAACCGATTTTTTACAAAGGTGCAAAGGTAGTTAAGCAGAGAAAGCATAGTCTTTTCTACAAATGATATTTAAACAATTGAATGTCCTTTTGTAAAAAAAATAACTTTGATCCATACTTTGTACTATATTTTTAACAGTTAACTTACAATGGATCATAAGCTTTAATATAAAACCTAAAACCATAAATCTAGGAAGAAAGGAGAAAAATTTTGTTACCTTAGGTTAGGCAAAAGTGTTTTAGATAATATCCAGTGACATGCTCCACAAAAGAACAAACGTATGGATAAATTGGATTTTTTCAAAAGTAAAAATTTCTGCTCTTTAAAAGACACTGTTTTGAGAGAGAAAAGTTAAGCCATGGACTAGGAGAAAATATTTACAAAGTATATATCTGATAAAGGACTTGTATCTAGAATACATTTTTTAATTTCTCAGAACTCAATAATGAGCAAGCAACCCAATAAAAATATAGGCCAAAGATTTGAATAAATAATTCACAAATGAAAATATAGTGATAAAAATAAGCATATGAAAAGATACTCAAAAACATTCATTATTAAGAAAATCAAATTAAAAGTACAATGAGATATAATAATACATCTATTATCATGACTATAATTTAAAAGACTGATCATACCAAGTACTGGCAAGAATGTAGAAGAAATAGAATCTCTTACACACTACTGGTGGGGATGTACAATGGTATAACCATTTAGCAGATTCTAAAGATTTAAACATACACTTATAATATGACCTAGCCACTTTACATCTAGTTATTTACCCTAGATAAATGAAAGCATATATCCATACAAAGACATTCACAGCAGCCAAAAATTCAAATATCTTTAGTAATCAAAAACTAAAACAACTAAAGTCTCCGTCGAAAACTAAATGAATAAAGAAATCTCGTATGTTTGTTCAATGATTTACTACGCAGTAATAAAAAGGTATGCACTACTGATATGTGCTATACCATGGATGAATCTCAAAATAATGAGTCTTACATTGAGTTAGAGAAACCAGACAAAAAAGGGCAGATACTGTATGATTCCATTTATATAAAATTCTAGGAAATGAAAACTAATGCAGAGTGACAGAAAGCAGACCCATGGTTGCATGGGGATGGGGAAGGGACTGATGTGGAGAGGACTGGAAGACAGGGTTACAAAAGGACACAAAGAAACTCTTGGATACATTTATTATCTTGATTGTAGAGATGGTTTCACAAGGGTATACATATTTCAAGATTTATCAAACTAAATACTTTATAAATATGTCAGTTGAACCTCAAAGAGTTATTTTTTAAAAGAGAACTAGGCACATGAAGGGCAGGGAGCAGTGTATTCCAGGCAGAATGAACAGCTTATAATGAAGGTTCTAAGGTGGTTAAGGACTTTAACTATCTTCTAGAAATAGAAGGTCAAGGAGGCTTGGGGTGTAGTGATTGAGAGGGAAAGTGGGTTAAGATTTTGATGTCTAGATGAGCAGGGACAAGATCATACAAACTTCTAAAGCAATTATAAGAAATTCTGTTTTGAGCAAGAAAATGATATGCTTTGATTTATATCTTAAAAATGTTATCCACACTGCTGAATGAAGAAAATATTGTGGGGCCAAAAAGAATAAAAGCCAGTATACCAGTTGGGAGGCCAATATTATACTCCAGGCAGGAAATGAAGGTAGCTTTGGCCAGGGTGATAGCACTGTTGTGGAGAAGAAAGATAGGTGCAAGAATCACTTACAGAGCTACTAATTATAATTCAACTTGGGAGATCAGAAAGTGGAATCAAAGATTATTTCCAAATTTGGGCTTGAGCCAATGACTGTCATGATATTATTTACAAAGATGAAGAAGCTAGGGTTGGGGCACAGTATGTTGGTAGGGAATAGAGTTCGGTTTTAGACATGTTAAATTTTGGTGTGTATTGTTTATCCAAGTGAAGACGATAAGTGGACAGGTAAACAAATCTGAATATCAGGGCTGTAATTTAGTATGTAATGGCATGGGAATAAAGTTATGTAGGCGTGGAGGGAGCAGAAGAAGGGAAGAGGGGGCTTGTGGATAAAGAAACAGGAATTTCAACATTTAATTTCCAAAGGAAGAAGAGTAGCTGGCAGAGAGGACTTGCCAGAGAGAAGAGGAGAAATGAGGAGACTATTGCAGAAGCCAAATTAAAGGGGAGTGTTTCAAGAAGTGGTCAGCCACATCAAATGCTACAGATAGGATAAGTAGGGTAAGCTTAGAAAAGGGTCTAGTGGGTGTTGTGCTGTGAAGGTTATTAGTGACTCTCTAAAAAGTAGTTTTGGAAAAATATTGGGATAGAAGCCACAATTATATTAGACTAAGGAGTGGCAAGTGAGGAAACAGCACAAGTAAATAACTCTTTTGAGATGTTTGGTTATGAAGGGGTGCCAAAAAATAGGTCACTACCTGCATTGGAATAAAGTGTTAAAAGAAGGATTTTTTTTATTTTAGGTAAAGAGCATATTTTAAAGTTGATGTGAATATTGAATGATCCGTAGAGAAAGAGAGATTGGTGGTAGGGGACAGAGGAAATAATAACTAAAGAAGCAAAATCCTTCAGAAAGTTAAGGGAGAGGAAATCAGAGCATATGTACAAAGATTAGTATTTAACAGGAAGTTTTCTCCATTGTAATAGAGAGGTACATAAAAGAAAAGGAGAAAGCTACAGAATCAGAGGGATAAGTTACAAAATGTATGATTTGGTTGAGAAATGAAACAAGTGATTTTTACATCTCTGTTTTTCAGTTCTGTATTTTAATAGGTTTCCTTTCTTTTTGAAATCAGTTTTACAGTGTTTTCTTACTCCAAACTTTGTATTGAAAAGCACACTGATCTGTAATTAGTAGGTAAAATATAAGGTTCCATCTTTGAATTCTAAAAAAATGAACAAAGAAACTAAAAATAGGGGAGATATTACTTAGTAATATATGTGAGTTGTCTAGAGTTTAGTTTAACAGTAATTTCAATGTGACTCGAACAAATAAAACAGCTAATATAACTTAGGGCAGTGGTTCTCAACCCGGCATGATTTTGTCCCCCAGAGGATATTTGGCAATGTCTGGAAACATTTTTTGTTGTCACAATTGGGGGGAGGAGTGCTCTACTGGCATCTAGTGGGTAGAAGCCATAGATGCTGATGAACATCCTACAATATATCACCCCACAACAAAAAATTTATCTGGCTAAAATGTCAATCAAATTTGAAAGCATTGAGACCAGAGAAGTTTATATGGTAAATGGTAATTTGGTAAGAACATTCCCAAAGTGTAGACTATTTATATATGTGAAGACATTTGTACACTGGGTATTAGTCTCCTAAAGAATATTGGTATTTTATTTAACATTCACAAGTTGCTACTTCAAATACGATATTGATTAAATTATCCAGTAAGACACATTATAGGTATATATTCTTAGAAATCTTTAAATAAATGTTGATATAATTCATTGCACCCAAGGGGGTTTTGTCTTCTGATATTCAATTATTTATTTACCATAAAATATCTCTATCTGATCTTAACCGGGATTTACTATTTTCTAATGAATCACTATACAAATCCTCCAAATTTAGTTGTCAATTTGCTTTACTTTATCCATATATCAGACATAACTTTCTCTACATAATCTTTGGGAAATCTCACCATTGAGTGTTCAATATATTATGAGGAAAAGCACAATTATTTGGCATTATCCTGAGCACTTCAGTGAATACCTACTAGTGTCAGTAATGGATTAACCAGTTTACCTGGTTTCCATTCCTTTGTTCCACATGCCTTCAATACAGCTTTAACAGTATTTCCAAGAGAGTAGATTTAAGTGGAGGGGCTTTCCATTTCCAGATAGGATGTTGAAAGATATAAAAATTCTTCATCCCTATGGTAACAATGACGACAACAATAATAATAAAATCCTGTGATAATAACAATGATAAAATTAAAATTATACTTTTCTACCGAGGCTTCTGAAGAGTGGTGGATTCAAAGAAGTCTTGATTAACTGAATTCCAGAGAGATAAGAGCCATTCATAGATAAGCAGAAAACTGCAGCTGCTTTTATACCTGGGGCAAGTGACTGAGCTGGACACAGGTCAGGAAAGGAATGGGCCTTCTATAGATGGACAGACTGCAAAGAATAGGAACAACTATAGGTTTAATGACTATCTGGACTGAACTTTTGAGTGGGAATCTGAAATAGCTCTAAACACAAAATTATTCAGTTTGGCAATTCTCTGCCAACTAACCCCACCACTCTCAGAATTTTTCTGAGAGAGTGGCAGCAAATAAGAAAGCACAGAGAATTTATGCAGTCTCAAAGTGCTTGCATTCAGGGGTTATTATAGGATTTGACCCAAGCTGAATTAAACTATCTGAAACTGCATCTCAACCCTCTTTCTGCACAAATACTGGGAAAATTAGGAATCAGCCCCTTGAGGAAGGGTTAGGGAAGTTTGAGTGTTGGATTGAGGAGCAAAGAGATTTTGAAGGGAAACCTAATCTAATTAAAGCTGCAGACCAGCCCTAGTTCAATTCAGTACTGTGTAGAATCTGATTGATTAGCACTTCACTTGAGTTGTCTAAGGACAAAAATTGGTAAGGCTGTAAAAAACTTAAGCAACTCTCTTAACCAAATTGGCCTAACTGACATAAATAGACACCTACATCACACTAATGAAAATGTGCATTTTTTTCATTAGATGTGGAATATTCACAAATATAGACTGAGTCATGAAACAATAAAGAATTAAAATCAAGCAGAGTAAGTTCTCTGATCATAAAAGAAATTAAATTAGAAATCAGTAACAGAAATATGTCTTAAAATTCCCAAATATTTGAAAATTAAGAATAGCTCATGTCTCTTAAAAAAGAAATCACAAGGGAATTTTAAAAATATTTTTAACTTAGTGAAAGTGTAAGCACAAAATATCAAAATTTGTGATATTGAGATGTTACTAAGGTAGTGCCTAATGGAAAATTTAGAACATTAGAAGCTTAAATTAGAAAAAAGAAAGATCTCAGATCAGTAATCTAATAGCTCTACTAATATCAGACAAAATAGATTTTAAATAAAAAAATTTCACTAAAGAGGGACAATTTAAAATGATAAAATGGTCAATATATCAAAAAGATATAACAATTATAAATATATGCACCTGACAACAGAGCTACAAAGTACATGAAGCAATATCTGACAGAATGAAAGGGATAAATAGACAATTTGACAATAATTATTGGTAATTTTAATACTCCACTTTTAAATATAATACGAGAACTAGGCAGAAGACCAAAGAGGAAGTAGAAGACTTGAAAAATGCCATGTATAAGACCTGTACACTCAAATCTACAGAAAGAAAATGTTTATACATTATTTAAATGGAGGAGATACCATCTTTATGGGTTGGAAGACTCAATATTTTTAAGATATTTATTCTACCAAATTATCTATAGATTTATCACAACTCAATAATAATCTAGCATATCTTTTTTATAGAAATTGACAAACTGATTTTAAAATGTATGTAGAAATGCAAAGAATCTAGAATAACTAAAACACTTTTGCAAAAGAACAAAGTTGGAAGATTTCACTTCCTGATTACAGGTTGTAATATAAACCTGCATTAATTAGATAGTGTGGTAGTCAAAAAAAAAAAAAAAAAAGACAAATAGACCAATGATTACAGAATAGAGAATCCAGAAATTGACCCACACATACATGGTCAATTTATTTTTGACTAAGGCACTAACACAAATCAATGAGGAAGGAAAATCTTTTTAACAAATAATCATGAACAACTGGGCAAATAGGGGGAAAATGGACCTTAATCCCTACCTCACACCATAATCAAAATTAACTTGAGATGATTTATAGTCCTGTAAATGAAAGCTAAAAATTAAAAAAGTTTCTTGAGAAAACAAAGAGTGATATTTTCATTACCATGGGGTAGGCAATGATTACTTATACAGGAATCAAAAAAAAATTCAAAATAAAAGAAAAAATCAATAAATTGCCCTTAAGGTAAATTAATTTTTTGCTCGTCAAAAGACATCTTATTGTCACCAAGAAAATGGAAAGATAAGTCACAAATGGAGGAAAATATTCACAATACCTACTTCCAACAAAAGACTCTTAAGCAAAATATGTAAAGAATTCTATTGAAGATTTGGCACTACTCAGTTCTGTAACCTTAAATAGTTTAAACTCTCCGAACTTACAGTTTCTTATTTATAAAACGTAAGGGTTGGGATAGAGTGTGACAATGGACATTTTCTAAAATTCTATGATTTTTTGAACCTACAGCAAGTTTATTGGTACAAATTATATAAAGAAGGGGGTGGTGGAAAGGAATATGAATAAAGATGGTTTGGGTAATTGACAATGGCTCTTAAATACCCCTGGGTATGGGGATTTACATTAAAGTAGAAACTCTGAATATTTATTTACAAAGAAAAAATATGAAACTCTCCAATAAGGGTAGGAAAACCCTAAGGATATTTTGTGAATGCCACAGGAATGCAGACTGGCAGATAGTGGGAATTACAAAATGTTTATTAATCTATTTTGCCTATCCTTATATTTTTCAGGAAAGTGACAATAGAATATAAGAAATATTAGAAATGAGAAAAATATAGTGCTTATTATAAGAAGGAATTTGATACCATTGAACAAATCATTGAGTATTTACTGTACAATACTGCATTTTTATAAATAGGTATAATATTCAAAATTTGTTATACCTCCTTGCAGGTCTTTTAAAAAGCCAATAACCGTTTCTCTTGGAAGTGGAAGATTTGATCAGATCTTTTTAAAAACCCCTTCTACTTCATGTTTTTCTTGGTCTATTTTCAGATGAAACTACATCATTTACTAAAATAGTTACTTCATATGAAAAAATAAGAAAAGGAATTTTATATCTTTCCACCATCATATTCAATTACCCTTTATATATCAGTTAGTTATTGCTTATTTTTTCCTATGTCATTGTTAAAATTTTCCAAAATACTTGTCATAACATAAGCATAGATAAGTTCTCACAGGGGAAAAATAAAACCTTTTAAAACTTCTAGGAATTAATAAGAATTATCTACAAAATTTTAGCAAATTTTCTCATTTCTTGTCATTTCATTTTCAGGTTTAACTGAGCTGAATGACAGTCCAGTTCCCCTGGAACTTGAGCGTTGCAAGTCTCCCACTCCAGGTAAACATGAGTGGTATTTTTCAATCTTCTGAAGATTACTTCACTGCAGTAATCTACTGCTTTATCTTCATAATTCTTGAGAAATTCATAATTTTGGTAATTAGGTGTAATTTCATTTTGAAATTTAACCATAAGCAAATTCTATTCCAAAATAAAATAGAAATAAATGCCTTAAAATATTTATTGCTTCCCAAAAAATTAAGATCAGAGGTATGAGTGTAATACTTTTAAAGACATTTTAAAGGAAGTTATTTTGCAGATATATTAATAATGCTAAGTAAAAATTATAACATTATACAGAAACTCTCATAGCTAGAGCTGAATTAGTGGGAAATATATACTGTAGGTGCAGTAACATATGAAACCATCCCTCTGGATCATAGTTTTGAAACATGTATATTCATTGGCAAAAGAAAAATGATAATATATGTTGTGAGCCCATTATATTAAAAATATGAGTATAAAGATTCTTAGGAATAAGTTTTTAAGGTCTGTGAAAAAAAAGGGTATAGTACAAATTGTTGGGTGTTAGCATTGTGAATAATTTGCTTTTAAAAAATTTTTTATTTACCTGATTTTTCTATAATACACACATAGTAATGTGTAAATTTTTAAGCACCAAAAAATTAGGTATATCTTTGACATTGAATTGTAGATCTGTTTTCAGAGAGTATCAAAAAATTATTTTTTTATTTAAATTATTTTATTTAAATATTTTATTTTTAACTTCATGCAAATTTATAACCATTTAGTTATCTCTTTATAAAGCAATGAATTTTGACTTTTAGAAATTCAGCTGGAATTGTGACATTCTTCAATCTACTTCCTTAAGAGTTGTTAGGTGTTTATTGTTATTCTTCAGGAATGTAGGCTGAATAGAATCTAGTTGTGTCCTGTGTAAATTTCTGTTTTAATCATATCCATTTAATCCTTATTTTACTGCTTTCATGTTAATCATGGTCTCATACATTTACCCTTTCTTTTGCATTCCCATTGGCACCATCCTAATATAGGTATTTATTACACCATACCTAGAATATTACAAAATTATTCTAACAGGTGTCTCTATTTTCCATCTCTCCCTCTTAGAATTCATTTTGCATATCATGTTGCAAAATTAATCTCCTTAAAATATTACTTTGATATTTTCCCGTGTCAGAAATCTTCAATTAAAATATAATTTAATATCCTATATCAAATTCAATTAATTTTACCTCACTTTAAATTCTCATCCATAATCTGAATTTGAATAGTAATACATTTATTAGGTTCTAATATCAAAAAGAAATGGAATAAAAAAAATTTCCCTCCAATCCTTCCCCATACATTGTTTCTACTCTCTTGAAAAAATAAACATTATTGGTAGTTTCTTGTTTATCCTTCCAGGCAATTTGTGTTTGTAAACAAACCAAAAAGAAACAGACTTTTGCCTTCTGTTTTGTACAAAAGTAGTATATTATGCACTTCGTTGTACTTTGCTTGTTTCACTTTACAGTGTATCTTGCTTTCCATTTCATTACATAAAGTATTTTCTTATTCTTATTTACATTTATATGATATTGAATTACACGTGTGTACTATAATTTATTTAATCATTTTACCAATTAAAGGACACTTAGTTTAGTACCAGTCTATTGCTATGTCAAACAATGCCACAGTGACTAACCTTGGTACATTCCTCACTTTAAATGTGTGCAGATATATCTATCAGATAAATTCCTAAAATTGAAGTTGCTGGGGCAAAGAGTACACACCTGTTTAATCTTTATAGATATTCCCCAACTGCTCTTCTTGGGGTTTGCAACAGTTCTCTCTCCTTCTAGCAATAACATGAAAATATTGGTTATCAGATTTTTTTATCTTTGCAAGTCTATTTGGTAAAAAGAATATGTCAATGCAGTTTCAATTTACCTCTCACATATTATAAGTGATGTTGAACACCCTTTTATATATTTAAGAGTTCTTTAAATATTTTTTGTAAATTATCTATTCATATACTTTGCCCATTTTCTGTAGGGTTGTTCATTCTTTTTAAATTAATTAGTCCTCTTCATAAGTTAAGAAGATTTTCCCTTTATGACATGAGATCCAAATATTTTTCTCAATTTTAACTTTTAACTTTGCTTGTGGTATATCTTGCCTTAGAGCAGTTTTTTTCTAATCATTGATCTTTCCTTTTAAGGACTTCTTATGCCCAACAATTTAAATACTATTGGTTATCTACTTTTTAACATTTTAGTAGAATTCCCCTGTCATTTACCCTTTATAGTTACTTATCTTGTATATTTGTACTTTCTCTGAAAAGAAAAATTTTTTCATTATGGAACATTTCTAAAAATATACGATACACATATGAAATGATTGAGAGCCTTTCTTTAATTAGGGTAACTAAGTTGATCTATTTTGCTGTTTAAACCCAAACAGTGGTTTTACTGTTTTTTTTTTAATTTGTCTTTTAGCTTACTGATTTCTGCTTTATCTTTATTAATCTCCTCTGTTTTCCTTCGTTTTACTTTTTCCTTTTTCACCTTTTTGTGGTAGATGCTTATTCATTTATATTTATTGTTTCTTACATATTGATAAAACAAGGCTAAATTTCTCTTTGAACTCTGTTTTAACATGTAATAGCTTTTGATATATTATGATTGCATTAAGAGTATTTTCTATATAGTAAACAGTTTGTTTATATTTCTTTGACCCAAGAGTTATTTAATGTAAATGTGTGGCATTAGGTAGCCATAAGTTTTACCTTATTAATCATGTTATTTAAGTCTCTCATGTCATTACTTATATTTTGATTACTTGACTTGTCAAAGATGGGGAAAAGGTGAATTAAAATATTGTATTAATCATGTGTTTCTATTTTTCCTTGTATCTGCTGTTTATTTTTTAAAATATTCATGTGTAAATATTCCAAGATATATCTACAAAAAAATACATTCTTTACCATTAATCACCATTGTTCATTTCATATTGTGTCCTTCACCTGAATTCACCTTGTTTGCTATTAATACCACAACTCTTGCTTTTATTTTTAATTTCTTTTTGTATTCCTTGGCCTTACCTCTTTTGAGGTAAACTTTTTTTAAACTGAGGTGCAATATGTAAACCTCAAAGTGCATAACTGTTAACAGTTCAGGTAGACTAGTTTTTACAAATGAATACACCAAGTAAACTTACCCAGATCAAGATTTGGAATGTTACTAGAACCCCAGACACGTCCCTTATGCCCCTCTCAGCCACTAACCCCCACAAAGTTACCTGCTATTCTGACTTTTATCATCATAGATTAGTTTTGTGGGTTTTGGACTCTCAGATGAATGGAATCATTCAGTATTTACTTTTATTTTTTGCTTATTTTGTTTATTATGTGTATGATATTCATCTATGTTGCTGAATGATTTTTATTGATGTGTAATGTTCCATTATATGAATATATCTCAGTTTATTTGTGCAGTTTATTATTGCTGAACGTTTAGGTGGTTTTCAGTTGGGGGCTATTATAAGTAAAGCTGTTATGACCAATCTTGTCTAATTTTTAATACAAATATAACTCATTTCTGTGTTACATGTATCTGGGAGTGAGTTTTGAGGTCATAGGGTATGCGTATGTTCAGCTGTTCAGCTTCAGGAAATACTACCAAGTTTTCTAAAGTGGTTGCACCAATTTTACTTCCATTAATGGTGTATAAAAGTTCTATTTGTTCCACATACTTGCCGATTTTCTTTTTTCAGTTTCAGTCATTCTGGAGTGTATATAGTGCTGTCTTGTTGTAGAATTAAATTGCAATGCATATCCCTGATGTCTAATGATTTTGATGAACTTTTACATTTATTGACTATTTTTAATATCCTTTTATAAGATATTCAAGTATTTTACTCATTGTTATTATGTTGCCAACTTTCTTTGATATATAAGAAATTCTGTGTATGTATGTAGATAGGTAGATACATACATACAAAGAAGTACTTTTGTTGGATGTATATAGTGCAAAATATCTTTTCCCATCCTGTGCCTTGCCTTTTACTCTCTTAAAGGTGGTCTTCTGATGAGCAGAAGTTTTTAATGCTAATGTTATTCAATTGATCAATACTTTCTTTCATTGTTAGTGCTTTATATGCTTTGTTTTATTTTTAAGAAAATCTTTGCCCATCCCAAGTTCATAAAACTATTTCCCTATCTTCTAGGAGGCTTACTGTTTTACCTTCACTTTTAAGTTCAAGTTCCATTTGAAATGTACTTCTGTGTCTAATGTGAGGAAAGAGTCAAGGTTTATTACTTTCATTTAGGTATCCAGTTGACAAGGACCATTTATGAGAAAACTATCATTTCCCCCACTACACTAAAATGGTACTTTTGCCACAAATTAGTGTACTGTACCATGTATGTGCATGTTTCTAGACTTTATGTTCTATTTCATTTGCATGTTTACCATTAATCCGATTCCACACTGTTTTAATTGCTGTAGCTTTATAGTATCGCTGGTAGTATAGGTCCTTCAATTTTGTTTTTGTAGTTCTTTTTCAAGAATGCTATAGCTATTTTAGGTCTTTTGTTTTCATATAACTTTTAGAAAAAACTAGTCAGTTTGCACCCAAACAAATATGCTTGGATAGTGATTGCAATTTCATTTCTTCTATATATCTGTTGGTCAGAAATGACATTCAACAATGAATTTTCCACTTGGTATCTCTCCATTTATGTGTCTTCTTTACTTTCAGTAATATTTTTAGTTTTCTTTGTAGAGGTCTTACACATCTTTCATTAGCTTTATTACTCAGTATTTGATATTTTTATGTTGTAAAATTTTAAATATCTTTTTATTATTTTTTATGGCTAGAATATAAAAATAATTAATTTTTGTATATTGACCTCATGTCTGGAAAATTTGATAAACTTATTTCAGTAATTTGTCAATTCTTTTAGATTATCTATGTATCCAGTTATGCTCCCCCGTTAAAATGACAGTTCCATTTCTTCTTTCTAAAGGAAGAAATTAGCTAGGACCTCCAAAACAATGCTGAATAGATGTGGTGTTAGCAGATATCTTTTTTTTTTTCCAGTCTCAGGTATGAGTCTTTCAAGATTTCTGAGTTAATTACAAGGAATATCTCTGAGTAGGAGCGGTCAGAAATTAGGAAAGCCAGAAACCGATAATCATTTTATAACTCTGCTTTCCTACATGGTTCTTAAACTCCCTTTTAGCCCAATAAACCACAAGTAATATAGGGTGAAGTTTAATATTTTATTAAATAAAATATTAATAGAACAATAATTCTAATTAATAGAATGACTATTAAATATTTCCTTTAGGATGATGAGAGAGACAAGAGTAGGGATTGGGAGCTGAAAGGGTCCCAGTAAGCCAACCAGAATGCTGATGTTCTCAGCTTCCAGAATAACAATCATTTCGTATTACTCATTCACCCAACTATTTAACAAGTAATTTACAATATCTGCAGTTAGTGATATTATGATATCCACTGAGAATAAACTAATGAACAAAATTAACATACCCCATGCCAAATGGAACTGACAGTCTATCTGCAGAAACCAACATTAAAGCAATAGGTATACAAATTGTTATTATTTTTCCTTAAAGCTGTGTAACCATTTTTCACTCACCGGGTAAGCTTGTGCAGTTTGTGCACTGCATAAACATACATCCCAAGGGGGTGAGCAGAAGCTAACATGAGCCCCAGCTCCACTTACCTGGAACAGAACTGCAGTCCCCTAAATGAAGCAGCCCCTTTATCTTTGGCCCAAGAAACTAACCAAGCCTTCAACTGTAGAGTTATGTCTGCCCACAAGGTGTGCATTTTTCTAATTTGTCCTACTTGAAGGTTTGCCTTTAAAAATCATTTTCCCAGTTTAACATCATTTTCTAGGTTAGCATTAGGTCCTAGTACTGCTGCTACCTATGCAGCTATTCATCTTCATGATTCTCACTGTCCACAATATACAATAGACTTATAATGCTACCAAATTCAAGTGAAGACTAGGGTGATAAAAATATTTATCCTTAAAAATATCTTTATTAAAAATATCACAGAAACTAATGTCACAAAATACTAAAAAAGAAGTAATCAACTCTGTTGTTCTCAAACCTGAGTTAGAACTAGGTCTCATAGCCTAGTTTGAATGCTGCTTCTGTGTGATTCTACATGTCTAGAACCCCATCACATCCTCCAAAGAAGAATGCTTCTTGCTTCCAAAGAGTCCTCTGTTGAGGCAGTACCAAAATACTCAGGTAAAGGCACAAAACAGACACCCTTCCAAATAGTTATCATGAAATTCACCTCTAAGGTAAAAATACTTGGTTTACTTGGGCTAAAAATTACATGCCAATAGTTTTTTATTCCCTTCCTTTAGGACTTGCTACCAGAACTCCCGAGGCAGCACCAGGCTTTTATAGGAATGAAATACCAGCTGTGAGACAGAGGAATCAAGTACATCACTTGCCAGGTGAAAGTGAAAATGTCTTTTATGAACAAAGAAGTTATTCATATCTCCATAATTTTCTAGACTTCACAATTTGTCTCAAAACCTTTATTCTTACTTGTTGTGCTGAAAACACAGGTCCCTCACGGTGAATGAAGACTAATTTCCCTAAAGCAATGGTTAAAACTATAGACACCAACTTCATGAGATATAAAGCAGGAATTCCTAAGGCTTTTGACATTTGCCATAGAATTTAGATAGTGGTGGTTTTTTTTTTTACTGTAAACCTGGATAATTTCATCAGGCCTATAAGAAAATAATGGAGTGGCCAACAGATAATTCAGGGAAAACCTAAGAGCCAAAAAGTAGTTTTGTAAAAATTCTCCTTAACTCTTCATGATACAATTAAATATTTTCTGTGATCAGAAACAACTATGATTATCATGGAAATTCCAAAGAATCACCTCAAAGGGGCAATGCTCTCTCAAAAATAGTGAGCAGAAAAAAGGTCCTGTAAATTTTATGCAGATTCATTGAATATATGATGCTGCTCATAGGGACCAAATCAGAATCAAACACAAGTTGTACAGCTTTCTTAAATTAGGCATTCATTACAAAATAGTTGTGACTAGATTTACAACTTTAACAAGCATGAATTACCAATGTTCTAGACCCCAAGTAAAGTCAGTGACTAAGGAACCTAAAAATAATTGTAACCCACAATTTTCCAAGACAGCAGTTTCTTTTTTTTTCCTTGTGTAATACAACACCCCTGTGATATGCCTTTTTTCTGATGAGAAAACTGAAGCTCAGAGTATTTAAATAAGTGGAGCTAGAATCCCAACTCAGTTATATTTGGTTGTAAAGCCTAAGCTTTCCCCCTGATTTTCATTAATAAATTGAGAACAAAAATATGGGAATTACAAAAAATAATCACAATTGGAATTATATGACATCCGGTCAGTGGAGACAAGATGGTGGAGTAGAAGGATGTGAGCACACCTCTTCTTACAAAAACACCAAAATATAACTGCTGAACAGTGAACAACAAAAAATGGTGGAAAATACCAAAAAAGATCCCCTACATCCAAAGACAAAGAAGCCACAGTGAGACAGTAGGAGGGGCACAATCGTGATAAATCCCATACCCACCAGGTGGTCAATCCACAAACTGGAAAACAGTTATACCACAGAAGTTCTCCCACAGGAGTGAAAGTCTGTGCCCCACATCAGGCTCCCCAGCCTGGGGTTCTGGCAGTGGAAGGAAGAGCCTACAGAGAATCTGGCTTTGAAGGGCAGTGGAGTTTGATCGCAGGAATTCCACAGGACTGGGGGAAACAAAAACTCCACTCTTGGAGGCACACACAAGGGCTCGTGTGCACCAGGACCAGGAAAAAAAGAAGTTGCCTCATAAAAGCCTGGGGCAGACTTACCTGCTAGTATTGGGGGTTCTCCTGTGGAGGTGGGGGGGGGGCAGCTGTGGCTCACTGCAAGGACAAAAATTGGTGGGAGCTCATTGGTGTGATCCCTCCTGGAGGCCATCATTTCCTCTCCAAGATCTGGCCCCACCCAACACCCTGTAGGCTCCAGTGCGGGGACACCTCAGGCCAAACAACCTACAGGGCAGGAACTCAGCCCCACGCATCAGCCAACAGGCTGCTTAAAGTCTTCTGAGCACACAGCTGCCCGTTGAACACATCCCCTGACATGGCCCTGCCCTCCAGAGGGACAAGACCCAGCTCCAGCCACCAGTGGGCAGGAAGCAGTCCCTCCCATCATGAAGCCTTCATAAGCCTCTTAGACAGCCTCATCCATCAGGGGGCAGACAACAGAAGCAAAAAGAAATACAATGCCACAGCCCGTGGAATGGAAACCACAATCACAGAAAATAAGACAACATGAGACATCAGAGGAATATGTCCCAGATGAAGGAAGAAGATAAAACCCCAGAAGAACAACTAAATGAAGTGGAGATAGGCAATCTACCTAAAAAACAATTCAGAGTAATGATAGTAAAGATGATCCAAGATCTCAGAAAAAGAATGGAGGCACAGATCAAAAAGATACAAGAAATGTTTAACAAAGACCTAGAAGAACTAAAGAACAAACAAACAGATGAACAATATGATAAGTGAAATACAAAATACACTGGAAGGAATCAATAGCAGAATAAGTGAGGCAGAAGAATGGGTAAGTGAACTGGAAGACAGAATGGTGGAAATCACTGCTACAGAACAGAATAAAGAAAAAAGAATGAAAAGAAATGAAGACAGTCTAAGAGTCCTCTGGGGCAATATAAAATGCACCAACATTCACATTATAGGGGTCCCAGAAGGAGGAGAGGGAGAGAAAGGACCTGAGAAAACATTTGAAGAGATAATAGCTGAAAACTTCCCTAACATGGGAAAAGAAACAGTAACCCAAGTCTAGGAAGCACAGAGTCCCAGGCAGGATAAACCCAAGAAGGAACATGCAGAGACACACAGTAATCAAATTGAAAAAATTAAAGACAAAGAAAAAATATTAAAAGCAACAAGAGAAAAATCAACAAATAATATACAAGGGAACTCCCATAAGGTTATTAGCTGATTTTTCAGCAGAAGTTCTGCAGGCCAGAAGGGGTTGGCAAGATACATTTAAAGTGATGAAAGGGAAGAACCTACAACCAAGAATACTCTACCCAGCAAGGTTCTCATTCAGATTCGATGGAGAAGTCAAAAGCTTTACAGACAAGCAAAAGCTAAGAGAATTCAGCACTACCAGACCAGATTTACAAAAAATGCTAAAGGAACTTCTCTAGTTGGAAAAGAAAAGGCCACAACTACAAACAAGAAAATTACAAAGGGAAAAGCTCTCTGGTAAAGGCCAACACACAGTAAAGGTAGGAAATCATCCACATACAAATATGAATTCAAAACCAGCAATTGTGAGAAGAGGAGAGTACAAATGCAGGATATTGGAAATGCATTTGAAATGAAAAGATCATCAACTTAAAACAATCTTCTTTATATATAGAGTGCTACATCAAAACCTCATGGTAACCACAAATCGAAAATCTACAAAGATACACAAAAAAGAAAAAGCAATCCAAACACAACATGAAAGTTATTCATCAAATCACAAGAGAACAAAACAGGAAGAAAAAAGACCTTCAAAAACAAATCCAAAACAATTAACAAAATGGCAATAAGAATATGTATATCAATAATTACCTTAAACATAAACAGATTAAATGCCCCAACTAAAAGACAGAGTGGCTGAATGGATACAAAAACAAGACCCGCATATGTGCTCTCTACAAGAGACCCACTTCAGATCTAGGGACACATACAGCCTGAAAGTGAGGGGATGGAAAAAGGTATTCCATGCAAATGGAAATCAAAGAAAGCTGGAGTAGCAATACTCATATCAGAGAAAATAGACTTTGAAATAAAGACTGTTACAAAAGACAAAGACAGTACATAATGATCAAGGAATCAATCCAAGAAGAAGATACAATTGTAAAGATTTATGCACCCAACATAGGAGCACCTCAATATATAAGGCAAACACTAACAGCCATAAAAGGAGAAATTGACAATAACACAATAACAATGGGGGACTTTAACACCCCACTTTCCTCAATGGAAAGATCATCCAGACAGAAGATCAGTAAGGAAACACAGGCCTTAAATGACACATTAGACCAGATGGACTTAATTGATATTTATAGACCATTCCATCCAAAAGCAAGAGAATACACATTCTTCTCAA
Source organism: Balaenoptera musculus (assembly GCF_009873245.2). Taxonomy (NCBI): domain Eukaryota; kingdom Metazoa; phylum Chordata; class Mammalia; order Artiodactyla; family Balaenopteridae; genus Balaenoptera; species Balaenoptera musculus. The sequence continues at coordinate 77,849,763 of NC_045788.1, read as the reverse complement.
GCGCACATGGAACATTCTGCAGGATAGATCACGTGCTGGGCCACAAAGTGAGCCTCAGAAAATTTAAGAAAATTGAAATCATATCAAGCATATTTTCCAACCACAACACTATGAGATTAGAAATCAACTACAAGAAAAAAAAAACTGTAAAAAAACACAAACACTTGGAGGATAAACAATATGCTACTAAACAACCAATGGCTTACTGAAGAAATCAAAAAGGAAATAAAAAATACCTAGAGACAAATGAAAACAAAAGCACAATGATCCAAAACCTATGGGATGCAGCAAAAGCAGTTCTAAGAGGAAAGTTTATGGAAATACAGTCTTACCACAGGAAACAAGAAAATGTCAAATAAACAAGTTAACCTTACAACTAAAGCAACTAGAGAAAGAAGAAACAACAAAACCCAAAGTAAGTAGAAGGAAAGAAATCATAAAGCTCAGAGAGGAAATAAATGAAATAGAGACAAAGAAAACAGTAGCAAAGATCAATGAAACTAAAATCTGGTTCTTTAAAAAGATAAACAATATTGATAAACCTTTAGCCAGAATCATCAAGAAAAAAAGGGAGAGGGCTCAAATCAATAAAATTAGGAATGAAAAAGGAGAAGTTACAATGGACACCACAGAAGTACAAAGCATCATAAGAGACTACTACAATCAACTCTATGCCAATAAAATGGACAACCTAGAAGAAATGGACAAATTCTTAGAAAGGTACAACCTTCCAAGACTGAACCAGGAAGAAATTGAAAATATGAACAGACCAATCACAATTACTGAAATTGAAACTGTGATTTAAAAACTCCCAACAAAAGTCCACAACCAGATGGCTTCACAGGCAAATTCTATCAAACATTTAGAGAAGAGGTAACACCTATCCTTCTGAAACTCTTCCAAAAAATTGCAGAGGAAGGAACACTACCAAACTCATTCTATGAGGCCACCATCACCCTGATACCAAAACCAGACAAAGATATCAAAAAAAAGAAAACTACAGGCCAATATCACTGATGAACGTAGATGCAAAAATTCTCAACAAAGTACTAGCAAACCGAATCCAAAAATACAATAAAAGAATCATACACCATGATCAAGTGGGATTTATCCCAGGGATGCAGGGATTCTTTAATATCTGCAAATCAATCAATGTGATACACCACATCAACAAATTGAAGAATAAAAACCATATGATTATCTCAATAGATGCAGAAAAAGCTTTTGACAAAATTCAACACCAATTTATGGTAAAAGCTCTCCAGAAAGTGGGCACATAGGGAACATACCTCAACATAATAAAGGCCATATATGACAAACCTACAGATAACATCATACTCAATGGTGAAAAGCTGAAAGCATTTCCTCTAAGATCAGGAACAAGACAAGGATGTCCACTGTTGCCACTTTTATTCAATATAGTTTTGGAAGTCCTAGCCATGGCAGTCAGAGAAGAAAAAGAAATAAAAGGAATACGAATTGGAAAAGAAGTAAAACTGTCATTGTTTGCAGATGACATGATAGTATACATAGAAAATCCTAAAGATGCTACCAGAAAACTACTAGATCTCATCAATGAATTCGGTAGTTGCAGGATACAAAACTAATACACAGAAATCTGTTGCATTTCTATACACTAACAACGGAAGATCAGAAAGAGAAATTAAGGAAACAATCCCATTTACCATTGCATCAAAAAGAATAAAATAACTAGGAATAAACCTACCTAAGGAAGCAAAAGACCTGTACTCTGACAACTATAAGATGCTAATGAAAAAAATCAAAGATGACACAAACAGGATGAAAAGATATACCATGTTCTTGGATTGGAAGAATCAATACTGTCAAAATGACCATACTACAGATTCAATGCAATCCCTATCAAATTACCAATGGTATTTTTCACAGAACTAGAATTAAAAATTTCACAATTTGTATGGAGACACAAAAGACCATGAATAGCCAAAGCAATCTTGAGAAAGAAAAATGGAGCTGGAAGAATCAGGCTCCCTGACTTCAGACTATACTACAAAGCTACAGCCATCAAAACAGTATGGAACTGGCACAAAAACAGAAATATAGATCAGTGGAACAGATAGAAAGCCTAGAAATAAACCCAGCACCTATGGTCAATTAATCTATGACAAAGGAGGCAAGACTATACAATGGAGAAAAGACAGTCTCTTCAATAAATTGTGCTGGGAAAACTGGACAGCTACATGTACAAGAATGAAATTAGAACATTCTTTAACACCATACACAAAAATAAACTCAAAATGGATTAAAGACCTATATATAAGGCCTGATACTATATAACTGTTAGAGGAAAACAATTGAAGAACACTCTTTGACATAAATCACAGCAATATATTTTCAGTCCATCTCCTAGCATAATGGAAATAAAAACAAAAATAAGCAAATGGGAACTAATTAAACTCAAAAGCTTTTGCACAGCAAAGGAAACCATAAACAAGACGAAAAGACAACCCTCAGAATGGGAGAAAATATTTGCAAATGAAGCAACTGACAAGGGATTAATCTCCAAAATCTAAAAACAGCTCATGCAGCTCAATATCAAAAAAACAAACAGCCCAATAAAAAAATGGGCATAAGACCTAAATAGACATTTCTCCAAAGAAGACATTCAGATGGCCAAGAGGCACATGAAAAGATGCTCAACACTGCTAATTATTAGAGAAATGCAAATCAAACTACAATGAGATATTACTGCACACCAGTCAGAGCAGCCATCATTAAAAAGTCTACAAGGGGCTTCCCTGGTGGCGCAGTGGTTGAGAGTGTGCCTGCTAATGCAGGGGACACGGGTTCGAGCCCTGGTCTGGGAAGATCCCGCATGCCGCGGAGCAGCTAAGCCCATGCGCCACAACTACTGAGCCTGCGCATCTGGAGCCTGTGCTCTGCAACAAGAGAGGCCGCGATAGTGAGAGGCCCGCACACCGCGATGAAGAGTGGTCCCTGCTTGCCACAACTAGAGAAAGCCCTCGCATAGAAACGAAGACCCAACATAGCAATCAATCAATCAATAAATAAATAAATCTTAAAAAAAAAAAAGTCTACAAACAATAAATGCTGGAGAGGGTGTGGAGAAAAGGGAACCCCCTTACACTGTTGGTAGGAATGTAAATTGGTACAGCTACTATGGAGGACAGTATGGAGGTTCCTTTACAAACTAAAAATAGAGCTACCATATGACCCAGCAATCCCACTCCTGGGCATATATCTGGAGAAAACCATGGTTCAAAAGGATACATGCACCCCAATGTTCATTGCAGCACTGTTTACAATAGCCAAGACATGGAAGCAACCTAAATGTCCATTGACAGATAAATGGATAAAGAAGCTGTGATACATTTATACAATGGAATGTTACTCAGCCATTAAAAAGAATGAAACAATGCCCTTTGCAGCAACATGGATGGACCTGGAGCTTATCATACTAAGTGAAGTAAGTCATACAAAGACAATTATCATATGATACCACTTTTATGTGGAATCTAAAAAAAATGATATAAATGAACTTATTTACAAAACAGAAACAGACTCACAGACTTGGAGGATGGACTTGTGGTTGCCAGGGGGGGAGGAATGGGAGGGTATGGATTGGGAGTTTGGGATTGACATATATGCACTACTATGTGTTGAACAGATGGCCAACGGGGACCTGCTATGTAGTGAAGGGAGCTCTGCTCAATATTCTGTGGTGGCCTAGATGGGAAAGGAATTTGAAAAAGAATAAATACACGTACATGTATGGCTGAGTCACTTTGCTGTACACTGAGGCTGATGCATCACTATTAATCAACTATACCCCAATATAAAATAAAAATTTTTTAAAAGAGTGAGCTGGAGAAAAAAAAAACCCAAGCAATTATGACATCCAAGCAGAGAGAAGTTGCTAAATTATAAAGAGACAATGTTTTAACAAAAAAATTAAAAAGAACTTAGATATATTTTTCATGAAACATCAGAAACACATTTACAATTTAACTTCCAGGAAAAACTGGTTTTGAAAGTAATTTTTAGTTTTTATAATTTATATAGTCAAATTATCACATTCTGAATTTATTAAACCTTGTTTGCTAAAAACAGTAATCAACATTGGTATAGTACTTTAAAGTACTCAAGGTATTTTTCATGGGTATTATCATATTTAGTCCTACAGCAGTCCTGTAAGGTTGGTATAGTACCCATTTTATATGAGTGGAGAATTATGGCTAAGAAAAATAATTCTATAACTTGCCCAAGTTTATCCTGCTAGTACATGGCTTAGCTGGAACCAACCTAATCTTTAGACCTCAAGTTCCTCTCACTCCACAAATTATTTGACCTCCTTTCTTATGCTTTCAAAAAGGTGTGTTGAAGAACCTAGTTCTCTCTAGGAGTTTATAATTCAAGATAGACAAGAACAGAAATAAAGTTTCATAATCAGTTAACATTTGCTCATATGACACTAACAAAAAGTCACTGATTCACTAACATCATTTAGATAGAAATGTAATACATATTTTTAGGTGGCAAGAAAATTAGAGTCATGACATTAAAATTTTGTATGCTGGGGCAAATTCTAATAAATATACCTCTTTGCCTGGCTATATCTTAACCACTTATGAAAAAATGGGGGGTGGGAAATGGCAACAAAATTAGAGGTGTGTAGGTCTTTCAGGACTCCACCATGGCACAGTAACTCCAAAATATTTTTGTGTGTGTGTTTTTTAACTACACTTGCACATATATATATGTATATATGCATATATATATGTATATTTATATATGTGTATTTATATATGTGTAAAAATATTTTTGTGTTTTTAAACTACACTTGCACATATATATGTATATGTATATATGCATATATATGTATATTTATATATGTATATATGTATATACACATATATATGTATATTTATATATGTGTATATATGTATATACACATAAATATATATGTATATTTATATACACATATATATATACACACATAGATGTATATATATGTATATATATTTATATACACATATGTATACACATATATATATACACACATAGATGTATATATATATATGTATATATACACATACATATATACACACACACACACCAGGTGTTTTTGTCCTATCTTCGTTTCTAGCATAGGGAAGATAGAGACAAATGAAATTAATTAACTGACTGGTTGGAATATAGTAATGAATCAATAGGTAGGTAAACTTTACAAACATTTTAATCTAAACAACTTTTTATTTTAATTTAGTGTTAGGTTTATTTTATAGAAGATGTCTAGGATACACAGGTGGTATCTTCTATGTCAGGAAGATTGTATTGCTTAGTGCAAAGGGCATAGCTTTGGAGTCTTAGAAATTTGACCTTACCCTACCTCTTTCTACCATTATGACTTTAGCCAAGTTTCTTAATCTTAACTGTGTGCTAGTGCCCAGAACATAGATTCTCAATAATATACAATAGTGGTTATATTATAAAAGCAATGATGAACTCCCATGGCCTAAAGAGACTGAACTTGTTCTCCTTGACCATTCTAAATTTCCAATTAATAGTTGTAGCTTAGCCTTAAAGTAGATCCTTCATGGGAAATCAAAAAGTCAATCCAGTTGTTTCTAATCAACAAACAGCTTATCAAAGATTTGAGTTAGAAACTTCTAACCTAGCTTTTTATGTTATTTCCCATTAAAGTAGCAGCCATATTCAGACTGATTCAGGGTTCATCTCTGTTCCTAAAATTTTGATTCAAATGTGGAACCAAGGATCTGAATAAAAACTTATTTGAAGCCAATACAACATTCCTCTGATAAGCCAGGCTGCACTATTTATTTACTTTAAATTGAATCAGGACTTAGGAAAAAGGCATATGAATATACAGGCAATGATACAGTCAAGATATACTGAAGCCTCCTAGGCAAAACCCTGTTGTAATACCTGAACTTCTGTTTATATTTAGGGCTGAGCATATGACCTCATTCTGGCATAAGCTATGGTAAACCATCAGACTACCATGCCTCATTATTGTAAATGAACCTGAATTTGGGAGGCAGATAATCTAGGAGTAGAGATGAATAGTTTTGCAAAGGTTTATAATCTGGTGCTATTGTAGGGCTTGGCCATCACCAAATCTTTAGACCTTAATTTATAAATATTAATATGTATTTTGCCATCAGCTAATCCTTTTACTCATTTGCATCATCTTTGGTCTCTTATGACATACTCCCTAACAATTTCTAGGTGATTCATAAGGTGATAGATGTGGTTAGGTAAGTGAATAACACTATCTATGGGGATGCTTTCCTTCAAATTTTTTAAAACTCAGATTTAGTGGCATGTAATTTACATTAGAATAAAATTCACCTTTTTAAATGTACAGTTATTCATTTTCTTTCCTTTGTTTTTAATTTTGTTTTTATTTTCAAAAATGTAAGCCACAACATGTTAAAGTAGCAAGAATGTCCTGACAATTTTCCCAGAATCTAACAGGACTAGGATAATAAGAAATCAAACTGTTCTAATACTTGCTGCAGCAATATTCCCTGCCCCGCAGCTGGATTACAGTATGGTACTGTTTTCTGTATTACTGTCTGTGAGCCAAGACAGGCAGCTTTTCAAGGTGTTGAGGGATTGTGCAGAGGAAAGAAATAATGGTACCATATGCAACTGGAGGCATTATCAAACGTGCTGTATTCAATACTAGACACTAGACTGCAAAAAGGACATGTTGTCCAGGTAAGTCATTTTTGATACAGAATACCACAGAATGACAAGCTTTCTTGCCAACTAAGTTTAATAATGAATATAATACCTAATATTATTTACCACACCATGTTAAGTACTTTACACATATTTCTTTAATACTGACAAGATCCCTTTGAAGTAGGGACTAATTATCAAACCCATTCTACAAAGGAAGAGAAACAATCATCCTGAGATTTAAGTAACTACCAAACTACCAGGGTCACTCAGCTGGCAAATGTTTGAGTTATGGTTTGACTTCAGCTGTGGTTTTGATCACTGGGCTTCATTTCGCCAGACCCTAGGAAACTTACCTTGGAGAAAAGCAGAAGTCTTTGTGGAGCTTTACAGAAGGGAAAAAACGTATCTATTCTCTTCTAATAGGAGCATTACTATCCTTGTAACTATCAACTTCTCTTCCTCATTAGAAAATGGAAGATCAAAGACAGATATGAAAAAAAATTGCTCAAAAGGAACCAAAAAAGTACCTATTAACATATATATATATGTATATATATATATATAAAATCATAATCACCTTAAAATGCTCAGCAACGTAATATCTATATCAAACTTAACAACTAAGGACAACATGGCGTCTCTTTAATGGAAAATCTGAGATGCATCGCAGGACGTACTTTTTTGTGGAAGGGTCTTGAGTGAAAGTCCCATAGGTTGGTTAAAGTTTATAAAACAGTAAAACATTACTTCTCAAAATGTGATCTATCTGCCAACCTCTTTTATTAATATTGCCTGCAACACTTATTAAAATACAGATTCCTGCTGACCAAATGAGGGTACCTAGAGATGGCCCATAATGCTTTAAGAACTGGCATGTGAGAGGAAAAATGAGTTACTTTTTTTTTTTTTTATTGTGCCAGAGGTTAGAACTGGAACAAACTAGTAAATGGTAAAGGAAAGTAGTTTGAGCTCAAATGGAAGGAAATTTTGTAGCAATTATAGCAACCCAAAATTGGATTTTTTTATACTTTGAAGGTTTCTATCACAAACAGGTATGATGTCAAGAATGTTGTAAGAGAATACTTGCATTGAGTAGGATATTGGACTATGTGACCTTAAAGATTCCTTTGAGCCAGGATTCTCCACCTCTCTTCGTGCAGTGTGCTAAGACAATGAGTAATGTGAAGTTTCTATTTCCCATTTTCTCCTCTTTGGCTAACAATATGAAATGATAGTGGTATGTATGCTTTTGCTAGGTAACAGTAAAAATGAAGAAATTCAGAGAGCTGCATTCCCAAGGGCACATTGCAAAGGTTAATATGTCCTGTTTTCATTCAGTTTATTTCCAGGACTACTTGCCTCTTATCCCCTCTTGCCTTACTCATCTTCCAACCCAAATTCCTCAAATGTTAACGTGTAACATATTCTTCTACCACTTGAAACATGCTTTCTGTCTGTTTAGCCCTCTTCAGAATAACCCTTCACCCCTACCTTCCGACTTTACTGTTTTTTTTAAACTTTCATTCAGCAAACACTTATTGTACATCTATTCTATGCCAATAATTAATTAGGTATTGGGAATACAATCCCCATCCCTAGAGAACTCAAAGTTTCAGGATTTTAGTCGATAGTAGACAGAGTAAAAAAATATCAAGTATAATAAAATGTGTTATAAAAGATGTGTACAAGGTGCTATGAAAGTTAAGATAATGGCACCAAATGAAGCCTTAAGTCTGAGGCTGCCTTCAAGGAGGTGGTGATTTTTCAGCTGTCTTAAAGGATGAGTAGGAGTTTACTAGTAGCTGGACAAGTGAAGATTTTTCTGTGCATAAATAACAGACACCTGTTATTAACATTGTTATTAAAGAAGTTTGCCAATCAATCCCACCATCTAATTGCTCCCTTTTCCTCCCCCAGTTATTCATTTGAGGATGGGGTTTGTGACGGGCCCCCAATTTTTAGGTAGGAAGCAGTCTACAGGAAGCCAAGAAGGTTGGTGGTGAAGTGGAGGGGGTATCCCAAAAAGTGGAGCAGATTTGAGAGCCAGAGTAAATTAGATACTAGACTAATAGAAAGGAACTGTTTGACCTCTTTCTGAAAGCATCTTTGTAATCCATTTTTGAATTTATACTATATAGATATGTTGAAATACCCTATTTAAAAACAAAATAGAAACAATTAAAAAGATAAATTCTGAAACAAATCCTTACATTATAAAGAATTAGTTCCTATTTTAAAAATTAAGTGAAAGATTTAAAATAGTAACATCCCACTTCCTCAGTCTGTCTGAATTGTGAATCAATTTACAAAATATACTTTATTTGCAACCTGTTCTGGCATAATTATTACATATATTTATTTAGTTTGCCATATTTTTATATAAATACAATCTTTTTGTTGTACTGCTGATTCTAAACCCAAATTGCTCAAATTTGATTTGATTTCTCCTTAATAGAATTATTTAATGTCTTTTTTATAGAGACAACTGCCTGTTGCTATTATTTTTATTAGAATGATAATGCTTAGATTTCCTTTAATAAGTAGTTTAGCATGGCGTATTGTAGTCAGCAAGCTACAGCCCACAGGCCAAATCCAGCTTGCAACCTATTTTGGTATGACTTGTGAATTAAGAATGTGTTTTTAATCTTTAAATGGTTGGAAAAAATTCAAAAGATGAGTAATACTTCATGACACACAAAAAGTATATTTAGGTTTCTATTATATTTAGGTTTTATAAAATGTATTCCAGTAATTCCAGCTGAAGTATTAGAGATAGTATCAAAGATGTTATTTGACAGATGGGAAGATTAAGCTGCAAATTGATGAAGGGATTTTTATAAAACTTTTTCAAAGTTTTATAATTAGGTGGTAACAATTCAGAAATTTGTGACTCACGTTTTCTGATTTTAAATTAAGTATTCTTTCTACTATATCATACTGCATCTTTATTTTAAAATAACTTTCCTAATTGTAAAGAAAATCACTCATTAGAAGGTATAAATTAATTGATAGTATCAATTTGAGTCTTAATAAAGTATTAATTGACAGAAAATATTTCTAACATGATTTCCCCTAATGCAATTTCTTTCTATTATAACATTCCAGTTAAATATTTTATGAGATGCCCAATGTAAAATTTTTATTAACAGATAATGAGGCAAATTTTCAATAAATTGTAGGAGTTTTCTTGGTTTATTCAAACATTTTATGACAGCTTGATTTATAATAATATAATTAAATTTATTTTCAAATATTTTTTATTTAAGATTTTTTTATCTACTGAATTTAACATTGTAGTATTCAATATATAAGTCATTTCATCTGCCATAGGTATGGTAAAGTTTCCTTCACTATATCATACACATCTATAATAGAATTTTCTTTCTATTTCAAAAAATGTTTACAGAGTTAATCAGTTTTCCCCCTTACCATTGTTATTTATGATCTGAACTTATACATTTGTTGCAGTATTTCTTTATCTATCAGATTTATCTGGAATTGATTTTTGGTTCTTTCCAAAATAAGAAATCACTTCTCATGCTACATGTGAAAAAAACTATGCAAAGATGCACTTAATTATTTACTGTAATAACAATTGCTTTTCTCATGTTTCTGTTTGCATATTATTTATTCCTGAATGACAACAAACTAACACTGAACAGTATTTCTGCTTCCATAATGCTCACTAAATGTAACGTTCATTAGGATTTCAATAATTATACTGCAAAACATACTGTTCCCTCACACTCCTCTTTAATTTTATATAATTAACAACTGCCTTTTTCCTTTTTCTGTTGTTTCAGTTAAAGGATCAAGAAAGTTAAGTCTGCCAACAGATCTTAAGGCTGATCTTGGTACGGTAGGCAAAAGCCAACAATTTTAAGTTTTCTTACATTCATTTGGCTGAACATTTTAACCAACCAGTCCATGAATAACAAGTTTCCTAGATGGCAGGGTTTAATGGCTTTACAAAAAGCCTTTCTTAAAAATCACCATACAGTTCTGTTGGCAGCATTCAACATTTTGTTTGTTAACAATCATTTTACAAAATTATGTTTCATAAATCATTACACACCAAGGTATATAATGTTTTGGGTTTTGTTTTTTTTTTTGATCATGAGAATGGTTTTAAACATTAACTAGTCATGCATATGGACCCTTGTGACTGTAACCATGTAAATGAACATCACTTTTTCTGGAACTATTTTTCCCATTTTGTATATTAATATCATTTAGAATTAATGCGATTTAATGTTGTTAATGCTATTTAACAACAGCAACAACAAAGTCCGATACATAAAAGAATAGAGTTCTCGCCATTTAAGAAAGTTATAGAAGATTTTATTCACTTTTATTTTTTGTGGTGGTTAAGAGCTTATTCATAATTCTAGCTCTGAAATAAATTAAATAGGCTTTAATAAATTTTTCTTTCAGAACTTTTATCTGCTTGTTCCAAGATAGTTTTTTTCTTTTTTGAAATTTGATTGAATTACCTTTATTTTCATCTCCTTTATTCTGACTTAAGGTCATAGCATTAAATCCTACTAATGTCATGGTTGAAATAATAAAAATACAATAATTAGTCTTTGCATTATTTTTTAGTGTACAAAGCTGTTTCACACACATTATTTTATTTGACTTTCTTAGCAACTCTTTAAGATAGTTATCACTGTTCCCAATCTTTTTTTTCAGAGCAGAAACTGAGGTTATATTGTTAATAAATTGTAGAATTAAGATTTTAACCTAGATCACAGAACATAATACCCAAAGTTTATGGAGCATATTCACATACCTCATCTCATTGTATCTAAATTAAATAACTCTTAGTCAAATAGTTTGTTACATTTAAAATCTGATTACATATCATCTTAGATGAATTTGATTAAATTGGACAATTATGTTATTGTATTTTTAAATGCAAAGCACTAACATATTCAGTATTATTATTAGTTTAATATTAACAAAATTGTTATGAAGTTAATTAGTATTTTGCCAATGTAATTGATGTCAAAGGAAGAATCAACATTCTAGTTCCATTTATTGACCTCCTACTACATGTCAGACATTATGCTATATAATTTGTACAAATTATCCGAGATAGATCAGTAATATTGTTCCCACTTTGCGAATAAATTAAGTCTATGAAAAATTCAAATTTGTCTAAGGTCATACAACTATAGCAAAACTGAATTTAAATCAGGTACATATCATTGCAAAGCTTATAATCTTATAATTACCTATCATTTTGTATAGCATGTATTGTGACAAATGTCAAATGAAGACTAAAGAATGAGAACGCTTTTCTCTAGAAAAATATGCATTCTGACATTTATTCATGTAATTTCCACATATCATAATTTCTTTCCTAGAATGTTGAAAAGGAATAATAAAAAAAACCAGAAGATTCTCAGCCCACTTCCATACTTATTGGAAGTAGCAAAGAAAGCTCTTAGTTTTAATTCTAATCTGGAGGTCAGTTAGGCATGATTGTTATTAATAAACATATTAATAAACAATTTCTAAAACTGTCAGTCTTTCAGTCTCCAATTATCTCCTTCCCAGTTGCTTCATTCTTACTATTTTTATGCATACTTTAGACAAAGATGATTATGAAAACTCACATATATAAAAGATAAAATAGTCAAGTGCTTATCACTTTACTAAAGGATTTTTTGCAATTAAAAGAATTCACAATAAAATTTCATTAAATCCCTATTTCTAAGTATGTTGTCAATGTAATTTCATTTTTAAAACTTGTTTCCCACAAATCTCCAGAAAAAAAATTATAAGGATTCTGAAAGAGGATAAATGTCTTTATGTATGTAAATTCTTCCAACGTAAAACCTTGGTGTAAAATATATCCTGGGTTGCTTGTAACATGGTTTTAGGAAGAATATTCTGCAGTGGTGTATAATCCTTTAGTGAAGGAGGAAAATGTGTAAGAAGCTATTGTAGTGCACCAAATAAGGACCAAAGTAGGATAACAACAGTGAAAATGAAGAGCTGTTACCATGGGAGACTTTACAACTGATGGGATTGGGAACAGTGAGGGAATAGGGCTGGTAAGGCATAGCTAATAGGGGGAGTCAAGGATGACTACAGATTGCAGAAAATGGAGAATACCATTCTCATGGAGAATACCTGGTTTGAGAGGAAAGGAAAATGAGTTTGAGTTGCTCAGGGACATTCATGTTAACCACTCAGTGAGCAATTAGAAATGTAGGACTGTTTACCATATAGCACAGGGAACAATATTCAATATCTTATAATAACCTATAATGAAAAACAATCTGAAAAAAATATATGTATATATCATTTTGCTGTACACCTAAAACTAACACAATATTGTAAGTCAACTATACTTCAATTAAAAAAATAAAGAAAAAAAAGAAATGTAGGGCTAGAGTGTAGAGGGGAAATCTCAAGCCCAAAGTAATAGGTAACACTCATCTGTGTAAAGGTGTTAGTGACTGTGTATATGAGCTGTTCACTGAAGACAAAGGAAAGACGACAACGTGTTGGAGAGCTTTGGGTACTAATGTAATAACTTCTTTGTTACAAAAATCCTTATCTGGAGTAGCAGTATAACAGTAAAAGTAAAATAATAGTAATAACAGTAAAAACCTCATACATTGGACAGTTATGCAATTAGAACCCTCAAGTTGTTAGCCTTTTATGAAGTAGTTACCAGAATCATGGGAAATTGCTTTATTCCCTAACATTTTAACATTCACTGAAAAACTATCTTGTTTCTCAATTTATAACAAAAAATACAAACATTTCTCTTTCTTAATAAAGATTTTGAATTAATAACCTAAAAATAAATTGATTTTATAGAATTCAAACCTTGAATGCACATAGTCCAGGGGCTGGCACACATTATGAATATAGTTTATATATGCATCTTAGAATACTGTAAATGAAACACAGGCCCCCGTGAACCCTTAAAAAAATCTACTACAGGATGGCCTCCAGCCAATGAAAAGATGCGTGGAGAGGCCATGGTCAAAGGACAAGTAGTGATTATTTAATTTATTTAATTGTAAAACTAAAGGTAAATGACAGTGGCAAATATGATTATAAAATAAAATGTAAACATAAAATCCATAATGATATAGAAATACTTTAACTTTTAATTTTCGAGAGGGTAAAGAGAGGTTAAAGTTGCTAACAAGAGTTAATATTTCTATAGCTAAGTGTGGTGGTTAATCGGTGGTGAACTGAGAGCAAAGATAAGCAGAGGAAGAGGAATTATACTTAATTTCACCTTTCACAAGGGGAAATAATTGATATTATGCATATATAGCAATTCAAGAAGAATTAAAAATATATCTTCAAGGTAACCACTAAAAAAAATTAATACCCCAAAACTTCAAAAAATCAGGCAAAAGATAATACAATAAAAAAGAAAATAAGAAAATACAGGCCACATAGTGAAAGAAACTACAGAAACTAGAGAAGGAAAAAGAAGAAGGAAGAGGAAGAACGGAGGAAGAGGAGGAGGAGAAGGAAGAGGAAGATGAAATAATCTACATAAAACTTGCAGAATGGAACACAGCCTGTTCCTGTTGACTGACCAGAGTCTTCAAATTCTACACTCTGAGCCTGTCAGGACTGCCCTGACCCCAGCTTTCTAACCTTTAAAAACACCAAAAATATTGTCCCTGCAACAATTTTTACTGTAGCCAATCAGTTGCCATGCCATACTCAGGTTGCCCTTAGCCACAATAACCACAAAGTTCCCACCTGTAAGAGGAATGGGAGCCAGTGGGTGAAACCTCATGCACTCCAGAGCACAGTGGAGACATCACAGGTAGGGATAGGGCTCTCGAGCATGATCACACTGTCCTTTGCAGGAGTTGGAAAGATGGGGTGTGGACGCTAACCCTGGTGACCTTGAGAATTAATCATGCAGCCACTTTTGTGAAGTGGTCCCCTCTAAAGAACAAATTTGCTGTAGAGAGTGAAAAACAATTCATTTCTGTCTGTCACTTGGATATAAAAATGACGAGTGGGTAAGCAAGCACATTAAAAAGCCAATTCATTCAACTGTCCTTAGTTTGGATCAGTATCTCCATGTTTTGCTGACAGCAGGATCATGTGACTTCAAATGCAGAGTGATTCTACATACAATTAAAAAGTGGACGAAAAGCCAACCAGTATGCCATGGAGCAGCAAGATGCATTTTGGTTAACTGACGGAGTTTGGTGGCACTGGAGGCTGGGTCCCTGGTTCAACTTCTCTACCACTGGGAGCCTGAGTAAGCACCACGTGCAGTCCTGATGTCTCAAATAGTGTTCAGGTTGCAATCTGAAAACAGAGTTCCTGCCACTCCTGAGTGTATTATTTGTCTCAGAGAACAGTGTTGTTGTAGCTGCTGGCCAAGAATGCTGCCCAGTGCTTTTTAACTAAGATGTCCATGGCTGCTTGACCTTAGTCTCCAAACTAGACATTCCAAAACACAGCATCCAGCACAACATGTTAGCCATGGAACACTTCCACAACATAGACAAGAGTCACAATCAAGGACCATAATACAGTCTCAGAGATGCTACACCAGAATAGCATCACTCAAGTACCTATTTGCAAGGTAGACAAGCAAGATGATCAGAAATTTTGCCCTATAGGAATCAATGGAGCCATGATGATTTGGGGTTTCAAGACCTTAGAGTCCTCCACCCAGGGCCTTCAACTAATATGAAGCTGAGTGAACCTCTATGATCTAGCATGACAGACTACAACTGACTGCAGCTGCAGCTGTTTGTAACTTGCAAGATGGTGAGGAAAGCCAACCACAAGGAAACACTAAAAATGTATATGCCGATATCATTTGGGTGTTGTTTGAATATAATTGGTGAAAATGTTGGATTTTTAAACAGTCTTTTAAAGTTTTTAATCTATTTTTTTGTACGTTTGGTTTTTGGCTGTTTCATTCCATTCTAGACCAAAGCTTCTCTTTAAGCAGTTCATTATGGAAAATTGTCACATTAACTTAAGAAGGGGGTTAGTATGTAAATTGTCTCCCAGAAAATTAAGTAAAAATACTAAATGTGTTTTTTTAAATGACAGAACTATGATGAAATGTCTCTGTCAATAGACATAAAAAGTGAATTACTTTACTTACAAGAAAAAGGCTTTCAGCATGTATAGCAAAACAAAATTCACAAGAGAGATCTAAAGCAAAGTGATTCAAAGGCTAGTAGTAGGACATATAAGACAACTACTAGCAAAAATAAAACAGGAGGTATGACGTTAATATCAGCTGAGTTCAAGGCAAAATACATTAAATTAGAAAAGTGCTGATATTTATAGTGCTGAAATGTACCATCTACAATGAAACTGTTTACAAAGTTTAATAAACCAAATAATGTAGGATAATAATTACATTTCTTACAGTTCTTGATGTACAAGAAACATTAAGAATAAACAGAAATGCGATAACCTTAAGAGATTCTAACATAATTTACTGACAACTCAAGGAGACAAAAAGTCAGAAAAACCATATGGGAACAAAGAAACATAATTTACTTGGAAGATTTATTTAACATATCCTGAACTTTATACCTTGAAAATGTGTTGTAATTTCAAGTGCCCATTGAAAAACTTATAAAAGTTAAACCAATGTTAAAACCACAAAGAAAACCTCAATACGTAAGAGTAGAATCTTAAAACCACATTTTTAAATCAAATTAATGACCTAAGAAATTAAAACAAAAAAATAGAAAAAACAACAACCCCTACCACCTGCAAGATTTTAAAACCCTCAAACAATTCTTGGGCCTGGTTTCTGACTTATTAGATGAGTAGCTAGCTCTTTTTTCTTTTTTTTTTTGGCCGTGCCATGCATTTTACAGGATCTCAGTTCCCCGACCAAGGATCAAACCCAGGCCCACAGCAGTGAAAGCACCAAGTCATGACCACTGGACCAACAGGAAATTTCCCACTAGCTTTTTTTTCATAGCTCCTGCAATATCATGGATCAAGAACTCTGAAAATTATAGACTAGAGATCTAGAAACTAGTGGAAAGCAACTATAAAACTAATTATCCAGAGTAGAGAACAAAGAAGGGGGAGCTGGAGAAAAAATTCCAGACTACATAAAAAAAATCTCGTGCTAAAAAAGACAAAAGTTAAGTACTACAACAGTTCATTCTATATGAAATTAATTTTATTAAAAGAATAACAAAGACTTATTTTAAAGACTTTTAGGATACTCAAAGGGAGCAATGAAACATTTTTTTAAAAGATCAAGAGATTATGAAGCTAAAACAAGCACAAATGAAAAAGCCAATTAAGAATTGGATAACAATGGATGAACAAATAGAGACTAGAAATAGAAATTATAAAAAGGAACTAAGTAGAAATTCTGGAGCTAAAAATTACAAAAGCTAAAGTGAAAAATTCACCAGAAAGGTTTAACAGCAGATTTGAGCTGGCAGAAGAAGGTGGCCAATTGAAATTATCAACTCAGAGGAGCAAAAATATATGAAAGAAAATGAACAAAGGTTAAGTGACTTGTGAGACACCACTGAGTATACCAGTATATTATGGGAGTACCAGAAGAAGAGAAGGAGAAAAAAAGGGAAGAAAGAATGTTTGAGGAAATGGCTGAAAACATCCCAAACTTGAGGAAAGATGTGAATCTCTACAGCCAAGAAAGTCAATGAGCTCCAAATATGAAAAACTCAAAGAGACCCACACTGGGACACATTACAATCAAACTTTACACAAAGAGAGAATCTTAAAAGCAGCAAGAGAGAAGCAACTCATCATGTATAAGGGCTCCTCAACAAGATTAATAGCCAGTTGCACATCAGAAACCATAAAAGCCAAAATGCAGTAGAATGACATATTTAAAGTGCTGAAAGAAAAGGAAAATGTCGACAAAGAATTCTATATCTGGCAAAATTTTCCTTCAAAAATGAAAGAGAAATTAAGACATTCCCAGATAAACAAAAGCAAAGAGAGTTTATCACTAGTAGACCCCCCCCACACACACAAGAAATACCAACAGGAGTCTGCCGGCTGAAGTGAAAGGATACTAGACAGTAACTTGAAGCCATTTAAAGAAATAAAGAACACTGGTAAAGGTAACTAAATAGGCAGATATAAAAGCCAGTATTATTATATTTTTCTTAACCCCTCTATTTTGTTTCCTACATGACTTAAGAGACAAATGTATAAAACAGTTATAAATCTTTTTTAATGGGCATGCAATGTATAAAGATATTAAGGCAACAACAACATAAGGGGAGGTGAGGGAGCTCTATAAGAGCTGAGTTTTGTATGCTATTGAAGCTAAGTTGATATCAATTCAAAATAGATTGTTATAAATTTATGATGTTAATTATAATCACCAGGATAACCATTTGAAAATAACTAAAAAATACACAGAAAAGGAAATGTGGAGGGATAAAAAAGGTATATTAGAAAAAAATGAATCAAACAAAAAAGAAGGCAGTATTGGAGCAATTCAGAAAGATATTTTTTGAAAACAAATATAAAAATGGCAGAAGTGCTTCTTTATTAGTAATTATTTTTTAAAGTAATTACTTTAAATGGATTAAACTCACCAATTAAAAGACAAATTGGCAAACTAAAAAATATATAAGACCCAACTATACAAGAGACTCATTTTAGATTAAAAAACCAAATATATTAAAATTAAAATGATAGAAAAATATATTCCATGCAAATAGTAAACAAAACTTGGGTGGCAATATTAATACTAACAGACAAAGTAGACTTTAAGTCAAAAGCTAACAAAGAAGGACATTATATATTGATAAAAGCATCAATTCAGTGAGAAGATAAAACAATTGTAAATAAATATACACCAAAGAGCAGAGTCCCAAATATATGAATCAAACATTAACAGAATTGAAGGGAGAATTAGACAATTCTACAATAATAGTTGGAGAATTCAATAGGCTGCTTTCAATAAGGATAGAAAATTTACACAGGTGATCAAAAAAGAAAGAGTATGTGAATAACACTGTAAACCAATTAGTCCTAATAGACATATATAAAGTACTCTATGCAATAATAGTAGAAGACATATTCTTCTCAAGGGCTCATGGAACACTGTCCAGGATAGGACATATTTTAGGCCACAAAACAAGTCTCAGTAAATTTAAAAAGATTAAAATCATACAAAGTTTTCTCTTTAACCGCAATGGAAAGAAACTAGAAGTCAGAAATAAAGCTGGAAAATTCATAAAACTTGGAAATTAAATAGAACACTCTTAAACAACTAATGGATCAAAAAGGAAATTACAAGGGTAATTGGAGATACTTTGAGACAAATGAAAACAAACAACTAAATCTATAGGTTATACCGTAGACACATCTCAGAGGAAAATTATAGGTATAAATGCCTACATTAAAAAGAAGAAGGCTCCTATTTACCATAGCCAGGACATGGAAGCAACCTCAGTGTCCATCGACAGATGAATGGATAAAGATGTGACACATATATACAATGGAATATTACTTAGCCATAAAAAGAAACAAAATTGAGTTATTTGTAGTGAGGTGGATAGACCTAGAGTCTGTCATACAGAGTGAAGTAAGTCAGAAAGAGAAAAACAAATACCGTATGCTAACACATATACATGGAATCTAAAAAAAAAAAAAAAATGGTTATGAAGAACCTAGGAGCAGGACAGGAATAAAGATGCAGACGTAGAGAATGGACTTGAGGACATGGGGAGGGGGAAGGGTAAGCTGGGATGAAGTGAGAAAGTGGTATGGACTTATATATACTACTAAATGTAAAATAGATAGCTAGGGGGAAGCAGCTGTATAGCACAGGGAGATCAGCTCAGTGCTTTGTGACCACCTAGAGGGGTGGGATAGGGAGGGTGGGAGGGAGACGCAAGAGGGAGGAGATATGGGGATATATGTATATGTATACCTGATTCACTTTGTTATAAAGTAGAAACTAACACACCATTGTAAAGCAATTTTACTCCAATAAAGATGTTAAAAAAAAGAAGAAGAAGAAAGCTCTCAGAACAATAATCCAACTCTACACCTTAACAAACTAGAAAAGAGCAGCCAATTAAACCCAAAGCTAGCAGAGTAAGAAAAAAAATAAAGGTGAAAGAAAATAAAATAATGGAAAATCAATAATCAAGCCATAAGTTGACTCTGAAAAGATCAACAAATTGACAAACCCTCACCTAGACTAAGAAAAAAAAGAGAATATACAAACAGTTATAATCAGGAATAAAAGTGGGTACATTACTATCAACCTTACAGAAGTTAGAGGATTATAAGAGAATACTATGAACAATTGTATGCCAACATTAGATAATCTAGATGAAATAGGCAAATTCCTAGAGATACATGAATTACCAAAACTGACTTAAGAAGAAAGAAAACCTGAGCTTAGCTGTTCAATGTCAAGTAAGGACATTGAATCAGTACTCAAAAACCTCCTGACAAAAGTCCAGGATGAGATGGCTTCACTGGTGAATTCTACCAAATATGTAAAGAAGAATTAACACATATCCTTATCAAACTCTTCCAAAAAATAGAAGAGGGAACCTTTCCTAATGCATCCTATGAACCAGCATTACTCTGATTTCAAACCTAGACAACACCACAAGAAAATAAAATCAGACCAATATCCCTTATGAACATACATGCAAATATTCTCAAAGTATTAGCAAACAAAATCCAACAGCATATTAAAAGGATTATATACCATAATCAAGTGAGATTTATCTCAGAAATACAAGAGTGGTTCAACAGAAGAAAATTAAAAAGGTAAAAAACCACACTAACAGAATGAAGGAAAAATCCCACACATGATCATCTCAATTGGTGCTGAAAAAGGATTTGACAAAATTGAATACGCTTTCATGATTAAAAAAAAAAAAACACACAAAACAAACAAAAAAATTCAGAAAACTAGAAATAGAAGGGAATGTCCTCAAATTGATAAAAGGCATTCATGAAAAGCCCACAGTCATTCTACTCAAGGATGAAAGACTGAAAACTTTCTTCATTAAGATCAAGAACAAGACAAGGATGCCTTTGTTTACCACTTCTATTTTGTACTGGAAGTTCTAGCCAGAGATATTAAGCAAAATAAATAAATAAATAAAGAGCATCCAAATTAGTAAAGAAGTAAAACTGTCCCTGTGGCAGATGGCATGATCCTCTATACAGAAAATCCCAAAGAATCCACAAAAGAACTAGAACTAATAATTTAGCAAAGTTACAGGGTATAAGATAAACACACAGAAATCAGCTGCATTTCTATACACCAGCAATGAAAATTTTGAAAAAGAAATTTTAAAAAAATTCCATTTGTAAGTCTTCCAAAGAATAAAATACCTAGAAATAAATTTAACCAAGGAGATGTAAAACTTGTACACTGAAAACCACAAAACATTGCTAAAAGAAATTAAGACCTATGTAAGTGAAAATACATCCCTTGTTCATGAATTGAAATGCTTAATATTGTTTAAGTAATACCCAAAACAATCTAACAGATTTAATGCAGTCCCAGCCAAAATACCAATAGCCATTTTAAATAATGGAAAAGCTTATCCTAAAATTCATGTGGAAATGCCAAAGCAAAAATAGACAAAACAATACTGAAAAAAGGAGAAAGTTGGACGACTCACACTTCCCAATTTCAAAACTTCCTGCATGGCTACACATATCAAAACAGTGTGATATTGGCATAAAGATAGACATATAGATCAATGATAGAACTGAGAGTCCAGAAATAAAACCATACATCTATGACCAGTTGATTTTTCAACAAGTTACCAGGACAATTCAATGAGGTTTTGGGGGGGCAGGGAATAGTCTCTTCAACAAATGATACTGAGACAACTGGAAATCCACACGCAAAATATTGGAGATGGACCACTACCTCATACCACATACAAAAAAAAAAATGGATCAATGACTTAACTTTAAGAGATAAAGCTAAAAAACTCTTAGAAGAAAACATAAGGGAAAATGTTCATGACACTGAATTTGGCGATGGATTCTCAAATATGACACCAAAAACACAAGCAACAAAAGAAAAATTGCTAAATTGGACTTCAAAATTAAAAATTTTTGCACAAAGGACATTATCAAGAAAGTGAAAAGACCACCTACAGAGAAAATATTTACAAATCGTATGTCTGATAAGGTTCTACTATC
This sequence comes from Balaenoptera musculus, assembly GCF_009873245.2. NCBI lineage: Eukaryota > Metazoa > Chordata > Mammalia > Artiodactyla > Balaenopteridae > Balaenoptera > Balaenoptera musculus. The sequence continues at coordinate 77,827,881 of NC_045788.1, read as the reverse complement.
CAGAATATTCAGAGAACTCCTAAAGTTCCATAACAAACAACTCAATTTAAAAATGGGAAAAAGAGTTATATAGATATTTCTCCAAAGAAGATATACAGATGGCCAATAAGCACATGAAAAGATCTTCAAAATCACTAATCATCGGGAAAATGCAAATCAAAACCACAATGAAATATCACCTCATACCCAATAGGTGGTGGCTACCATTAAAAAAAAAAAAACAGAAAATAATGTGTTGACGAGGATGTGGAGAAGTTAGAACCCTTGTGTGTTGTTGGTGGGAATGTGAAATTGTACAGCTGCCATGGAAAACACACATTATTGACAATAGCTAAAATGTGGAAGCAACCCAATCCACAGTCCGTCAGTGGATAAATGGATAAACAAAATATGTGTAAAACATACAGTGAAATTTGTTCAGCCTTAGAAAGGAAGGAAATTCTGACATACGCTACAACATGAATGAACCTTGAGGATACTATGCTAAGTAAACTAAGCCAGTCACAAAAAGAGAAAAATTGTATGATTCCAATTATATGAGGTACCCAGAGTAGTCATATGTATAGATAAAGAAAGTAGAATGGTGGTTGCCAGGAGCTGGGGGAGAGGGAAATGGGGAGTTATGTTTTAATGGGTAATGTGTTTCATTTTTACAAGGTGAAAAGAGTTCTGGAGATGGCTGGTGCACAGTACAAATGTGCTTAATGCCACTGAGCTGTACACTTAAAATTGGTTAAGATGGTAAATTTTATGTGTATTTTACCACAATCTTAAAATATTTTATCTTTAAAAGGCAGTACTGATACATGCTACATGGATGAACCTCAAAAACATTACATGAAGTGAAAGAAGCCAGACAAAAGGCCACATATTGTATGATTCCATTTATATGAAATATCTGGAATAAGTAAATCCCTAGAAACAGAGAGCAGATTGATGGTCACCAGTGGCTAGGGAAGAGTAGAGTGGGCAGTGACTGCTTAATGGGTCAGTGCTGTTTTTTGTGGTGATGAAAATGTTTTGGAGCTATATAGTGGTAGTTGTTGCACAACATTGTGAATGTACTAAATGCCACTGAACTGTACATTTTTAAATGGTTTTATATGAATTTCACCTCAATAAAAACTGTAGGAAAAAAATTTTAAAAACTGGTGAAATATGAATGAAGTCTAGAGTTCAGCCAATAGTAGTGCACCAAGGTGACACTGGGGAAGGAGAATGAGAAATTTATATATTCTATTTGCTACTTTCCTCTAAATGTAAAATTATTCCAAAATGAAATATTTCCTTTAAAAAAAATGGGCAAACTACTTGAAAAGACTCTTTGCCAAAGAAGATAGATGGCAAATAAGCACATGAAAAGATATTCAACATCATTAGCCACTAGAGGAATGCAAATTTAAACAAGAATGGAATGCCACTAAATACACATTAGAATAGCTAAAATTAAGCATACTGGCAAAACGAAGTGATGATGAGGATAACGTAGATCAGCTGTAACTCTCATACTCTGCTGGTGGAAATGCAAAATGGTATAAGCATTGTAGAAAATAGATTGGCATTTTCTTATAAAGTTAAAACACAATTACTGTATTATCTAACAATCCCATTCCTGGGTACTTCTCTAGAGCAGCGGTCCCCAACCTTTTTGGCACCAGGGACCGGTTCGTGGAAGACAATTTTTCCACGGATGAGGGGAGGGGATAGTTCAGGCAGTAATGCGAGGGATGGGGAGCAATAGGGAATGGCAGATGAAGCTTCACTGGCTCGTCTGCTGCTCACCTACTGCTGTGTGGCCTGGTTCCTAACAGGCCGTGGACTGGTACCTGGGGGTTGGGGACCCCTGTTCTACACAATGAAAAGTGATCTTCACTCAAAAATTTATATATAGAGTTCATAGCAGCTTTAATTTTAATAGCCAAAAACTAGAAACAACCCAGATGTCCTTCAACAGGTGAATGGTTAAACAAAATGTGGCACCTTATACCATTAAATGCTATTCAGCAATAAAAGAGAACAAACTGTTGATATTCACAACTTGTATGGATCTCAAGATAATTGCACTGAGTGAAATAAAGCTGATCTTAAAAGGTTAAGTACTATATGAATCCATTTATATAGCAGTCTTGAAATAAAATTGTAGAGCTGGAAAACTGATTAGTGTTTGCCAAAAGTTAGGAATGGGTGAGGGAAGGACTAGTGTGGCTATAAAGAAGTAACACGGGAGATCCTGTTGATGATGGAACAGTTCTGAATCTTGATTATAGTGGTAGTTCCCCAAATTGACACATGTGACAAAATTATATGGAATTACACATACATACAAATAAGTACATCTAAAACTGACAAATCTGAGTAAGCTCTGTGAATTGTACAAATGTCATCTTGGTTTTGATTTTAAACTATAGTTATGCAAGATATTAGTGATGGGGAAATGGGTGAAGAGTACATGGAAACTCCCTGTACACTTTTAAAAATAATATATATATATATAGAATTTTTACTCTTTATACAATTTTTAAAGGTTATACTCCATTTAGTTATTACAAAATATTGGTTATATCCTCTGTGTTGTACAATACATCCTTGTAGCCTATCTTACACCCAATAGTTTATAACACCCACTCCCCCACCCCTGTGTTGCCCCTCCCACCTCCCCACTGGTAACCACTAGATTGTTCTCTGTATCTGAGTCTGCTTCCTTTTTGTTATACTCACTAGTTTGTTGTATTTTTTAGATCCCACATATAAGTGATATCATACAGTATTTGTCTTTCTCTGTCTGACTGACTTCATTTAGCATAATGCCCTCCAAGACCAACCATGTTGCAGCAAATGGCAAAATTTTTTATGGCTGTGTAGTATTCCACTGTGTGTGCATACATGTGTGTTTTATATATAATATATATATATTATATATATATATTATACATATAATATATATATATATAAAGCATCTTCCTTATCCATTCGTCTGTTGGTGGACACTTAAGTTGCTTCCATATCTTAGCAATTGTAAATAATGCTGCTATAAACATTGGGGTGCATGTATCTTTTCAACTTAGTGTTTTGGGGTTTTTTTGGATATATACCTAGGAATGGAATTGCTGGTTCATATGGTAGTTCTATTTTTAGTTTTTTGAGAAAACTTCATGCCATTTTCCACAGTGGCTGCACCAATTTACATTCCCACTAACAGTGTATGAGGGTTCCCTTTTCATATTTTTAATATAATTAATGTTTTAAAGCAATTTTACATATTGCATATTCCCCTTCCCCCCCCCCACCCCGAGAGCCTTCCCCACCCTTAACATCCTCCACCAGAATGGTATGTTTATGTTTGTTATAACTGATGAACCTATATGAATACATCATCATCTCCCCAAATCCATAGTTTGCATTAGGGCATATACTTGATGTTTTAACATATGTATAATGACATGTATCCATCATTATAATACATTACAGTGTAATACAGAATAGTTTTACTGCTCTGAAAATCTTGCATCACCCTACTCATCCCTCCTTCCCCCTTAACTGCTAGCAACCACAGATCTTTTTACTGTCTCCATAATTTTTCCTTTTTGAGACTGTCATACAGTTGGAATCACACAGTATGCAGTCTGTTCAGATTGACTTCATTCCTTTAATAATATGTATTTAAATTTCCTTTATGTTTTTTTTATGGCTTGATAGCTCATTTCTTTTCAGCACTGAATAATATTCTGTTGTCTGGATGTACCACAGTTTATTTATCCATTCAGGTTTTTGTATGGACATAAGTTTAACCTCTTTGGGTAACTACCAAGGAGTATGAGTGCTGATCATATGGTAAAATTATGTTTAGCTTTTTAAGAAACTAGCAAACTGTCTTTCCACAATCAATTTTGCATTCCCACCATCAATGAGAGTTCCTGTTGTTACACATCCATTCTAGCATTTGGTGTTGACAGTATCTTAGATTTTTGCCATTCTAATAGCTGTGTAGTGGTTTCTCATTCTTGTTTTGATTTGAAATTTTTGATTTGAAAATATTTTTATGTGCTCATTTGCCATCTATCTTCTGGTGTGGTATCTGTTTAGATCTTTTGCCCATTTTTTAGTCAGTTTGTTTGTTTTTTTTTTTTTCAGTTTTAAGAGTTCTTTGTGTATTTTGGTTAACAGTCCTTTATCAGATATATATTTTGCAACTATTTTCTTCTAGTCTGCGGCTTGCCTTCTCATTCTCTTGATACTGTCTTTTACAAAGTAGAAGTTTTCAATTTTAATGAAGTCAAACTTACCAATCTTTCTTTCATGGATTGTGCCTTTGTGTTTGATGATGTCTTTTTATTTTTTTTTATTTTTTTTTTTTTTTTTATTTTTGGCTGTGTTGGGTCTTCGTTTCTGTGCGAAGGCTTTCTCTAGTTGTGGCAAGCGGGGGCCACTCTTCATCGCGGTGCGCGGGCCTCTCACTATCGCGGCCTCTCTTGTTGCAGAGCACAGGCTCCAGACGCGCAGGCTCAGTAGTTGTGGCTCACGGGCCTAGTTGCTCCGCGGCATGTGGGATCTTCCCAGACCAGGGCTCGAACCCATGTCCCCTGCATTAGCAGGCAGATTCTCAACCACTGCGCCACCAGGGAAGCCCGATGATGTCTTTTTAGATATAACACCAAAGTCATCTACATTTTCTCCTATGTTCTCTTCTAGTAGTTTTACAATTTTGTATTTAACATTTAGGACTATGATCAATTTTGAGTTAACTTTTGTGAAGGGTGTAAAGTCTATCTAGATTTGTTTTTTGTATATGTATATGTCCAGTTGTTCCAGTACCATTTGTTGAGAAGACTATCTTTTCTCCATTGTATTGCTTTTGCTCCTTTGTCAAGGATCAGTTAACTATATTTGTTGAATCTATTTCTAGGCTCTCTGTTTTGTTCCAATGATATATTTATCTTTTTACCAATATCATCTGTCTTCACTACTTTAGGTTTATAATAAGTCTTGAAGTCAAGTAGCATCAGTCCTAAGACTTTGTTCTTCTCCTTTAGTATCCTATTGGGTATTCTGGGTCTTTCTCCTCTCCATATAAACTTTAGAATCAGTTTGTCAACATCCACAAAGTAACTTGCTGGAATTTTGATTGGAATTGTGTTGAATCTATAGATCAAGTTGGGAAGAAGTGATGTCTTGACAGTATTGAGCCCTCCTATCCATGAACATGGAATCTCTCTCTATTTATTTGTTCTTCAGTTTCTTTCATCAGTAAGGAATTTTTGTAATTTTGTAGTTTTCCTCATATAGATCATGCACATATTTTGTTAGATTTATATAACATGCTTTGTTAGATTTATACCTAAGTATTTTATTTTTCAGGGTACTAGTGTAAATGTTAATTGCTTTTAATTTCAAATTCTGTTGCTAGTATATGGGAAAGTTTTTGTCCCATGTGAATGCTCACCAAAGGGTGACCTCAGCTGGGGAGAATTTTAACACTCAAGTAGATAGAACGACCCATTCTGTGGATACTAGTCAGCTTCTTTCCCAGCCACCCTGTCATCACCAAATGGGCTCATGAACAGAGTAACCATGGTGGCAGGGATGCAGGTTATGCATGGGCTCAGCAACATGGACTTTCACTCACCAAGGTCATCTTGACTACAACCACTGTTGAGTAACCATTATGACAACAGCAAAAATCAACACTGGCTCCAATGTGGCACCATGTCTCAGGTGATCAGTTACCTGGTGGCAGGTTGATGACACTGAACAACTTTCATCATGGAAGGAACAGCATGTTGTTCTTACTAGAATAGACACTTACTCTGGATAGGGATCTTCCTTCCCTGAATGGAATGCTTCTACCAGAACTATTATCCATGGGCTTACAGAATGCCTTATTATGATATTCTGCATAGCATTACTTTTCATCAAGGAACTCATTTCACAACAAATGAAGTATGGCATTGGGCCAATGCTTATGGGGTCACTGGTCTAACAATGGTCCTCACCATCCTGAAGCAAATGGCTATATATATATATATAGCTATTAATCTATTGATTAATGTTAGGGTGGTACATCTTTATCTGTTTACTTTTAATCTATATATGTATCCTTAAATTTCTTGTAGACATATAGTTGGGTCCCATTTTGTGAATCACTTTGATAGTCTGTCTTTTAATTGATGTATTTAGACAACTGACATTTAAAGTGGTTATATAGTTGGAATAATGTCTACCATAGTTGTTACTTTCTATTCATTGCCCTTCTTCTTTGTTTCTATTTTCTTCTTCCACTTATTTCTTCTTGTTGTGGTTTGAATTGGGCATTTTATTTGATTCCTTTTCCTCTCCTTTCTTAGCTTATCAATTATACTTCTGTTTTTTACTTTTTTTTTTTTAGCAGTTGCCCTAAAGTTTGCAATATACATTTACAACAGATATAAGTCCACTTTTAAATAATACTATACTGCTTCATGGATAGTGAAAGTACCTTATAATAACAAAATATTCCTAATTTCTCCCTCCTGTTACTTGTATTACTACTGCCATTCATTTCACTTATCCACAAGCTATACTGCTATCCTGTATACTTTTGGGGAACTTGGTGTGGTTATATATTTATTTCAAAGTAAAAAGCAAAAAACTGTACCATTTCTAAAAAGCATTGTGCCCTGGAACAAAAATCAATATCTAAAGACTAGAAAACAAATAGCACTTAATAACACAGGCATCCAGGCAATGATACCATGTCAACAGGAAAATACAATCCATGATAAATGGAAAATACAATTGATAAAGAAAAAAATCAGTCAGTAAAAACTGACCCAGAAATGACACATAGGATAAAATTAGTGGACAAGGACATTAAATCAGCTATTGTAAATATACAGATGATCCTTGACTTACAATGGTTCAACTTACAATTTTTCAACTTTATGATGATGCAAAAGCAATACACATTCAGTAGAAACCATACTTCAAATTTTGAATTTTGATCTCTTCCCAGGCTAGCAATGTGCAGTACAATACTCTCTTGTGATGCTGGGCAGCAACAGTGAGCCACAGCTTCCAGTCAACCACATGATCATGAGGGTTAACAACTGATACACTTCTAATCATTCAGTGCCCATACAAACATTTTGTTTTTCACTGCCAGCATAGTATTCAATAAATTACATGAGATATTCAACACTTTATTATAAAATAGGCTTCGTGTTAAATTATTTTGCCCAACTGTAGGCTAATATAAATGTTCTGAGCATATTTAAGGTAGGCTAGGCTAAGCTATGATGTTTGGTAGGTTAGGTATATTAAATGCATTTTCGACATAGGATATATTCAATTTATGATGGCTTTATTGGGACTTAACCCCCTCATAACTCGAAGATCTGTACCTCATATATTCAAGGAGATAGAGGAAAGCACCAGCAAGTTAAGAAGAGACATTAAACAGTAATTTAATACTGTATTTAACTATCTGGTGTTGCTAGAACAGATAGTTATGACTTGTTTTTCAGAATTTTCCTGGCTATCTTACATGTCGACATTTTCAGATGAATTTTAAAATCACCTTTTACTCCTCTGAAAAATCAGTAGATTTTTCTACTGTTATTTTCAGTAGAATTATTTATTTCTAAAGTATAAATGTACACCAATTTCAAGTCTTTATGCTAAAGATGGCTAAAATTCAATACCCATGTAAAAACAAAACAAAAAAGTTGATAAATTTGATTATATAAAAATATAGAAAAAATACAAATAACAGTCTGCAATAATTTGACAGATAAGACTAGTTTCTATAATGTGCAAAGTGCTCATACATAAAAACAAGAAATGGAAGAAAACACTAGACAAATTTACAAAGGTTAAGTACTGGTAGTTCACAAAGAAATATAAGTGTCTTTAGAATAAAAAGGTGTCCAACACTCATTATTAAAGAAATGAATATTAAAACAGTATTTTTCCTATTAGATCAACAAATATCAAAGAATTGTATAAAGCAAAATGTTAGTGATGATGTTGGGAGACTGGAGTTCTCATATACTGTTGGTGTGAATGTAAACTGGTAAACCATTTGCAATCAAAATTTAAAATGCATATTCTTTTGCCAAGCAATTTCAATTCTGAGAATTCATTCTACAGATATAATCATGCATGTGTACAAAGAAGTATTACTACGGTCACTAAAGTTTGTTTTCAAATAGTAAAGGCTGAAAGCCTAATGTTCATTAATAAGAAAATAGTCAAATTAATTGTTATATAGCCCTAAAAATGGATACTTTGTCCCTATGTAAACTATTATACTATACTAAAAACAATTATGTATATCTATGTAGAATGGTCTCCAAGGCACAGTGTGAAATGGAAAAAATATTAAGGTACAAAATATTGTGAAATGTGCTTCCACTTCTTTTGAAAAATGATTAGATTAATTCTGGAAGGATACTCAAAGAAAATGTTAACACTCTGTCTAAATGGGAGGTGGGACTCTGAGGGAATTAAGCTAAAATTTTAAAATTAAAAGTTATTTTAAAGAACAGTAAATTGGAGGTGGATACTACAGTATCCAGAGAGCACTGTTAGAGCATAACATTGCACAGTATATACAATAATAAAACTCAGTCTTAATCTTTTTAACCAAACAATTTAAACTCAATATATTAGGAGATTTCCTCCCTCAAAAGGAATAGATTCAAATTATTCATTATAAGTTTTCACATGACTTCGAAAATATATACTGTATGTACAGTTCATTGTGAAAGGAATATTCAGACACAAAAACATTAAGAAGTGATATTAGTTTTGCAAGTGTTTTACAAGGAAGCTCAGAATTTGAAGAACCAGCTCACTGAATGTAAATTACAGCAGGTGTTTCAAAGAAACAAAAAACTCGTAAGCTTTTTCAAAGTTGATGTAAATTTGTTCATACTGGGAGAGGGGGGATGATTTTAGCCACATGATTATTATATCTTTAGACATTAGTTTTGCAAATTTCAGGAATTACAACATTTTGTTAAGAAATGAGTAATTTAGCAACTCAAGATTTCATCTATTTGGAGACTATTTAGACAAACTTCTTTCTTATTTGTTTCTCAGCATACACTGTGGGTTCACCACCCCCCCAACCACTCTTCCCACTCTTAACGTGGGACTTGAAGTGAACACTTACTTATATGGTGCAGGTTAAGGTGTCAGTTTGCTTCTTCAGCATCAATCAGGATATACTGGCATTTTAATGTTACAATTTTTTGTTATTTCAAGTTATGGTCCAAGATGACAACATAGGAGACTTTTGAACTCACCTCCTCCCACTGATACACCAAATCTAAAGCTCTAAATGGAGCAATTCCCTCTGAAAGATGTCCAGAAGTAGCTGATTAACTTCTAAACATTGGATGAATGAGAAAATACCCATGCAGAAACAGGTCTTGGCATACTCTCAAATACTGGGAGCCACTAAGAACAAAAATGAGCTTGGACAATCACAAAGGATTTAGAGACCGCCAAGAGCTCATGCCAGGCTGAATGCTAAGGGTCACCTCCTATAAAAGGCCACTCCATCAAGCCTGGGGGAGGCCACAGCTTTGTCTATTGTGTAGAAACCAACACCGAGAGTCAAGGAAAACAAAGAAACAGGAACATAATCCAAACAAAAGAAAAAGGTAAACTCCAGAAACAGAACTTAGTGAAACAGAGATAAGTGACTTACCTGATAAAGTGTTCAAAATAAGAACAATGCATTGAACAATGAATTTAAACAAAGAGATAGAAAATATATGAAAGTACCAAAAAGAAATCACAGACCTGAAGAATACAATAACTGCACAGAAAAATAGAGGCATTCAACAGTAGACTGGATGGAGCAGAAAAAGGATCGGTGAACTCTAAGACAGGACAGTGGATTCATACAATCAGAAAAAAAAAAAAAAAAGAGAGAAGATTACTTAAGGGACTTATAGGACAACATCCAGTGGACCAGCATTTGCATTATAGGGATCCCAGATGGAGAAGAAAGAGAAAAGGAAGAAACTTATTTGACAAAATACTGGCTGAAAACGTCCCTAATCCGGGGAAGGAAACAGACATCCAGATCCAGGAAGCCGAGAAAGTTCAAAATAAGATAAATCCAAAGAGACCTATATCAAGACACATAATTGTCCAAAGTTAAAGACAAGGACAGAATCTTAAAAGTAACAAGAGAAAAACAACTTCTTATATACAATGGAATTTCCCATAAGACTATTAGCAGATTTATTAGCAGAAAATTTGTAGGTCATCATGGAGTGGCATGATATATTCAAAGTGCTGAAAGAAGGAAAAAAAACAAACTGCCAACTAAGTAACCTCTACCCAGAAAAGTTGTTCTTCAGAATTGAAGTAGAGGTAAAGAGTTTTCCAAACAAGCAAAAGCAGAAAGAGTTCATCACCACTAGACTGGCCTTGAAAAAATTATTAAAGAGATTTCTTTAATTTGAAACAAAAGGGTGTTAATTAGTAACAGGAAAACATATGAAAGTATAAATCTCACTGATAAAAGTAAATATATAGTAAAATTAAGAATAACCTAATGTTGTAATGGAGGTGGGTAAATCAGTTATAAATCTAGTAGGAAGGCTAAAAGACAAAAGTAGTAAAAATAACTATAGCTAAAATAATTTCTTAAAGGATACACAAGATAAAAAGATGTAAACTGTGATGCCAAAGATACAAAATGTGGGAGGGAGGGTAAAAATGTACAGCTTCAGAATGCATTTGAACTTAAGTTGTTATGAACTTAAAATAGACTGTTATAAATATGCTTGTATACCTAAAACTAATACAGTTGTTCCTTGGTATCCTTGGGGGATTGGTTCTAGGACTCCATGCTGATACCAGAATCTGCAGATGCTCAAGTCCTTTCTATAAAATGTCATAGTATGGTTGGCCCTCCATACCTGAGGGTTCCGTGGTTGGTTGAATCCATGGATGTGGAACCCATGGACACAGAGGTACAATGTTATGTGTCAAAAAATACATCAAGTTTTAAGGAATTAAAACAATGGTTTACATAAGCCTCATGGTAACCACAAAGCAAAAACTTATATACATAAAAGAGAAAGGAAATCTAATCATACCACTACAGAAAAGTATCCAATCACAAAGGAAGAGAGCAAGAGAAGAAAGAAACAGCACTTATAAACAGCCAGAAAACAATTAACAAAATGGCAGTAAGTTCATACCTATCAATAGTTCCTCTAAATATAAATGGACTAAATTATTCAATCAAAAGACAAAGAGTGGCTGAATGGATTTATTGGGTTGGCCAAATAGTTCATTTGGGTTTTTCCATAACAGCTTATGGAAAAACTTGAATGAACTTTTTGGCCAGCCCAACTTAAAAATAAATAAATAAATATTAAGAGTTATAGAGGCAGAAATAGACAACAGTAGAAATAGTAGGGGAATATCACAATTTCATCAAAGGACAGTTCATCCAGACAGAAAATCAACTAATGTGTCAAATAAGAAATCATAAGAAAAAATTAAAAATCTCTTGACACAAATGAAAATGGAAATACAACATAACAAAATTTATGGTATGCAGCAAAAGCAGTTCTAAGAGGGAAGTTCATAGTGATAAATGCCTACATTAAGAAACAAAATATCAAACAACCCAATATACCTCAGGAACTGGAAAAAAGAAGGACAAATGAAGCCCAAAATTAGTAGAAGGAAGGAAATAAAGATCAGAACAGAAATAAATGAAATAGAGACTAAAAAGACAGTAGAAAAGATCAAAGAGCTGGTTTTTGAAAATACAAAATATACAAACCTTTAGCCAGATTCAAAGAAGAGAGGACTAAAATAAAGTCAGAAATGAAAGAGGAGACGTTACAACTGGTACCACAAAAATACAAAGGATCGTAACATTCTACTATGAAAAATTGTATGCCAACAAATTGGAGAACCTAGAAGAAATAGATCAATTCTTAGAAAGATACAACCTCCTGGGACCAAGTCATGAAGAAATACAAAATCTGAACAGACCAGTTACTAGTAAAGAGATTAAATTAGTAATCAAACACCTCTTGACTGGTGAATTCTACCAAACATTAAAAGAATTAATAACACTCCTTCTCAAATTCTTCCAAAAAGTAGAAGAGGAGGGAACACTTCCAAACTCATTTTACAAGGCCAATATTACCCTGATACCAAAACCAGAAAAGGACACTACAAGAGAAGAAAATAACAGGCTAATATCACTGATGAACATAGATACAAAATCCTCAACCAAATATTATCAAACCAAATTCAGCAGTACATTAAGAGGATCTTATGATCAAGTAGAATTTATTCCAGGGATGAAAGGATGTTTCAACATATGCAAATTAATGTGATATATCATATTAACAAAATGAAGAATAAAAATTATATGATCATCTTGATAGATGCAGGAAAAGTGTTTGACAAAATTCAGTATCTGTTTTTAATAAAAATTCACAACAAAGAGAGCATAGAGGGAATGTGCCTCAACACATACTGAAGACCATAAATTGACAAGGCCACAACTAACATCATACTTAGAAGTGAAAAGCTGAAAGCTTTTCCTCCAAGATCAGGAATAAGACAAGGATGCCCATTCTCGCCACTTTCATTTAACATAGTACTGGAAGTTCTAGCCAGAGCAATAAGGCAAGAAATATAAAGGGCATCCAAATCAGAATGGAAGAAGTAAAACTTTCTCTATTTGCAGATGACATAATCTTTATAGAAAACCACAAAGACTCCACCAAAAACTGTTAGAACTAATCAACAAATTCAGCAAAATTCCAAGATAGAAAATCAATATATAAAAGTCAATTGCCTTTCTATACACCAACAACAAATTATCAGAGAAATTAAGAAAAGAATAAAATATCCAGGAATAGATTTTACCGGGGAGTTGAAAGATCTAGACACTGAAAATAAGATGTTAATGAAAGAAATTGAATAAAACACAAATAAATGGAAAGATATTCCATGCTCATGGACTGGAAGAATTAATATTTTTTAAATGTCCATACAGATTTAATGCAACCCCCTGTGAAAATTCCAGTGGTATTTTTCACAGAAATAGAACAATCCTAAAATTTGTATGGAACCACGAAGGACCCCAAAGAGTCAAAGCAATCTTGAGAAAGAAGAACAAAGCTAGAGGCATCACATTTTCTGGTTTCAAACTATTACAAAGTTATAGAAATCAAAACAATATGGTATTGGCACAAAAACAGACACAGATCAGTGGAACAGAAGAGAGATCCCAGAAATAAATTCATGCATATATGGTCAATTGATTTACAACAAAGAAGCCAAGAGTATACAATAGGGAAAGTATTCTCTTTCAAAATATTCTGGTGCTGGGAAAACTGGACAGCCACATGCAAAAGAATGAAACTTAACCTCTGTTTTACACCATACAGAAAAGCAACTCACAATGGATTAAAGACTTGAACGTAAGACCTGAAACCTTAAAACTTCTGGAAGAAAACATAGGCAATATGCTCTTTGACATCAGTCTTAGCATTATTTTTTTTGGATTTGACACTAAAAGCAAAGGCAACAAAAGCAAAAATAAACTACATCAAACTAAAAAAGCTTCTGCACAACAAATGAAACCATCAACAAATGAAAAGTCACCCTACAGAATGGGAGAAAATATTTGCAAATCATATATCTTATAAGGGATAATATTCAAACTATATAAAGAGGTCATAACAACTCAGTAACAAAAATCAAAAAATCTGATTTAAAAAATGGGCAGAGGTATTGGGGTGGTGGTGTGATGAATTGGGAGATTGGGATTGACATATATACACTAATATGTATAAAATAGATAACTAATAAGAACCTGCTGTATAAAAAAATAAATAAAATAAAATTCAAATCAAAAAAAATAATAAGGGAGGGAGGGAAAGAAGAGTTACCTCTTAACTATAAAAGTAAGCAAGGGTAAAGTTATGTGGGTTTTCATATATTTTAACTAACTGTTTGATACTGGCTACATTTTATATAGTTCAAAGCAAAGTCTTTTTATTTCATTTGTTTTCATGAATTTTAAAATCCAATACTTATTTTGATTTAGTATTATGTTCAACATTTATTTCACCATAGAATCATCCTCTGTGGCATAGGCATAATACTAATTTTCATTTTCTAGGAATCGTATGGTATATTAAAAAGTTTAACAAGACTAGTGTACCAAGTATTAAATTAAATCTTCATTTACATACTTCTATAAAGCTTTGGCAAGGACTACGTTAAAAATAATTTCAACTGGAGTCAATAAGCCATTTTTCAGTAAATAACTATTGTACCTTGCTCTGTATAATATATACACTAAATCAAATACTGATTTCAACATACAACAGAATCAGCTAATTTAAAGAAACTTGTAATTTTTTTAGATTTGGGAATCTTTCTATAAAATAAAGAATAACAATTTCCCATTTGCTTTAATCTGCTTATTGTTTTAAGGTTGAATTTTTTAGAATGTTGAATTTTCTCTAAATGGCATAGAGCACTACAGCTGAGATAAAACATCATTGTAATCAGGAAGCAGTTGTAGGAAACAAACCATTCCATTTATATTATGCAGAAAGTGACTTAATACAAGAAACTAGGTGCTTATCAAGTCATTGAAAGATGGAGACGTAAACTCTAAGCTTGGCCTACAGGTATGATTTTCAGAATAAGGCCACCAAACAGACATACCAGGGAAGCAGACAACTTTGCTACTGTTAGAAACAGAATCAGAAGACTGCTGCCAATCAATTGTTGAACTGAAGAGCACATTGTTATAAGATCAGCATTCTACTACAACTGCCTCTTGACATACAGAAAGCTTGTGACTGGACACTGGAATGTTGCTTTCAAAAACAAAACAAAATAAAGTAAAATCTCCATTGCAATAACACCAAAGCAGCATAAATATTGCTTCCATCCCATTTTCAAAATCACTTGCCAGACATTTTGAAGCCCTGAGCCACTATGTAAAAAAAGCCACCATGCTATGAGGAAGCCCAAGCCTTCTAAAGAAGCCACCATTGACAGTCCCAACTGAGCTCAACCTTTGCATCATTCTAGCCCGGGCCATGTGAGTAAAGAAGCCTCCAAAAGATTCCAAGCCCTCAGCCATTCAAGCATTCCTGACTAATGCCACAGACATCATGGATATAATAGCCCCACCTTGCCTTAGTCTAAGTCCTTGCCCACAGAATCTGTAAGCATAGTAAAATGATTGTTATTTTACATTATTAACATTTGGAGTGGTTTTTATGCAACAAGAGCTAAGCGATACACATCATAGATATTTTATAAGTTTCAACAAGCATTTCAGAAACATTTTTAAAGATTATAATACTCTATTATGTGATATATACCACAATGTACCTAAAAGTTTATGCTGAATTTTAAAGGAGAGCTGGTTTCCAATTTTTATCTATAACTTAAACTATACTGAATAATTTTATCAATAGAGGTTTTTGTTTCTCTTTTGTATTTAGCATTATTTCTTTATCATAAATTTCCAGAATGACTGTGTCCGGGCTATAACCAAATTTCTTCATAAGTGTTTTGTATCTATTCATATCTATCTTGAATATTTACTGTGGTTAAAAAAAAATTAAAGCAAATTAACTTCCATATATTTAAAAATTTTTAGCAACAACAACAAAAAAATCCTTTAAGTCAATCAGCCCTAGTGAAAACAGAAGAATATGGCCAAAAACTCTGGGCTACCCACGTATAGTAATGTCAGCCAGACCTCATGAGTCAATCATGAGAAGCTGGGGAAAACGTGGCCATACAGTGGGTAGAGGGAAAAAAAGACCAGCATATTGAGTAATCTAATAATTGATACTGCCCTATTATGAGCTCAAATGAAACAATATTCACATGAAACAGCCACCAAAAGATGGTAATAGATAGGCAGCGACCTTGGCTTAGCAAGTCCAGAGTCCTGGCTAAGTGAACAAATTTTACTGTTCTCAGAGCTCTGCTATATACTTTTGTGCCTAGATAAGAGGGCGTGAAGAGGACTGTAATCCATCCCACGTTACTCTGGATAAGCCCTAGAACAAGGCTTCACACCTGTGGAAGGGGCAACTTTTCCTAACTGGTATGCCCAGAGGGGGGCAATTTGTACCCCCAAAGTAGTCACTCTAAGTCTTTGTTAGTGGTAGCTATTGCCCTCAGTGTTCTTCCTATTTATAAGACTAGATTTGTTAATGAAGGAGGGCTAGAGCTCTTGACTTCTGCTTCCCCATGGCTAACTCATCGTGTGATATTTGTGCCTTTCCATTCAGGAAATCTGATTTCAGAGGTCTATGTTAATATGGAAGATGACTGGTCCCAAAGAGCTTGGATCTCAATGTACATTATACAAGCTACTCCTAAACCCTACTAAATATGCCATCAAAATTGCTACTCCTTACCAAATATTTTAGCTGACCCTGTGGCCTAGTTTTTAAACATACAGACACTAAGTGAGAAAAATCTGGATTAGAGTCCTGCCTCCATGAATACTACTTATGTAATATTAGATGATTTTCTGACCTTCATTTTCCTCATCTGCAAAAATCAGGATAATAAAGCACCTACCTTGCATAGTTGTTGTGAAGATTAAATGAGTGATGTGTATAAAATACCTAGTATTTAAGTATTCAATAAATGCTAACTCATTTTTAAAAAATAGTAAAACACACTAGAGCATTTAAATACTGAAACCTAATTCTCATCTTTGCACTAGCTGCAAGGGGATCCAGGGAACATATAATTTTAAGTTTTCAAATTGTTCAATACAGAAAGGCTATAATGGAGTGGACACTGAGTGCCAGTTCCCCATGTCCAATATGGACATTAAACATGATTCTTCTCTATTTATTGTCCTTTGAGTAACCAAAGAAGCACATTTTAAAATGCATTCTGAGGGGCTTCCCTGGTGGCGCAGTGGTTGGGAGTCTGCCTGCCAATGCAGGGCCCACGGGTTCGAGCCCTGGTCTGGGAAGATCCCACATGCCGCGGAGCAACTAGGCCCGTGAGCCACAGCTACTGAGCCTGCGCGTCTGGAGCCTGTGCTCCGCAACAAGAGAGGCCGCGACAGTGAGAGGCCCGCGCACCGCGATGAAGAGCGGCCTCCGTTTGCCGCAGCTACAGAAAGCCCTAGCACAGAAACGAAGACCCAACGCAGCCATAAATAAATAAATAAATAAGTAAAATTTTAAAATGCATTCTGAATATTGTAGAACTGTGAGATTATGTTTCAAATACTGTGTGTTAGCATTAAGAACATTTTAGTGCAATTATTTCCAAGTTTTTAAATTATACCAGAACTGAGCTAAACTCACAGGCTCTAAATAAACAGTACTATTTTGTCTTAGACCTGAGCAGTTTTAATACTCTGGAACAAGAATGACAGTAATAATTAATTTTTGTTCAGAGTTTACCACATACCAGGAAATATTCTGGCATGTGACATGTGTTATCACAAAAAATCCCTGAGCTAGATAATAATAGTCCCAATTTACAGAAGAAACTAAAATGTGAAGTCTTCAATAATTTGTACAACTAGTAGGTAGTAGAACTGGGATTTGAGCCCAGGCAGTATGGCTGTAGAGTCAATATTCTTATGTACCATTCTCAACTTCACAGTAAAATGCTTCCATTCTACATTTTAAACTCTAAGCACTTGAAGTTCTTCCAAAATTTATATAAACAGGTATATATTTAAATTATGCAAAAGAAAGTCTAATACTATAACCTATTTTGTATTGCTATTAAATGGCAGAATACATGAGGACACAGAATAAATTTTAAACTATGTTAACTAGTCAAATTTTAAAAACAAATCTTATATTTAATAAATATCATGAAAAATTTGGCTAAATACTTTGGCAAAATTGAAATTGGGACTAAATACTAAAATAGCAAGGACTTAGCCATCTTTATATGTTTTGAAAAAAGGAATTCTCACTCTTCATTTATTAATCTACACACTTAGATTCCTTTATATTAAGATTTAATTATGATATTTATGCTGCCTTCTTCCTCTTGGTACAGATCATGTAAATGGACACTGCACAAGTCCAACTTCCCAGAGTTGCAGTTCTGGAAAACGTCTTTCCAGTGCTGATGTTTCAAAAGTAAATCGCTGGGCTCCTGGAAGACCACCATTTCGAAAAGCACAGTCAGCTGCTTGCATGGAGATTTCTTTGCCAGTTACAACAGAAGGTAGGTTAAGCATACAAATTTTTGTGGATACAATTAAAATTTGACATACCACAGTAACAAGAGCTGGAGGATAAGGGATGGTGGTCAGGTGTGAAAGATCTGAAAAACTATGGTCAACTAGACAATGAGCAACTGAGAACCTGGTCGAGCTGTGGCCATGACTCCAAATCCATTCCTCACTACACCTCTTTCATCTCTAAAACCAGAATGGCTGTTTATGGGTAGGCTTTCACCTCCTCTGTACAAAATGAGACCTATGCCTTAATCTGTTCTCTGCACTCCCAATTTCTTTCCATCTCAATGGTAAGCCTCTTAGTGTCTCTATCTGTAGGTAGTTATTTAATGTCTTATAACCTTAGTTTCCTCAACTGTTAAGTGAATGTGACCAAGAAAAAGGGAAGACATTAAATTCTAAAGTTTGCAATCTCATCTTCATATGTTTGAAAAAGGGAGGATTATTTGCTTACTTATGGAATTACTGTTAGGGGCAGGGAGTAAAGTACAAGAGCCAGAAGGCCTAAAATTAAGACACACACACACACACACACACACACACACACACAAAAGGGAGTCCTGTAACTGCTGCTATTGTCTTGCTGATAAAAAGCTTTGGGACTAGAAATAGGAAAAAATAATCTTAGGAATGTGCTATGGTAATTCTATGCTATAAAGTAATTCACCATTACCACCCCTCAAAAAACTTGATAGTAATGATGTATATTATTCTTCAAATTTTTAAAATAAAATTTTTAGGGACTTCCCTGGTGGTCCAGTGGTTAAGCCTCTGCACTTCCACTGGAGGGAGCGTGGGTTCAATCCCTGGTCGGGGAACTAAGATCCCACATGCCATGCGGCTTGGCCAAGTAAAAAAAGAAAATTTTTAGTTTTTTCCTTTAACACTATGCCATACTAAATTTGGTCCACATGATCTTCTCTCACAGGTGTCTATGAATAGCAACCTAGAAACATTAGCTAGGAATGTTATAATGGAAGCAATATATAAAGGTTATAAAGGAAGTAGTACTTTTAATCACTGGATTGAATTGGGAATTTTGAGTTTTAGACATTTCTGCCTCTAACTTGTTGATTCTGGGAAAATTACTTAACTCTATGTCTCTGTCTCCAAATCTGTAAAATATACAGATTATATCCAAGCTCCCTCTCAGATCTAAATTCTATTACAAACAATTATTTTTATAAACTTGCTGAGGGATACAAGGGGGAAATTAGGAATACTATATTTTGGTTTGTAGAAAAAGGGATAGTCTGAGGAACTTATATTTGGTTTTATTGTATATTATTTTATTTATATATTATATTATTATCTCTTTTTATAAAAATGAGTCACACTTATACCTATCAAAAACGAAAGGAGAGGGAAGGCAGTAGAAAGAGGAATATGAGGAACTTGTACTCTGGAGTGATTATATGAACAATACAACCTTCCTAATATTTACCTGAGGTAGTGAGTTTCTGCTTGTTGGAGTGTACACATGTGTAAGAGATGATGAGCAGGAGAACCTGAAACCACCTTGTTTCCTTTAAGTGGGCTGAAGCCCTTTCAGAAAGATTATGGGTGGGGTGGCATTGTCTACAACTCTGTATTTGGCCCTAGGCAAAGAAAGCCAAGACTGTATTTGGATTCAAGGTAGGCAGCTTGTAACTAGTTCAGGGAGATAACATTTGCTCTTTAGTCTTGGTGTAAATATAAATAGTTCAATTTTTACAATTTTAATTACTCCAAATATAACAAAATTAGAGGAATGTATTTACCACAGAACATTTGTGACCCTTCAGGTAAGTAGCCACAGCATTGTAAGTGGGAATTGTCAGAAATCATTAGAAGTACTTCCAACAATTGAGAGATAGGAGGGAAGCATAATTAACTGCACCAGAAGTTCTTGTAACCTTAACTATTTAGACTAAACATCTTTTTTTTCTAGATTAGAGAATTTCAACTAACTTGTGAGGTGAGGTAGAGAGAAAAACACAGTGGACTGGAACTCTGGAGACTCAAGGTCTAGTCCCAGCTCTGCCTAAGTTTATGATTTACACTTCAGGATTTGTCTCTTCATCTTCAAAATAAGCTGGTGAACTGGATAAACTGCCTTCCAGATCAGTTAACAACGAATCAAATTCTACTCCCCCCCCCATAATTTTGGTTTTCACGTACTAAGTCTGACTTTACTTGTTCTGGAAACACACTAAAACTAAATTTTTGGTTTTTAACTTTCCATAGAAAGTCGAGAAAATTCCTATAATCGCTCTAGAAGCTCTAGCATCTCCAGTATTGACAAAGATTCTAAAGAAGCGATTACAGCACTATACTTCATGGAGTCCTTTGTTCGGAAAAATGACTCTACTATCTCCCCTTGTTTGTTTGTTGGAACTAGTCTGGGAATGGTGTTAATCATCTCCCTAAACCTACCTTCAGAAGATGAACAAAGATTTACAGAGCCAGTCATGGTATTGCCAAGTGGTAAGAGTTTTTATTTATTCCTTCATTGCTACTTTTTCAAATTTAAATATATGGTATTTTAAAACATTTAATTTGTATTGATCTGGAGCAAAGATTTAAGTATTCTATATAATAGGAACTATTGAGAATTTTATAAATCATATACTATGCCAAGTATTGCAGCTTACTTGCAGGGTGAAATAGTCAACCATTTCTATGGTAATAAATTGTGGCACTCCCAACCTAAACAATGCCTTGGGAAATAAGTTTCTGAAAAGCATTTAGGAAAGCCTTAAAGCGAAAGTTTAAAATTTTTAATGAATTGAAGCATTTCTCCAAAGTTCCATGCCAGATCAGAGCCTATGAGTGTTTTACATCATCCTTAAAGAACTCAGATGATTAAGTTGGAAGCAGTCTGACTTGAGGTGGCTTTCTGAATTCTTTGATAACCTGCCCATCTTGTTTTGAAGCCATGCCACACAGTTTCTTCCCTTTTTATCCTAGTACCTAGAGAATTTGGCCCACGTTATGAGTATTGTTGCTAAAGTATATGTTGTATTCTCTTCCTACTTGACTTGTCTTTTTCCTTTCGAAGAAGAGATGTGTGATTCCTTCTGTTATTCATTTGAGTATTTTTAAATTTATTCTTATCAATAGTTTTTTCATATATAGAAAAGAGAGTAAAAGTTATCTGAAAAACATTTCTTAAGTAAAAATAATTTTATTAATATATAGGATAAGGGGGCTTCCCTGGTGGCGCAGTGGTTGAGAATCTGCCTGCTAATGCAGGGGACACGCGTTCGAGCCTTGGTCTGGGAGGATCCAATAGTGAGAGGCCCGCGCACCGCGATGAAGAGTGGCCTCCGCTTGCCACAACTAGAGAAAGCCCTCGCACAGAAACGAAGACCCAACACAGCCAAAAAAAATAAATTAATTAATTAAAAAAAAAAAAGAGAAGTGCTGCTTGCTTTCAGCTTTGTTAAGGTGCCAGTCAACCCTTGCCAGTCCTTTAAAAAAAAAAAAAAAAAAAATATATATATATATATATATATAGGATAAGGGATTTTATGTTAAAAGAACACATAATATGGCATGGTAGGTTAGATAGAGTTGTGTTTTCTTTGTTAACTGGTCTGCTAAATTCATATAGATGGATTGTAATTTACTGTAGGTAGAACAGTCAGCTCTCTACTAGTGAGGCAAATTAAGATAAACATATTTTGTGTGTGTATGGCTTAAAAAACAGAAGTTTATTTTCTCACACTTCTGGAGGCTGGAGGCCCAAGATTAAGGTGTTGGCAGGGCTGGTTTCTTCTGAGGCTTCTCTACTTGGCTTGCAGTTGGCCACCCTCTCACCATATTCTCACGTGGCTGTCCCTCTGTGTGCTTGTACCCCTGGTGTCTCCCCGTGTTTCTCTTAATCTCTTCTTAGAAAGGCATTTGACGGTTTGGATGAGGGCCCACCCTATCAGCCTCATTTTAACTTAATCACCTCTTTAAAGGCTCTGTCTCAAATATGGTCACATTCTGAGGCAATGGAGTTTAGGCCTTCAACATATGAATTTGGCGTCGGTGGGGGGACAAAATGCAGCCCATAACATACACCGTATTTTAAAAGTTAATCTGTTAGGATCACTATATTTTAATTGTAAACATATTTCACAATAAGAAAATATCTTTTATTATAGTTATAATTTTAAGGAAATATGTATAATTCTCTTATACTGGTTGAGAGAGAGCCAGATCAGTAAGGTCAAAATGAATTTTTAAGTATTAATTCAATCCATTATTTAACTCAATAAATTTTTATACAGATTGGATACCTAATATGTGCCATGTATTCTTCACAAATTTAAAGGTAAAAATCAAACTCCTGTATACCCAAGTTTACAACTGTAAGTTTAAGACAGTTTTCTAATAAGAGATTTTCTAACGAATGTGGTTTTCTATGCCACAAGCATAGAAATAAACAAGTGTCTGGAACTAATTTAATGGATCTCTCAGTACTATAAGAAAGTTCTTCAACATTCTTAGCAGATAGACTTAGACTTAAAATGATGGCAAAATACAAAATAAGTATAGATTTAACTTAATATTCTGGCATCTGGTTCATAAATATTTGCGCACTCTTTCCTTATCCATTTAAAGAGAGATAATGAGAAGCTATCTTCTCCAAGTTTCTCTGTCAGTATTCCATTCTTTCAAGATGTTAGTTAATATATCAGTATCACTTCATCAGTTGTAACAAATGTACCACACTAATACAAGATGTTAATAACAGAGGAAAGGACGAAGGGGGCATATGGGAACTCTCTGTACTATCTGCTCAATTTTCTGTAAACCTAAGATTGCTCTAAAAAAATTGTCTATTAAGCAGTACCTATAAGGGAGGAAACTATGAGTCTAGGTTCAGATCTGTTTTATAATTAACCATTGAAAGAGAAATAGCCTAATTGGAAGCCATAATTTATGACAATAAAAAGAAAAAAGGAAGGTGGAGTTTCATAAAAAAATATAGAGGGACTTCCCTGGTGGTCCAGTGGTTAAGAATCCGTCTTGCAATGCAGGGGACACCGGTTCGATCCCTGGTTGGGGAACTAAGATCCCACGTGCTGTGGGGAACTAAGATCCCACATGCTGCGGGCAACTAAGCCTGCGCGCCGCAACTACTGAGCCCATGTGCCACAACTAGAGAGCCTGAGTGCCACAACTAGAGAGCCCACGTGCTCTGGAGCCTGTGCACCACAACTAGAGAGAGAAGCCAGCACGCCCGCGCACTGCAACAAGATCCCGGGTGCCACAACTAAGACCCGACGCAGCAATCAATCAATACATACATACTACAACAAGAAAGGGTTGCAAGTGGAATAGTCTGATAGAATTAAAAAAAGAAAGAAAAAGAAAAGAAAATATAGAGATGACAGAAAGCCAATTCAAATTTAAAGTAGAAAACTTGTCCCCTCTTCCTCACATCTCACTTCCTGACTCCTTCTTCACCTTCTTTCCAGTATCTACTCTCCACTAGTCTCCACTGTTCCACTAGTCCCTGCCCTATTGGTACTGCTCTAGATTATGGGAACCATTTTTTAAAGGTTTGGAATTGGAGGCATTTCCCTCTTCTGTTGCCAGTGCTAAAGTGGGTGACATGTTCTCAGGCTCTGAAGGCATTTTTCCCGTCAAAACATTGTTAAGTTACCTTTTATCAGTTGGCCTAGCAAAATTTATCTGAGTCTAGCAATTTCCTCAAAGTTGAATACAATCTATTTCAAAATTTATTCATCCATTCATTCAACATACATTTCCCAAGCTCATACCAATTAATTAGTCACTGGGGATACAATGGTGATCAGGACACAGAATGATCTTTATTCCCAGATTATTTGTAGGGAAGAACAAAAGTAAACAGAAAATTACAATAAGGGAAGTAAAGAATACTGCGCAGCATAGGAGGGGGGGTTTGGGGAAGACCTCTCTAACACAGCAGCCATCTGAAGTGGGACCAGTTTGGAAGGGAGCTGTGCACAGTACTGATGTTTAAGAGTAAGTTAAAGCAGCATGAGTAAAAACCTAGAGGTAAAAAGAGCATGGCACAGCCAAAGCCTAGAGATAGAATGGTGCTAGTTGAGGCTGGAAAAGCAGGCAGGGGAAGATTAGAGGGCCTTAAAACCATGTTAAGGAGCTGGAAAAGACTTCCTAGATCTGTGGGTTTTTTGTTTGTACAAAAAAAAAAAATTGTGACGTGGTATGCTTTTTTCTCTCAAACGCTGGTGCTTAAATTTTCTAATTGTAAAAACATCCAAATACAGAGGAAGATAAATGAAAATTCTGCCACCAGCAAACATTCCCCCTTCTCTGTCCCATCTCCCCCTCCACACTTCTGCCCCTAGGAATTTTACTCTCCAACAGTAATTCTTTGAGAAATTTGCTGAGATTTTAATTTTAAAGCCACTTTATTGAAGTATGATTGACATATAAAAAGCTGTACTATTTAACGTAAACACCTTGATGAGTTTGGAGACAAGTATACATCCATGAAACCATGACCAAAATCTATGCCATAAACATATTTATAACCTCCAAAAGTTTCCTACCCCTCTAATTTTTTGAGACTCACTTTAAATTGTATTTCATTTCTACGTACTGCTTTGTGCTACCAGCTACAAATTATTCTGTAATTACCAATCCTGCCACATGAAGTGCCTATCACTGCTTTGTAAAAAAAATTATTTCATGCTTCATGATCAAACTAGAGATTTAAACTCATGATTAAACTAAAGATTTTCCATAATAAATTCATTCTCTTTACCCCCGAACTATTTCTTCTTGCTCTTCTCCCCATTTCTGTTAATAGTGCCATGATACTACCTAGATAACTTCCATCACTTCCGTTTCTTTTCTGATCCCTTATACTTACTGCCTCTGTACTGGTCTTATTACAATATTGTCTTCATCACCTAATTTCTATACACCATATTCTCTGATACCTTTCACTTACCCATAGAAGCAATTTCTTGAAAATCTTGGAAATCAGTGATCTCTATAAGCTCAGCTTTGTTCTGCCTTTCTAATCTGATTTCCTGCTACTTCCCAGCACCAGCTCTCTGGTCCAGCCAGTCTTATTTCCTCACTTCCCTTTTCTCTTTGCTACCTGGCAATCATCTATCATTGGTGGATATCATATGAACTTTTATGTTTGTTGCCAAAATTTTGGAAAACCTGTATCAAGTTTCTTGGGAGCTGTAAGATTTGGAAGAATTTTCTACAGACTAGCTCTTGGATCCAGACATTTCAAATTTCAAATCTTGTTTCTTCTACATTATCTATATATTTCTAATATTGACATAATATACAATTTGTAATACGATCTTCAGCCCTGCACTTCCATGTCAGATTAATGCTGAGTTGCATCAGGGTGGTGGGAGTTTTCCTGGGAGCCATTCCTATACCTAGAAGGCTTTCAATAACCTAGACATGGTAGTGATCGTGAATCACATACATAAGTCTACTAAATTCTAGATGTACCCGCATCTTAATTTCCCTTGTCCAGATTCCTGAAATGCCTATTCACTACAATGTCACTTAACTGGAAGAAAATTACAGTGGAAAGAGAAAGGAGTTTAACTTGATTGTGGTTAAAATATTTTAGTTTCACAAACTTAAAACCCATGAACACGTGCCTCACTTAAAGAAGGGCTGATAAAGAAAAATTAAAAATGTAAGAGATAAAGATTTGTGTAGATGGACTTACCTCATTTTCTCTAGATTTTCCTTTTTGTATACTAAGGATATGATTTTAACTTACTAATTCAGTTTTTTATTACATATTATCTAAGCTTAGATATATCTGTTTACATATTATCTAAGCTTAGATATATTTGTTTACATATCACCTAAGCTTAGATATATTTGTTTTCATATGCAAAAGTATATCAGAGATGATCTTCTTGCCTTTATTCTTTTTCTTACAGTATTCTTGTGTTGTCCTTTGCCTGCTGACAGAAATATCTCCTAGACTTACCCTCTACTCTAGGCTTTTCCCAGCCCACTCCCTATGTCAGACTTACTTGCTAGTATTTAATTCCTTTAAAATCCAGCTCTCTGATGAAGAACAATTAACTTATGCAAATGTATAGATGAGTGAATGTGCTATCTCACAGATATAATATGAAACTAGTTAACAGGTTTTGTCTGGAGATCAAATGAGAAGGATGTAGTTTTTAATCTTAAGTCTAAACCTTGATGAGAAATTTCACTCTATGCAAGTATTTAGTTAGGGCCTTTCCATATAAGATGTGTATATTTCAAACATATTTGTGAAATTCATGCATTACATCTTAAAAACTAATAAATAAGAATATAGTTCAAGCATAATGATTGTTTTTGACTGAAGTATAATCACAGCTTAATACAGGAAAACAAACATACACACTCTCCACTTATAGGTAGCAGCTCTATTAGTTGTTTACAGTTCTTATTACTAGTTGTATTGAATGTGTTTGTAGCAATTCTATTTTCTCCAAAGTAGATATACTGTCACTTGAAACTGCTGAGTAAAGCATGGAATCTGTCTAAGCCCTTAATAGCTAAACATGTGGGAAGCTATTAAGATTTTTAGATATTTTAAATTCATTGAATTAAAAAAGCAAAGTAAAATTCTCTACAGGTACTATCAAAAAACAAATGAAATTTTATGTACCCTTTTGTCACATGCTACTGTCATGAATTCAAACTCTTGCCAGACTCCCTTCTTTTATGAAGAGATTAAAAGAATGTACTTCTTTGGGAAAATCCAATGATCTAGATATATAGTTCTTAATATAGTAGGATAACCTAGAAGAAATGGATAAACTCCTAGAAACATACAGCCGACCAAGACTGAATCATAAAGAAATAGAAAGTCTCAACAGACCTGTAACTAATAAGGAGATTTAATCAGTAATCAAAAATCTCTCAACAAAGAAAAGCCCACTTCTCTTTTTTAATTTAATTTCCCATTAAATTATCTTGGTTGTCTTGACAACAAATTCTCATCAATGATACGGAAATTTGAACTAAAGCACTAAATCACTGAATTTTAGAGTGAAAAAACACCTAAAGATTATCCATCCCAGTAGCCATCACTTTAGTCTGTATCAGAATCACTTGGAGGGTTTGTTACAACCATTCTCAGAGTTTCTAATTCAGTAGGTCTGGGGTGGAGTCTGAGAATTTGTTTTTAAACAAGCCGCAGGTGATAATAGTACAAATGCAATTTTGCATGCTGGGATGGAAAAAACAATGTTCTATCCTCCTGTATAGGGAAAAAGCCAGTCCTTCCTCCTTCCATGTTTCTCCTGTGCGTTTCCTTTACTTTCACATGACTACCACACTCACAACACTTCTGACACCAGATAAGTGGAGGTTTTCTCCACAAACAAGTCTCTGAGACACCAGCTGGGTGTTCCACAATTTAACTCAATTCGGACACTATCTACATGGAGATAGTGTCAGATCCCACAGGGTAAGTTCTCAGTCCAATGAGACTGTCCCCTCCCCCTCTTTCAGATGCCAATCCCAAGTCACCTGTTCTTCTGACCTGAGGTTTCCACAACCTCCTCCTCGGGTTCAATTAATTTGCTACAGCAGTTCACAAAACTCAAAAAAACTGTTTACTTACTGCTTAGCAGTTTCCTATGAAAGGATATAGCTGAACATCCGATGGAAGAGATGCCTAGGGCAAGGAATGTAGGATGGGACGTGGAGTTTCCATGCCTTCTCCAAGAGCTCTCTCCGACAGCTCTACCTGCTCAACCCGGAAGCTCTCCAAACCCCCGCCTTTTGGGTTTTTAATGGAGGTTTCCTTACACAGGTGTGATTAATTAAACCATTGCCCATTGGTGATTGAACTCAATCTCCTGCTTCTTTCTTCACCCCAGAAGTAGGGGGGTGGGGCTGAAAGTGCTAACCCTCTAATCACCTGGTTGGTTCCCCTGGCAAGAAGCCCCTATCCTTAGGTGAGGCCCCCAAATCACCTCATTAACAAAATGAAAGACACCTGTGTTGCTCTTGTCAGGAAATTCCAAGGATTTTAGAGCACTGTGCCAGAAACAGGGATAAAGACCAAATAGATATTTATCATAAATCATAACATCACACATACATAATATGGTTAATCACAATCCTGGTTAAATTTAATTCTACCTACTTTATTTCTGTATCTGTGTAGCTGAATATGGCTGGAGAATATATAACCAGACTAAAAAGTCTCATTTTGAAATAAATCATCATTAACCTCAAGTGGGTTCCTGTGCTGCTGGGTAGTCCTCTGTCCACCCTCTTGAACAATAATTACATATTTTCTCCACTCTCCTCAGAGCTCCAATACCTCCTCCACTGTTTTCAATCTCAGCTAATGACCACGTGTCTGTCCTCTTTCACTGAGAAAACTGAAACGATCAGATAAGAACTTCAGCAGCTGCCACCACCATGTCTACCAACCTGTCTGTCTGTATCTCCATGGTCTCTACCTTTTCTCCTGTTGTGACTAAACTGTGTAAGCTCCTGACTTGGTGAATGTCTCCAGTTGTACACTAGATTCTACTCCCTTTCACCTACACAAGAAAGTCAATCCAGCAAGTTTTCCTGTTTCCTTTATATAATTATAATAAATATTCATCTTTTTACTAGATCAGCATACAAACATGCTGTTATTTCTCCCATTAAAAGAGAAAAACCCTCCTTGAATCTATTCTCCTACAATGCCCCATTTCACTTCTTTTTATTTAGAGCAAAATTCCTTGAAATAGTTATGTTATATTCACTATTTCCAGTTTTATTCTCCCATTCTCTCTTGAGTGCATTCTAATCAAACTTTCTCCCACACCAATCAACAAAAAGCTCTATATAGGTCATCACTGACCTCACTGCTAAATCCAATGGTCAATTCTCAAGTCACATCTTACCTGACACATCAGCAACATATTGCAGTTTACCATTTTCCCTGCCTTATAACATTGCACTTTTCGCTTAGATTCCAGGATACTTTATTTACCTAGTTTTCTTCCACCTTTATAGCCATTCTTTTTCAGTCCCCTTTGCTCGCTCCTCTACATTTCACTGGACTTAAAACACCGGCATGCTCAAAGACAGACTCCTTGAACCTTTTCTGTTTTCTATTTATATTCAAGCTCTACATGAAATCAGCCAGCCTCATTACCTTAAATGCCTTTTGTAATCTAATGGGTCATATATTTATATTTATAGTCTGGCCTATCCCCAAATTCCTGACATAGGTATCCAGTTATAGGGATATGACATACACTTGGATGTCTAATAAGTATCTCAAACTTATGTCCCAAACTGAGTTCCTAATATTCCTTTCCTTTCTCCCACAGTCTTTCCCATATCTATTAATGGCAATTCCATCCTTCCAGTTTCTCAGGTCAAAAGCATTAGAATCAATCTTGACCACTGTATCTCTTTCACACGCTAACTCCAACTTATTAGCATATTCTGTTGGCTTGACCTTTGTAATATACTCAGATTCTGACCATTTCTCACCCTTTATACTATTACCACCTGGTTTGAGCAAGCCTCCATCCATTTCTCACCTGAATTACTGTACTAACCTTTTAACTGCTCTCCTTTCTTCCAGCCTTGACTCCCTTTAGGATATACCCAGCACAAAGAGTGATCCTGTCAAATGGAAATTAGATTATATTACTCTATTCTCAAAATCTTCCCATCTCATACCAAGTAAAAGTCTAAGTCTTTACTGTGTCCTACAAGAACCTACATGACTTAGCTCCGTATTATCTCTGATCTCATCTCCTAAAAGTCTGCCCGTAACTACTCTAGAAGGTCAAGATCTGTGAATAGTTTGAGATTTTACTTTACTTGCAAGCTAATAAATTTAAGTTGCCAGTTTCATGGATGCTGATAGAAGACATGAGACTCTTGGATCAGAGATAAAGGATAATCACAGTAGCCAGAATATTTTGTGCTGGTTTCCTGAGCCTTAATTCCACAGTACAATGCAAAGAAGCCTCCTCTTCTGTATAAATCTGCTCAGGCTGCCTTAACAAAATACCACAAACTGGGTGACTTCAACAACAGAATTTTATTTTCTCACACTTCTGGAGACTGGAAGTCTCAAATCAACATACCAGCAGTGTTGGTATCTGGTGAGAGCTCTCTCCCTGAGTTGCAGACAGCTGCCTTCTCACTGTGTACTCATGTGACCTTTCCTACGTGTGGGGGAGGGGAGGTGGGGGAGAGAGAGAGAGAGAGAGAGAGGGAGAGAGAGAGAGAAAGAAAGAGCTAGGTCTCTGGGTGTCTCTTCTTATAAGGACACCAATTCTATCAGATCAGGGCCCTACCCTTATGACCTCCTTTAACCTTAAATATTCCCATAGAGGGCCCATCTCCAAATATCAATACATCCACACTGGGGGAGTGGGGGAGGGCTTTAATGTATGAATTTGGGGAGGGGAAATGAACAAACCTTAGTCCTTAACATCTTCTACTCTATTTAAAATTTAATCACACCCTTTTCCAAGAATTTCTATCCCCTTTTCTGCTTTATTTTTTCCTTAGTACTTATTGCTGTCTAATCTCATATATATACTTATCGTATATATTGTCTGTCTCTATCATAGAAAGTAAGTTCTGTGAAGGTAGGGATTTTTATCTGTTTTATTCACTATTTTATTCCCCTGTGCCTAAAACAGAGCCTAGAACACATAGTAAACCCTCAATAAATATTTGTTGATTGAATGAGTTAAGATTTTAGTGGGGAAGACTGGTAATTTGGAAAGCTGGAGTAAGGTACACTTCTAGCCAGTAAGACCTCTTTGAGGAGGAAAATCCTCATTAATTGTCTGGTGAATTATTTACTGTAGACCGAATTGTTAATACCTTATTATAGAAGTCCTTAAATTTAAGCTTCCTTTGTAATGTGTATTTCTGAAATAGTAGAGGCTATATTTTGGACTTAGAGCTTTTTTTTAAAAATCATATTACATCATCTAAACATGTTATTTTTAATTTTAAATACTTTTTAAAGTACTTTCTAAATGGAATGTATTTTTATAACACCCTTCCTAAGTCTCTGGTACATGTACATTCCTGAGGTATATCAGCCTGGGATAACTTCCTTTCTCTACATGATGTCAAAGGAGAAAGGAAAGAAAAGGCTGCTTAGGGGAGAATCTGGAAATGTCCAAAGGTCAGTCTACCCCAAGTTACTTCCTAAGCTTCATAGTATCTTGTCTCTGGGACTGGTAAAAATCACCCATAGGTAATAATCTGGCATGGATATTCAACCTTGGAGATTCCAGGTGAGTAAACCATTTTTCTGCATAAAAGATGCATAAGCCTGCCTAAACACCAAAGCTAGTTTGGATTTTTTTAAATACAATCAAAATTGCTAGCATGAACTCTAGATATTTAAATTTCATGAAATATCCTGAGTGTTCATTTTCAGAAGAAGAAAAATAGCATTTTCTAGTGAATGGGTCTGTAAAATAAAGAAGTGGAATCAGTTGGCATTTTTTTTTCAGCTGGTTATTCAATAAATTAAAAGTATAAATTTTCTAAAATTTGCTCTTTAAAAAAGTATTTTAATGAATACTATATAGTATAATGAAAGGATACTGGATTAGGAATTAAGAAGCCTGAGTTCTAGTCCAGGCTCAGCCACTAACTTGCTATGTGACCTGGCCCAAGTCTCATCATCTTTCTGGGTCTCTGTTTTCTCATTAATATAATGAGAGGATTTGACAAGTTGATGTCTTAGACTCCTTTTAGACCCTACCTTTTAGGATTCCAAGTTATTGCAACTGATGAACTCACAAATCTACTGATTTATGTATAATACTGCAATATTATGACACTATAGATATGAATTATCATAATATAAAACATTTATCACCCATAGATGAATAGCAGCTGTTTTAGAAAGAATTTCATGTGCCAGTGATATGAAATTGTTTTTATAGGTACATTCCTCTCATTGAAAGGAGCTGTCCTAACATTCTCCTGTATGGACCGAACTGGCAGATTAATGCAACCACCATATGAAGTCTGGAGGGATCCAAACAACATAGATGAAAATGAGAAATCTTGGAGAAGAAAGCTGGTCATGAACTGCCCCTCTCCATCCCAAGAAATAGGAGATCATCAGTATACAATAATCTGCTCAGAAAAACAAGCCAAAGTCTTCTCACTGCCTTCTCAGACTTGCCTCTATGTTCATAACATCACCGAGACATCTTTTATACTACAAGCAGATGTGGTGGTCATGTGTAACAGTGCCTGCTTGGCATGCTTTTGTGCCAATGGGCATATCATGATAATGAGGTACTTGCCTTCTTTATAAATTGTCTGGTAATCATAACAGTGCAAACAAGGTACAATTATGAAAAGTATATGTGTAATGTGCAAGATGTTATCAAGAAGCAAACTGAGATCATTGTTTCATTATATTTGTGAATGTTTTATTGCTCAAAACTTTGAGGAGACTGAGTTTTTATTTGTTTTTGTTTGTTTTTTGTTTTTGCTAAAAATGCTTTGCACTGTGAATGAAATATGTTAATTGACATCAAGGAATCTAAGGAAAGAGTGATTCTCCAGTCATTTACACATTCATTCAACATTTATTGAGCACATGTTATCTCCCAGATGCCATGCTAGGCACAGGATATATGAAGATGAATAAACTACAAGGAAAGAAATGAACTGTTACCTTTACTATGTTTCATAGTACACACAAGAATTTTCCATACAGAATTTAATTTTATCCTTATAACTTCTCTAGGACATAGGAAAATAAAGTGTTATTTGCATCCTCCATTTTACATATGTTAACAAATTTTCCTGAGGTTGCAAGTCTAGGAAAAAGTGAGATCAACACTGAACAGTATACTAAAAGTCATCACTTTATTTTAACCTGCTCTAGCTATGCATTAAGAAATATACATGGAGGGAGAGCTTGGATGGGCTTTTGAACTGAAGTCGTAACTATATTGAAGGCTAGGTGGAAACAGATGTGAGGGATAATTGAGGGAAATTTGCTGAATGTAAAACCAATTGGTTGTGAAAGGTAATGGAGGTCTTTAAATCTCAGGGTTAGAAGAGAACTTAAAGGTTAAAAAGTTTTATCATGAACTTGGATAATAGTGAGGTCATTAGCAGATAAGAAAGTCAGAATTTAGAAAGACTGATAATGAGAAGTTAGGGAATGAATTGAGAATGAATGCTTGGAATGTGAGGTGCTTATATGCCAGCCTGCAGAAGTTTAGCCAGCAATTTAAGGTCTGGACTCTTAAAAAAATAGGGGTGGAAGATACAGCTCTGGAAATGATTTACGTAAATGCATTAGTGAAAGTTGTAGCAGTGAATGAAATCGTCAAAGAAGACAGTATAAAAAAAGAGGAGAAATAGACTGGTCTTAGGACAAAAATTGGGGGGGAGGGGTGCATATGTCTACATTTAGATAGTGGAGAAAAAAGAAACTCCAGCAAAGGAGATTGAGAAGTCATCAGAGAGCTAGGAAAAGGATCAGAGTAGCAGAACTTCATGAAATGAAAACAACAGCAGAGTATCAAAACAAAGGACAGAAGACTACCGAAACGATGGTCAAGAGGCAGTCAGAGCAGAAAGGTCAAAGAGTTTGGGTACAAGAAAAAACCCTAGATCTGGCACCTAGATATTAGTGATCTTTGAGAAAGCAAATCTTAGGAGCACGGTGGAGGTAAGACTACATTTCAAGGGGGCAAGAAGAGAGGCAGTGGCATAGATCAGGGGTTGACAGACTACAGCCCCAGGCCATATCTACCCTCCCCTCCCCCCAATCTGATATTGTACAGCTTGCAAGCTAAGAATGGTTTTTACATTTTCAAATTGTTGAAAAAAATCAGAGAAGAATATTTCATGATATGTGAAAAGTATATGAAATTCAAATTTTCAATGGCCATAAACAAAGGTTCAGGGAACACAACCACACCCATTTGCTTACATACTGCCCGGAGGGGCTTGTGCACAATAGGGCAGAGTCAAGTAGTTGCACCGGAGGCCTAAAATATTTACTATCTGGCTCTTTAAAAAAAAGTTTGCCAACCCCTGAGACAGTATTCTTTGGGAAAATTTTGGTAAAAAGAGAGATGAGAGACAGGAAAGTAGTTCGAGAGCAAAACTGGGTGTTTGAGAGTGTTTTTATTGTTATATTTTCTTTAATAGGGGAGACATGAGTAGATTTGTAAGCCAAGAAGTAGTTAATGAAGGAGAAAGTTTTGAAAACATAAAAACAATCATTTATGGCCTGCTCATTCTCTTACATATGTCTTACTCTTTCTCTCTTTATCTGGTTTCTCTTTCTCAAGCTCTTTTTAGAGATTTCTGAAGAAGGCCATTCCAGTCTTGTTTGAAAATAACGACTTAACTCCTAGACATGCCTTAGTTTAGAAGGAAAAAAAAAAAATGTGTGTATACTCCCCTAAGCTCACGTTTAGTCACTCAAAAATGTTATTTCACAATTGAGTTTTTAGCTTGATAGTGACTACTTACTCTGTTTTTGCAAAATTTTAGTATGTCTTCTTTTCTTAAATGGTATATCTGAAAATTAATTTCTACTTAAATGAATACATGCTACATCTACATTTATGAGGAGGGGAATTTCTTGAGAAATGAAAAGCAAGTTTAAAAAGCAACAGGAGTCATAGCAATAGGAAAGATAAAATGATCTCTCTGTCTCTGCCCTTTGTAAAAGCTGTTTTACATGATAATGACTACTTTAATATTATGTCCTAGTGGAAACTCTTTATGTGTTCATGAGGATCTCAAAAATATTTGAAAAGGAAGTGATTTTGACATGATTTTAGTCATGTGTAAGGTGTGGCTAGGAAACACGTGGCTTCAGTAACTGGAGTCTACAAATTGGTATGTTCCTGACCTTGCTAAGCATTCCCAGATCTTTCCAGACCCTATCAGAACTTAACTACGGGACTTTCCTGGCGGTCCAATGGTTAGGACTCCATACTTCCAATGCAGAACTTAACTACACTAAGCCCAATCTCCTCAAGTCCTAGTTTTCAGATAGTTGCTAGGTAGGTATGATTGCTTATGTGCCAATGTACCCAGACCTAGAAAAGAGTAGAGAGAGATGCAAGAGGCTTATCTATGTATAAAGTTCTCAAACTGGGCTGAGAGAGCCATTTTTAGTGGGAACCATCTTTAGTTACTTGACACTATTTCCTTATAAAAATGTCCTTACACAGAAAAAAACTATTTTTTTTCATCTTTAAGAGTGCTTGTTTCCTAGCCCTTAGCAATTGACTTACTCTTTTCCTTTTCCTACCAAAAGTGATTACACCTGTTGTATTTTGTTGGCTTACTTTTATTATGCTACATAGACAACACAACTTATCAGGAAAGTCCATAGGAACCTCTTCCCCACCACAACCCATTAATCTGAATGAATGGAAGTCTGTTTAACTGGGTTTGTTTTGGACTCATATCCTAAGGATCTTTGTTACTTCAAACGCCATCACATGTATTTTTAATATACTTTTTTCATACTAAATCTTTGAAATTCAGTATATAATTTACACTTACAGAATATCTCAAATCAGACAAGCCATATATCAACTGCTCAATAGCCACACGTGACTAGTGGCTACCATATTGGACAGCACGGCGCTAGGACCTCATGAAAAACTTATTCCTATAGCACAGATTTCAGGTCCCATTTTATATGGTAAGATTCTAGGGCTTAAGTCGTAATTACAAACTACTTTGATAAGAGAAATAAGTACTTTTTTTTCAAGGTGCTGGTTTTATGATCTGGGTTAATTTAAAATCATTGTGCACACTACAATCAGTAGAATGATTTCAAAGCTTGAGATTTATCTACAAGTTTATTTTTCTCTTTTTGGCATTAGAGATGTGCTTTAAAAGCATTGAGATTGGTTTTCTTTAGTAGTTTGTAAATCTGGCTCTAGTGACAGTATCCAAAAGTACATTTTTATAAATATGTAAGCAAAATCATTTGACTACAACATTAGGATAAGCATAGAACCAGTCAGTAAGACACTTGAGATGTGGTATTAGCTTGGATGTGCAAATTCTGATCTATTATTTGTAACTAATTCTGTTACAGCCCCCCAGCCATGCTTGTTTATTAATCATGTCTTCAGTGCAGGTGCCTTAAGTCATAGGTGATTTTCACTTTCTGTGTATAGAGGAAGTAAAGGAATGGGGAGCAAAGCCACTCCATTCCCA
This sequence comes from Balaenoptera musculus, assembly GCF_009873245.2. Lineage (NCBI taxonomy): Eukaryota > Metazoa > Chordata > Mammalia > Artiodactyla > Balaenopteridae > Balaenoptera > Balaenoptera musculus. The sequence goes on along the minus strand of NC_045788.1, from coordinate 77,791,439 downwards.
GGCACAGTGAACTAGACCCACTTCATCAGTGTATAACCTCCTCAGACCCAGGAGTTCTGCCTTAAAAAGAGACAACAGACCAAGTATGCAGGCAGCCACTTTCTAGCGGTGGTGTTTCTGCCATAATCAAAGATTACAGCTGTACTGTAGGAACCTGTGAAATGCTCCAAAAAGCATTTTGAAATTGCTGGCCACTGCATTTAATCCATCCTTCAAGGACATTTGCTAAGTATCTGTGGATTAAGATAGAACTGTGCCCATACTTTTTTGTGAATATGACTTTATGTGAAAGTCTAGTTTACTACCATTGAGAATTCAAGAGGATAAAGAAACAACCATAAAATAGTGGTATAAAAAGTATTGTTTTATGTAAGGATCTGCACATTTTATACGAAGAAATTAAAAGCTTCTAACAACTTGAATATGAAATGTGGATTTGTTTTTTTCCATTCAGCCTACCTAGTCTTCGCCCAATGTTGGATGTTAATTATTTGCCACTGACAGACATGAGGATAGCACGGACGTTTTGTTTTACCAATGAAGGACAGGCATTATACCTTGTCTCTCCTACTGAAATTCAGCGGTTAACATACAGCCAAGAGATGTGTGATAATCTACAGGTAGGTCAGGCACATTTATGAATAAACATCGGACACAGTTGTAAAAAGAGAAAAAATTAGAAAGATGTCTAAAAGCTAAAATATTATTGAGCCAGACAATAAATATGCCTGCCCTAGAACATGTTTTGAATATATGTTCATCATTGTGATGCTACCAAGTTCTAGTGTGGTTCCAGATATACACAGAAAAAAATAAGAAAAAACGGGATGTGCGAAGAATGTGGAGATCATACATATCAATGGTTGTTTTGTGTGTTTTATTGTTTGTTTTGCCTATGGAGAATCCTCTGAAAGATTATAAAAATCTTCCTCCAGGGTGGGGAATATGTATGTACACACAAAAATTTTGCATACAATTCGGGGAGTTAACGAACTTTTTTTAAAGAAATCTTAATTGTGATTAAGACCCATACAAAATAAATACATATCCTGTAGGTTAGAATTGGGCATTTGTCTTTGATCATAGCGGTAAGCAGAACCTAGAAACAAAATAAATATAAAAGCCTATCTAGCCTTGGATAAGTAAATGTGGTCACAAAATGTTAAAAGGCATCTTAGGGATTTAATTGGTTTCTCCTCCTTATTTTAGAAATAAGAAAACTAAAACCCATTCATTACAATATAGAGGTTCAGAGTATAAGCTCTGAACTATTTAAGTTGCATTTTGCTCACTTATATAACTTTGGCCATTTTACTTAATCTACTACCTTGAAGCACTGCTGTGAGAATTAAGAAAGAATTCATATAAAGCACTGAGCACAGTGCCTGGAACATAATAAGCTTTAAAAATAAATAATAATAAATGTTATTCAACAAATACTTAGAGTTTTTTATATGCCTGGTACTTGGCTGGGCTCTAGGAACACAATCATAAACAAGATACAAGTCCTTACCTGCTAGTGTGGAGGGAGAGATAAGTAAACAGACAACCACAATACTCTGGAAAATGCTGTTATATGGCTGTGCCGGTGCTGGGGAGACATGTGAGAGGGGCACCTGGGTTGATGGAACAAAAGGGAAGGGGTAGTTAGAAAAAGGTTGTGAAGGATGAATAGGAGTTATCCATAGGAATGGATGGCTGGAGATGGAAAAGGTAACGATATTCTTGACAGAGCAGAGGCATGCGACAGCCCCAAAGTTCAGGCAACTTCCAACAAAGTGCTGAGTTGGGAAGTGGAGAGAGTGAAGGGGTGATGCTGGAGAGTTAGTCAAGAACAGAGCTTGGAACACCTTGTAAGCTCCTTAAGGAATCTGGCATTTATCCCCAGGGCAATAGCAAGTCATTGAAAAGGTTTAACAAATTTGTTTATTAAAGCTAATATTCTGGTTGCAGTATGGCAATTAGTTTTGAGGAATTAAGACTAAAAGTAGGGAGAAAAATTTGGAGGCTTTTTAAAATAATTAAGGCCAAAAATAATAGTGGTTTGAAATAAGGCAGCCAACAGTGAGGAGAGAGAAAAGTTAGCAGATTCAATGGCTATGAAGTGTAATCAGTCAGATTGGAGGGTTATTAGATGTAGGAGTGAAGGAAAGGAAGGAATTAATAATTATTCCTGTATTTCTGGGTTGGGGAACTAGTAGATGGTGCAGCCATTTCCAAAGAGAAAGGATTCGGAGGAAGAGCACAGGTCTGGGGAGTAGAGGTGAAAGGGGATGATGATGACAGTCATGCTGCAAGTTCACAGACAAACTGACATTAGGTCAAAGGTCGGACTTTGGGTTGAAGTTCCTTCCTCCAAACCAATGGTTCTCAAATTTTGGTCTGCTTTAGAAAGACCAAAGCAAGTTAAAACTTTTTAGGGCAAGTTAAAAGTTAGAAAAAGTTAGAGCAAGTTAAAAATACAGATAACCAGAACACATCTATGCAAATTTTGATTTAGCACGTGTGGAATAAAGCCTGTGCATCTGTGTTTCTAACAAGATATCTCCCCAGTCATTCTAAATCACATCAAATATTAAGAACAATTTTACCTCACCATGCAGTAGCTGCCTACTTTGACTCATTTAAATTATCTTGAGCTATTTCATAATTTTGTATGTGATATAAAAATAAATCCAGCCTTTCCCTACACACCACCAAAGGCTTCCCATTTCATAGGGCAGTCCATGCTTGGTTCCAGAAAGGGAACTAGGACAGGAAAGACGCTATGGTAATTGAAAGAGAATCAGAAGTCTAGATTGGCAGTCACTGATCAAGTGTAAATTAATCCTAGGGTGCATATTAGCTTCCCATGCTTTCTAATTGTAGAAGGAAGAAACGAAGAGGGCAGAAAAGTGAAAATTTTAGGATGTCAGTTCTTGGAGAAGGGAAGGGAAAGGAAGGAGGTGGAGAAAGAAATGCCAGAGAGAACTGGGAGCAAAGCAAAAATCACCAGGAAAATATATGGAGAACAGACTGCCTTTTCATGACGTGCTCTAACCTGCCACCATGTTATCTTTTGATCTGTTACTTTACTCTTAGTCAGTCTAATGCTATTTTCTTTTGATCTGATATAGGACATGCTAGGAGATTTGTTTACTCCCATAGAGACACCAGAAGCTCAAAACAGAGGCTTTCTCAAGGGACTGTTTGGTGGAAGTGGACAAACATTTGACAGAGAAGAGCTCTGTGAGTAACAGAAGACCTGTTTCTAGACTAGCGTTTTGCTTCTATAACATGAAAACTATTTGTTTACCAAACATGAATAAAATTGGTCACTTTATATTAGATGCAATTCTAATAGTACATGCAATTCATACAAAAAATGAGTAAGCTAATAAATGTGTCATTTGCAGGTAGATCATACCTACAAGGCAGGGTGAAGACATTTGGCTACTAAAATCTGAAAAAATGTTTTTGAATCTGCCTGCCTTTACTTCTAGGAAACAGATTCTTTATTCAGAATTCAAGGTTTACCAATGGTACAGAATAAATTACTTTAAAAAATCTACCTGCGAAACTCTGATGAACAATAATCAAAATGCAGTAGAAAGATACTAGGGAACATTTTCAGAGAGAAATTAAGAATACATTTTCCAGAATATCTGACCCACCATTTGGTCTTACAGATCAAAACTCCTTTTTTCTTGAATTTTTAACTATGCAAAAGATCTAGGTGCCTCCATACAATGGAATAGTATTCAGCCATAAAAGGGAATGACGTTTGATACATACTACAACATGGATGAACCTTGAAAACATCATGCTAAATTAAAGAAGGAAGACAAAAACGGCCACATATTGTATGATTCCTTTTATACAAAATGTTCTGAATAGATAAATCCATAGAGACAGAAAGTAAATTAATAGTTGCCAGGGACTGAGGCAAGGAGGGACTAGAAAGGGACTGCTAATGGGTACAGAGTTTTCTTTTTGGGGTGATGAAAATGTTCTAAAATTAGATAGTGGCGATAGTTGCACAAATCTGTGAATATGCTAAAAACCACTGAATTGTACACTTAAAAAGGGTGAGTTTTGGGAATCCCCTGGCAGTCCAGTGGTTAGGACTTGGAGCTTTCACTGCCGGGGCCAGGAGTTCGATCCCTGGTCTGGGAACTAAGATCCCGCAAGCTGTGCAGCATGGCCAAAAATTAAAAAAAAAAAAAGGGGGGGGAGTGAATTTTATGATATGTGAATTTTACCTCAATAAGGCTCTTATTTTTTTAAAAATTGATCTAGATTCCATTCCTAATGTTATATCCTTGGGAATTCTCACTAAATTTTTACTAAGATAGCTGTTTTTCAATATTTAAAAGTTACTTCATTAAAATTAAGTGAAACTGCGCTTTGTAAATGATGGGGAAATTTTTAGTCTTTTATAAAGTAATAAAGTTCCTACAAATGTTTATTAATGCCCATCATGCATATACCCCATTCTCTAGTATTTACATACACACACACACACACACACACACACACAGATTTTTGAAAAACGACAACTGAGGCCTACAAAGACTGATGGCAAGATGAATACAGAAGATTGGAATGCCAACTTGGGCAGAAATTTAAATAAATGATCAGGCCTGAGATTAGAACAGACACTAATATGGGTTAAATATGAGGTCACAATAAAATTGTGAGCATCCCAACTCAGCAATGTCAAGAAATGCAATTATGCCGAATTGTATGGAACACCCCGTCACACACACACACACACACACAATAAGGCATATTATGGTACCAATATCTCCCTCAGTCTCTTTCATAGGCATTTTTCTTGGGTAAATGCTAACATCTGCAAATACAGATCTATGATAGGAACAAATATGTCTCTTCATGAGAACTATGACAGTAGAATTCAATGTAAGTACTTTGGTGATAAACTTGACTATAATTACTTGAATTACTGACAGAATGTTTTAAATTGCTATGGCTTGAACTCCCAGTTGGGGAAGCTTCAGCAGGAAAAGCATCACGCAGCCTCGCACAGCACATTCCTGGACCAGGTGGTATAGAAGGGATGAAAGGTGCTGCCGGAGGGGTGATGGGAGAGCTGACTCGTGCACGGATCGCACTTGATGAGAGAGGACAGAGGCTAGGAGAGCTGGAAGAGAAAACTGCAGGCATGATGACCAGTGCAGAAGCATTTTCCAAACATGCACATGAGGTAAACTGCCTAAGTAAATAAAGGCATCTTCATACGTAATAACTTTAAACATTTAGGTCCTGCAAAAGAAAGCCTAACCAGTGATGCCACTGAAAGTAATCCTGTGTGAGAGCCAAGGTAACTGGGATCTCATTATAAGTATTATAACTCCCCTCATACTGGGGAGAGAAAAGTGTTTTTTTAATACTATATTGATACTTCTTTACCTTAGAGGATGACTTAAAGGAAAATTATCCACTGGTTCTGGTACACTGGGTCTATATTGTGCATCAGCTGCTAAAAAGGTACTTAGGTTGATTACATGATCTCCCCCAACAAGGTGTGAGGGGGCAGTAGAGGCTGGGATCCACACACCCCTTTTTGTCTCAATCATTAAAAATCATTTCCTGTCAGGCAACTCTTTAGAGCTTGATTGGTTTTTTAAAAAAATCTTTCTATATGCACTTTATTTCAAAAAATAAAAGAAGTCTTATAAGTTTTGAGATTTTGATATGCATGATTAGCTCAATGTGAGCTTGCTTTGATTAGCACTTTTAAATAATTTTTAACATCTTACGGTGACTATTTTTTCTTTGCAGTTAATGCTGAAATATAAGGATAAGAAATGGTACCAATTCTAAACTTCTAAAGAAGCTATGACTGCTTTGAGAAACCATTATTCAGGGAAACCAAATTTATTCCCAGCATCACTATTCAACTGCTAGAAGTTTCTTCCACAAAATGTTCCATTACAGTCCATCTGAAGTTATCATAAGGGAGACTTATCAGAGACACTGTACAACCCAAAGGCTGGAACCCTGGTTAAAACCCCAAGATATGGCTGAATTTGCCTCTTCCCATGTGGAATGGAGCTATCATCTTGGTATGTCGTTTGCTAAGGATTTACATTTAGGAACTACGGGGAGTCCTGATTTGAAAAAATCCTGTACAAACAAAAAGCATTAATGCACTTAATGAAAAAAATTTTTGCATGATAAATTAACATCTTAAGAGGAAAAGAAAAAAAAAAGCATGTTGTGACAGAAGAAAAAAAGATTTATGGTAAACTATTTTTATAAATTGGACCACACCTGACAATTTTAAAAAATCTGTGTTAGAATATATCAGTGCATTTCAAGTACATTTGAATACCCAACTGAAAAAACAAACAAAACCAGAGTTTTCTTTTCATCTATAACTTTCATTATACTAGGACATTATTGAATTCTTATGGCAAGAGTCTGATTAACGTTCTTCTCTCTCCATAATATTTTACATTATTCGCAGTTCTTGGTCATAATCAAATATTGCCAGTACAGTAAATTATTCCTAACACAATTATATCTGTTTCTATCACCTTCAGAACAAGTTGCTATTTTTAGTCACAAACCGTGCAGTGTTGGGTCACCTCAAAGCATTTTTTCAGCCTGGCTTATACTCTGCAGGGGAGTTGACAATAGGTTTGGGGAAACTAGACTTACAGGAACAATGCAGTTAGCTTTGAGAACTGATTTCACACACTCTGGTTTCAGTTTCTAAAGTGATATATTTTTAATGCTCCATTTGTATCCTTGTCTGCCAATTACACAGTATATTACTGTTCAATCCCAGTGGGGTCTTCAATTCAAAGGTGCTCTTGCAGCCTGACACTCACAGACCAAACTGGTCATTCTCTTTAGTCTGATTCAGTAAAACCTCAGTTAATGTTTTAGGAAAGGGATTCTGACATTTCTGATTAACAAGGGCTTTCATTAGAAATTACTTTTTGGTTCAATACTTACTACTGAAAATTGTTATGAAGTGGTGGTGTTTTTGCTATCTTGGCTTTAGTCACCATTATGGACAACAGAAATTTTGTCACTCAACAGGCTAAATAACATAAGCCACAGGATTATGTCAACAGATACCAAATACCTATTCCTTATTAAAAGCTCTTTTAAAAATGGAATAAAGAATATCCTTAACATGATAAAAGATGATCTATTATAACTCAACAGAGAGCTAGTAGAGGCAAACAAAATAAAGATGTCTGCTACCATCATTTAATATGATTCTGGAAGTCAAAAGTCTTAGGAAATGAACATATGCAGGTTCTGGGACCCATCCTATAATATGTATGTTGTTCTTTCAAAAAGAATCTTTTTTAAGAAAATTAATGGGTTTGGCTCATTGAATTTTAATTAATCAAGGTCTTATCAGACTCACATTGTGTTTCTTAAGAATTCACCATTTTCCTGAAGTCCAGGCTATTTGAGTAGTCAAAAATAGTATTTCTGCTTGTTTTTTGTTTTTAAATTTTTAGTGAATTTGTTTAAAGTGGCACTTCCTTCAAATGTTCTCAGTAATTTTGAGAAGAACAAATTAATCTTTGAGAAGAGTAATCTTTGAAAAGAGATGGAGGAAAGTCAGAAAATGTATACCAGGATAGCATTTCTCAGAGTCCTTGAATTCTCCTGATTTCTCAAAAAAGCCTTTCTATGAATCTCTCCAGACTCCTGTGAACAGCCTTAGGGTAACAGAACCTGACTTGGAAATAAAAACATGATACATAAAATTATATAGTAAAAATACTGAAGAAACTTGAGACCAGGATTTGGAAAACACTGGTAGCCAAATTGCAGTACACTATTTGTACCATCAGTTTCAAGGACCCAGTTTTCTGATTTTCTGAACAAATACTTTATCATTTCTATAGTTAAATAAAACTAAAAGAGTAAAATATTGGTTTATTTTAGAAACAATGAAATAGAGTCCAAAGTGGCATTAAATTCAATGACTATCTCTAAAGCCCCAATAGGATGTGACTTAACTTGTTCTACATCAGGGTTTCTCAACAATGGCACCATTAACAGGAAATTCTTTGTTATGTGGCACTGTCCTTTGCACTGCAGATGTTTAGCAGCACCCCTGGCCTCTCTCCACTAGATGCCAGTAGCGACCCCCACTCCCACCCGCCCCAAAATGACAATCAAAAATATCTCCAGCCATTGACAAAATTACCCCCAGTTGAGAGCCACTGTTCTACATCATTTGGAGACAGATTAAATGTGAATATGTAATATGTCTTGTATAAAATTAAACATCGTTAGTACACGGTAACAAATTATTATACCCAGAATTACATGTGTGGTTCGTATGCAATAAAATACTATTTTGGGGAAAGCTTACATGAATCACTGAAAGATAACAATTACAGAATATTTTAAAGCATACAGAAAAAATACCAGAAAGGACAAAATAGCATTTCACAGAAGTGCTTAAAACTGGCTTTAATGAATAGATCAAAAGTTTATAATTGGCACGTCAATTGGAAGTAAGGTGCTTCTGAAATGCTTGAAAAGAATAGGTTCTTTTTGTCTTTCAATATTGTTTTTATAAACCCTTTCTTAATGTAAGGGTAACTTCATCCCACAAACTCCTGATTAGTGGAATACAAATTAATGAGGTTTTACTGTATCAAAATTATTTTTCTAATTCAAAGAGATAGCAATAACAAGAATCTAATATGGACGTGATTTTTCTCTTTGAACATTTCTGTTCTGTGGCACTGACCTTAGCATGCACACACACACACACACACACACACACCCCCCACCATCTTACCATCATCATCATCTTTGGAAAAGGAGTACTGTTGATCCATGTAATACTTTACATCCCTCTTCTCTACTATTTAAATGTCTTGCCTCTATCTTGGAACATAAGAAAAATACTCCTAGTAACTTGAACAATGATAGAGAAAATGACTCTGAGCCTTAGTTGTCATCAAAATTACATTCTGTCTGCTTAAGGTGACATCAGAAGATAAGGCTTGCAAACCACAGTCTCTCTACAAGTTGACCATATCTCATTATGACTCCCTGAAGAGATAAGCCCTTCTTAGTGTCCCAGGAGAAAATGGGCCTTTAGCATTATAATTCATCATGAGGCTAGATGTATTTTTTTTTTCCTGGTTCTAATAATGCGAGCAATAATCCCTACTAAGAAATCATCCATTAACCTTGGAGTTTGGAGGGATGGATGATTGATTTATCATTTATTTTAATCCCCTGCAAAAGCAGTACTACCAGCTCTGCTCTCTACACTTCATTGAGACCCGGACTTAGTGCCCGTCATCATCACAGTCATTATCTAACTTTGGAAGGATGGTGACAGAACTGAGTGAGATGTTTTCTGATAATTCAGTCATAAAGATAATTTTTCAAATCTTTCATATAGCATTTCAATGATTCTCCAGTTAATAAATCAGAATCCAGGTCTCTAGTACTCAAAGATCTTAAGGGATTGTAAAGGAAAAAGTTTACTGTTGGAGTCCTTTTTTAAAATGTGAACCATGTGTCTGTTATCTGCATTAAGGGATCACCATGGCTTTGAGGAAGGAAGAGGAAAATCAAGATTATGCCCAAGGTTGGTTGAAGAAGATTAAGATTAGCTCTTTGAGATACTTGGTTTTAAAATGTTTGGCAGAAGGGAAAAATGAAGCAGATTTAGAAGAGTAAGCTAAAAGCCCTCTCATTGGTTTAGGGTCATTGGGACAACCCAGGAGTATCTGTGTGATTATAGCCTGTCTCCATGGGAAGGCGTTGTAACTTGACCACTTTTGTTCTGAGAGGGCAATGCCAAAAGGCGTCAGACATTTCTGCGAGGCCTGCTCTTTGCATCAGGAGAAACGTGGTATCCTTCACAGCTTCTTCACCTATGTCCTCTGTAGCCCCAACCCCACTTGTGACCAGTTACTGTTTCACAGACACACTGCTCCAGGGGCCAGAAATACTTGCCAGTAAGTCATGTATTTGGATTGCACCATTCCAGGGAGCATGGCTGTAGAAGTTTATTGTATATATGTGCAGACAACATAGCCCTGAAAGGACAAAATTCAAAATAGGAAAGGTCTGACTTAGGAAAGAAGAGGAAATGCAATTTGGTACAAGTGGGCTGCGGTAAAGAGGGACATGGGAGCCAGAGTGAAGCATAAGAAGCTTTGATGAGGAACCGAGGCACAGTTGGTCTATTTATACATTTATGTAGGGAAGTGATTCTCAACTTTGGCTGTGCATAAGCATCACCTAAGGCACTTCTAATATTCCCAGTTACACCAAAATCTTTCAGAGTGGGAACCAAACATCAGTATTTTTGAAAGCCTCCAAGATAGTTCCGATGTCCAGCCAAGGTTGATAACTACTACTAAGGAAGACACATTTGTCTGCCCTGACCGGTGTCTAAGCCCCACTTCTGAGGGGTCAAGGAAAGCAAGATATTGGAGATATTGGCCAGATTGATATTTATTCTGTGTCGCAACCCAAAACAAATGTTCTGTATAAATTTCTGACCAGGCAGTGCCCCATTAATTCTTAATATCTCTGTCTTTGTGATTTTCTCCTATATGACTGGCCACTAATTATTCCAATTCAAACATCTAGGTTTCAATTGCCTTATACATGTGACATCACCAGACACCAAAGATATCATAAGAAATTCAATACCATGCAACGCGAAGTGGAAAACTAATTCTCAATAGTTGGATAGTAGAAATTCTCAAAACAATCATTTACCAAATCAGGTTCAAATTTATTAGTCATTCTTCATTTGGAGGAGACATGGGTACCAGGTACCTGTTCTGCCATAGCTATATTTTATTGGACTTGATCTTAGCAAGACGGGAGAGCAACTCTCCCTTTTTGATTGTTGTCTTTGCTCTCAGGGCAAAGGAGTCTGGATTTATTTTCTTAGTTACTGGACATGTGTTTAAAGGGAGAATGCCTGCAGCTGACTATGTGGCCTCCAGTGCCCTGAAAGAGTGATTTCACCTTCAAAAAAGGGAGAGTCTGCCTATCCAAGGCAATACTAGTCAATGAGAAAACAGGAGAGTTCTCTCCTCTCACACTGCTCCCCTCTGGTATTGGCCCATCCTTCTCAACTGCAAAGCCAGAAAATAAACTAGGTGGTAGTTATGGACAAGTGTGCACAGGATCAAAATCTCTAATAACCTATAATTTTTAGTACTTAATTATGTGATGTTTTATTCTAGGAAATAAGAAACAGATGACATCATTGATGTATCTTTCTTTCATCTTCAGAATTTTTGCATCTTTTCAGAAAATGACAAATTACTATTTTTCTGTTGCACTCAGCAATTGTGACTATACTTAAAATTCTTGTAGTCTGTAGAGATATCAATAAAATTGTATATGTTTGTACATAGATGCTCTCTTATGTTATATCATACACCACTAATGATTGTTGCCAAGATTAAATATGGACAGAGGTAAGACCCTCATTTGCAACAGTGTGAACTATGGTTTTGCAAACTAAAATTGTTTTAAAAAGGGGAGGTGGGTGGGGGAGTGATGTACAGCATATGTATTTGAACTAAAATAGAGAAAGGGAAAAAAAAAACTAAACACAAATTCCCCAAACTGAAAGATTTTACTAGTTTATTAATCTAAAATGGTAGAAATAAATAAGATGTACTTACAAATTCAACATTCATACCTACTTCCTCACTTTTTTAAAGTTCAGACTTTAATCCCATGCAGGCAAAAAAATAAGCTATTATGGGCTTACACCACCACCTACTGGTTATTACGAACATATATTAACCAGCACCTGCAAAAGTCCCCCAGAAAGCCTGCGCTCTTCTGCTCCTCTGGCTTTCGGCTGCATGGTTAATTCCTCTTCACGCACTTTCTTTATATTTACCTCCACTGTGGCCTTGGCCAACTACTCTTACTCTTCCAAATGCTGTCTAAGTATTTCAGAAAAAATTTCCCACCACCACTTCCCTCCTAGTTTCGGTTCGATATAAAAATGGGAAAAAAACCGAACCAACCCTAGGCTAAAGAATGTTTTCTGATTTAAAGTAAAACTATTAAGATAGACTCTTTAAAAATCCAAATACCCAGTCTCCCCTTCGGAATTTTCTCAAAAGGATCCATTTACTTCCTCACCCTCTTTGAATTACAATCACTCAGGCTTCACGTATCTGTAATTCAGTGTTTAAAATACTGATTTGACTTTTTTCCTTCCTTCTCTCCCTCTCTCTTTTCTTTTTCCATTCATTCAGTCCAAAAGTCAACCAACCTGAGCAAGTTCTGACCACAGCCCCATGTAGGGACTGCACTGGAGCAGGGTGAGAGGGACAGCCCCTAGGAGGACAGAGCTGGAGCGAAGGGCTGGGTCAGCCCTCAGGTGGTCAGTAGTGGTGCCTGTGTGAGGGAGGCGGTGGAACAGGGCAGAAGCCAGCCCAGCAGGTCAGGAGATTAGGGACTGAGCAATTGGGTGAATACACTGAGGAGGCAGGAGGCAGGTTTCTCACTGACGGAGAAGAACAAGTAAAAGGGAAAGAATAACCTCTGTAGCGCTGGACTAGAATTTGAACTGTCAGTATGAGTTTTCTATATACACATACACACACATATATATGACGTAACAAAGTGTGTGTGTGTGTTGTACACATGCATATCCTAATTCCAAACACCAAGAGGACTAGGAGCAACACCCGAGGACAAAGGAGCATACCTAGTGCCTAGATTTTTATTTCTAAACACTATTCTCTGCTAAAAGGAACTGGGGCTCCTTGAAGAAATAGCTGATTTCAAGGGTGAAGCATGTTTTTGTGCCAGAAAATATTCAAAGAATCATGGGGATGTGTCAAAAGGACACAGAAGTCAGCTTGAAAAGGAATATACAGGCCAAATCAGGGATAATTTGGATCAAAAAGTAATGATAGGAATTGAATAAAATAGGAACTCATGAGTCCACATTGACGTTAACTGATTAATTAGGAAAAGAGAAAGCTCTTCTTTACTGCAGAATGTCAACCAACAAATGTGGATGGAATTTTCAAATTTCTCTTTGGCAACCACTGTAGTGATAATATGGGCAACAAATACCAGTGGATGCTAAAACTAGTGGGTTAAAGTGGGATAGAGGAATAGGATATTTACATAGTCTCAAAGTATCTTCACAAAAAGTACTTATTAATCACCATATATACACACACACACACACACATATATATGTAAATAATTTTACACTGGAGAAACCCGGCAGACACTATTTTAATCAGGTGATCGATGTTACCATCACCAGTAGGGGAACAATCATGTGCCATCTGACAGCATGTAATGAAAAGAACACAGCATCACCTCTGTGATAATTCTGCCAAAAATGAACAATATGGAAATATTGGATAAAACCAAACTGAGAGACATTCTATAAAATGACTTCCTTGTATTCCAACTTTCCAAGGTCATTAAAGTAGAGGAAAGATGGATGTTCCAGATTTAAGGAGACGTGACAAGTGGGTGCAACACATGATCTGGAATTGGACCCGTTTGCTATATAAGACATAATTGGCCCAAATCACAAAACTTAAGTGTGGTTTCCCACTTAAGTGGGAATGTTTGTGCTATTCTTGAAACTTTTATTTAGGTTTGAAATTATTTCAAAATAAAATTATAAAAATAAAAAGTACTTTCAATTTTGTTGATTTACTTGCATTTCAAAAACATTGTCTTCTACCTTTCACAGCAAATGAACAGCTGTTTTATGGATTAAAGAGTAGTCTTCTGAGCTGGTCTGGGAATCCAAACATTATTTAAAATTTTTCTTTCAAAAATGTGTTTTAATTACACATATAATACATGAATACATATTTGTAGTGACACCAAATAATAAATTTAGACAAGATAAAAGTGCAATTTCCCTTGGTCACCTCCTTATCCGTACTAGTTATTGGTTTGTTTCCTTCCAAACATTTTTCCATGCTGCAACTTGCTTATTCAAATACTTACTGTGTCTTAGGTACCTTTCCAGGTCAGGACTTCAAACATCATTCATTCTTTTTAACTTACTTATATTATTGCATGGTGTCAATAAAGCATAATTTGTTACTATTACTCTACTAGTAAACATTTAGATATTTCCCAATCCCTCGATATTACAAACAAGACTGCAGTGAATGAACATTGTTGCACATGCATTTAGCATATCTGCAAGTGTTTCTCCAGGGAAGATACTGTGGAATTCAGTCACAGGGTGTGCTGGTTTAAACCTCTTAAATAGATGTTGCCAATTAAACTATTCTTCACCAGTGTATGAGAACTACTGTTGCCCTACATCTTTGCCCATTCTCAATATTAATTTTTTCTCAATCTGAAAGGTGAAAATGGCATCTTGTTTTTATTTTTCCTGATTAGTGAAATTGAACACCTTTTTATGTTTACGTTCTTACCCCCTCTTTTGTGACTTGTCTGTTCGTAATTTTTTATTATGTTCTCTTAATAGTTCTGTTGTGGTAATCCTACAGAAGTAGACTAGACACCCTACCCAAAATTTGGTTTGGATATTAAGACTAATGATACATACACACACCCTAGGAGGACACAAAAAAGATTTACTATTGACATAAAGAGGCTTTCTGGGGAGAGGAGAGTAGCACTCAAAGTGGTCTAAAATGGCTTGAGAGCACAGGTAAAGAGACTGGCTCAGGGTTTTTATTGTGATTGGGGGTGGGACCAGCATTTGCAGAGAGAGGCTGCACTGGAAAGAGGGGAGCACTCAGGCTTTCTTCTCAGTTCACCCAGACATGGGGCTGAAGGGGAAAAGAGAGGGTGAGGCTTGAAACTTGTCAGCAAACATCAAGAGATGGAGTCAGACTCTTTAACACAGGTTATCTATTATTGATTTTTAGTATAACTCCGGAAATTAGTGTAGTTATTTTTTATAACTGCTTTTTCCTTATTTTTGAGTCTTCCTAAAGATGATTGGTTTCTGGGTTTAGAGGAAGGCTTATATGACCTCGGTGTAAAGGAAGAAGGGTCCTGGTCCTTGTGCTTCACTCTGAGTCCTCTGTGATTCCCTCTATAACAGTGGCGGGTCTGTTCGAGACACTTGAGCACCTTTCACTGATTTGTGCTAAAGTACACTTAGTGAATGTGTGCCTTGCTCTCTTGTTTGGGGCAGGGCCCTGTGGTCTCACTTGCTAACTCAGTCTCATCTAGGCTATGGATCCCTCTGGGGTTATCTATGCCTTTCTCCTGGATTAGGCTGTTCAGTATCTTGATGTCATCACTTTTTCATATTGAGGATTTTTTTCTTTTAATGTAGTCAAATTTTATAATCTTTTAGCTTTATGATTTTTGAACTTTGTTTTAAAGGCCTTTACATCTATAAAATAATAAACTCTCATATCTTCTTTACTTTCACAGTTTTATTTTTTATATTTAAGCCTTTAATCCATCTGTAGTCTTCATATTTTGACAAATGGAAAACATATCATTACATCCCTATTTTTAAATGACTTATCCTTTCACCTCTAATTTGAAGTGACATTTAAATCATTTCCCATATACACCTAAGTCTGTTTTCTAAATTTTTAGTCTGCCCAAGTAATCTATTTGTCTATTTCTAGGTCCTTATCAAATAATTAAATTACTACAATCTTTATAATATGTCCTAATATTGATCTTTTTTGGTTTAGTTTAATAGGTATTGAGTTTTTTTCTCTAGGTGAATTTTAGTATATTATCTATCTCAAAAAAAAAAAAATTCCTGTTGAGACTTTGATTGGAATTACAGTAAATTTGGAGGTTAATAAATAACAAAGATTTTTGCTGGAATCGCTTCCCCTAGGATATCTTCATCCTCTTTGTCACAACCATTTCCCTCATTTATGTTGATAATTTTGCCTTCTGGGTTTTTCAAGTTGCATATCTAGAGTATCTAGAATGGCATCAGTGTCAATACTTCGACAGTCAACTATTTCTTATATAACTCTACATCCAATTTGAATTTCACTTTATACTGCTGTCGTTTTTCATTTCTCTGGTGCACCTGCATCTTAATTAGCCAATTTTCTCTTCTGGTTAACCATTTTTATAAAATGTCACATGGATTTAACACTGGGAGACCAGGAGTCAACACTGCTACATGCTTTATTGTCTGTATGTAAAGTGAATGACAGATGTACAGTGACCAGTCATGGACAGACTTGGAAAGAAATGATGCAATTGGTAACTCACCATGTGTATTAGTTTCCTATTACTGCTATAACAAATGACTACAAACTTACTGGCTTAAAACAACACAAATTTAGGGGTGACATCACCAAGATGGTGACATAGGTCATTCCCAACTTCACTCCTCCTCACAAGAACAACTAACAACTATTCATGGACAAGACACCACTGAGAAAATCCTAGAATGCGGGGTGAGACTGAAGCATCCCCTGCACCACAGAGACTGAGACAGACCACGTTAGAAGGATGAGAGGAGCTGCTACATGCTGACCACACTGCCTCTCCCCCAGGCCAGCACAGCATGGGTCTCCCCTGAACTTACAGTTCTTCCAGTGGGAAAAGAGATCCCAGTGGACATCCAGCTCTTCCAGTGTTTTGGGTCCCTTCTTGGGAGTCCCACTGGGGTCTTGCCTTATGAGGATAACAAGGGAATCTGCAGGGCTTGACCTCTGAGAATCAGATTGTGATGAAGAAGGGGTGTGAGGCCTGCAACAACCAGCACTCAGATCTTGCAGACCCAGGTCCTACTTAAAACGCCCAGGTAGTAGTCCCAACTAGTGGCTTTGCTCATCAGCATAGCCAAGACAGTGCTGCAGTCTGACCAGGGAACTCAGCAAGGTGCAGGTCTGCCTGACTTGGGACCTCAAACAAATACCCCTACCCACCCTGGAGCCTGGTCTGCCTCCCCTCACCCTCCACCCTCCCCATCCAGGCAAGGGAGCAGAATCATAGCTCCACTCACTGTTCAGTGTAGCTCCCAGTCCTGCCCAACCAGAAAGCATCTGGGTGCAATAATTACTTTGATGGATTAAATTATCCAATCAAAACATGAATGGATTAAAAAAAAAAAGCACGACATGACCCTCACTTTAGCCTTAAAGACACACATAGACTAACAGTAAAGGGATGGAAAAAGATACGTCAAGCAAATGATAAACGCTCCGCCCCCCCCCCCCAAAAATAGCAGGGGGTATCTAGACTTATATCAGACAAAATAGACTTTAACGTAAAAATGACAAAAAAAGGATTATTATATAATGATAAAGAGGTCAGTTCATCAAGAGGATATAACAATTGTAAATATTTATGCGTCCAGTATTGGAGCACCTATATATGTTAGCAGAAACTAACAGAACTGAATGGAGAAATAAACAGTAATACAAATATAGTTGGGGACATTAATACCCCACTCTCAACAATGGATTCTCATCCAAAAAGAGAATCATTAAAGAAAGAGCGAATTTGAACAATACTATTGATCAAATGGCTCTAACAGCCATATACAGGACTTTCTATCCAACAACAGCAAAATATACACACTTCTCAAGCACAAATGGAACATTTTCTAGGATAGACCATAGGCTGGGCCACAAAACAAGTCTTAGCAAATTCAACAAGACTGAAATTATACCAAATACCTTCTATGACCACAATGGTATAGAAACTAGAAATCAGCAACAGGAGAAAAACTGGAAAACTCACAATTACAAGGAAATTAAACAATGCTTTCCTGAACAACCAATGGGTCAAAGAAGAAATTAAAGGGGAAATAAAAGAGAAGCTTGAGAAAAATGAAAAAGGAAACACAATTTATCAAGATGTATGAGATGCAGTAAAAGCAGTTCTAAGAGAGAAGTTCACAGCAAAAAATGCCTACGTTAAGAAACAAGACAAACTCACAAATATTGTGTATTTTACAAATTAAAGGTTTGTGGCAACCCTGTGTCAAGCAAGTCTATCGACACCATTTATCCAATAGCATTTACTCATTTTGTGTCTCTATGTCACATTTTGGTAATTCTCCCAATATTTCCAACTTTTTCATTATGATTATATTTGTTATGGTGATCTGTGATCAATGATCTTTGATATTACCATTGCAAAATGATTACAGTTCGCTGAAGGCTCAGATGATGGTCAGCATTTTTTAGCAATAAAGTATTTTTTAATTAAAGAAAAAAAACCCAAGATCCCAAATAATCAACCTAACTCTACAGCTCAAGAAACTAGAAAAGGAAGCGCAAACTAAGCCCAAATTTAGCAGAAGAAAGTAAATAATAAAGATTAGAGCAGAAATAAATGAAATAGAAAACAGGAACAATAGAAAAGATTAACAAAACTAAGAATTGGTTCCTTAAAAAGATAAACAAAACTGACAAATCTTCAGTTACACTAACCAAGGAAAAAAGAGGACCCAAATCAACAAAATTATAAATGAAAGAGGAGACATTACAAATGATACCACAGAAACACAAAGGATCATAAGAGGCTACTATGAACGACTATATTCCAACAAACTGGGCAATCTAAAGAAATGGAAAAACTACTAGAAACATAAAACCAACCAAGACTGAATCATGAAAATTAGAAAATTTGGACAGAGAAATTACTAGTAAGGATACTGATTCAGTAATAAAAAAAACCTCCCAACAAACAAAAGCCCAGAACCAGATGACTTCACTGGTGAATTTTACCAAACATTTAGGGAAAAATTAATGCCAATCCCTCTCAAAGTCTTTGAAAAAAATCAAAGAGAAGGGAACACTTCTAAACTCATTTTATGAGGTCAGCATTACCCTGATACCAAAGCCAGAAAAGGACACTACAAGAGAAGAAAATTACAAGCCAATATCACTGATATACCCAGATGCAAATATCCTCAACAAAATACTAGCAGACTGAATTCAACAGCACATTAAAGGGATTATACTCCATTATCAACTGAAATTTATACCTGGGATGCAAGGATGTTTCAACATATGCAAATCAATAAGTGTGATACACCAAGTTAACAGAATGAAGGATAAAAATCATACAATCATCTCAACAGATGCAGAAAAAGCATTTGACAATATTCAACATCTATTCATAATAAAAACTCTTAATAAATTAGGTAGAGAAGGAATGTACCTCAACAGAATAAAGGCCATATATGACAAGCCCAAAGCTAACATCATGCTCAATGGTGAAAGGTTAAAAGCTTTTCCTCTAAGATTTGGAATAAGACAAGTGTGCCAACTCTCAACCACTCCTGTTAAAAACAGTACTGGAGGGGCTTCCCTGGTGGCGCAGTGGTTGAGAATCTGCCTGCCAATGCAGGGGACACGGGTTCGAGCCCTGGTCTGGGAAGATCCCACATGCCATGGAGCAACTAAGCCCATGCCCCACAACTACTGAGCCTGCATGCCACAACTACTGAAGCCCACACACCTAGAGCCTGTGCTCCGTAATAAGAGAAGCCACCACAATGAGAAGCCCACGCAGCACAATGAAGAGTAGCCCCCGCTCACCGCAACTAGAGAAAGCCCGCGCACAGCAACAAAGACGCAACAGCCAAAAATAAATAAATAAATAAATAAATTTATAAAAAAAAATAGTACTGGAAGTCCTATACTAGAAATCAGCCAAGAAAAAGAAATAAACAGCTTCTAAATTGGAAAGGAAGAAGCAAAATTGTCTCTATTTGCAGATCACATGATTTTATATATAGAAAATAGGGATGTAATGCACAGCACGAAGACTATAGTTAACACTACTGGACAGTAGATCCTAAAAGTTCTCATCACAAGGAAAAAAAACGTTTTTGTATCTAATGAGATGATGGATGCTAACTAAACTTACAGTAGAAATCATTTCACAATATGTCATTATGTTGTACACAAACTTATACAGTGCTGTATGTCAATTATATCTCAATAAAACTGAAAAACAAACAAAAACACAAATTATTATCTTACAGTTCTGAAGGTCAGAAGTCCAATATGATCTTATTGGGCTAAAATCAAGGTGCTGCCAGGGCTGTGTCCCTTCTGGAGGCTGTACATTCCACTGCCTTTTCTAGTTTTTAGAGGCTGTCTGCATTCCTTGGCTCATGGCTCCTTCTTCCATCTTTAAAGTCAGCAGTGCAGCATCTTCAAACCTCAATCTCACTCTTTCCATCGTCACATATCCTCCTCCGACTCTGACCATCTGCCTGCCTCTCATAAGGACCCTTGTGTTCATATTGGAACCACCCAGATAATCTCCCCATTTCATGATCTCTAACTTAATCACATCAGCAATGTTCCTTTTGCCATGTGACGAAAATGTTCACAGGTTTTGGGGATTAGGATGTGAACATTTGGGGAGGGGAGGTGCATTATTCTGCCTACAACAAAGGGCATCTGTTACTAACAGTGATTTGTAGACTGAAGAGCTACCATTGAAGTTTGAACTTTATGTGATTATTAAGTTAATATACCATGTTGACTGAAATTTGAATTGTGTTGTATGGACACTAGTGTTATTTAAGTAAACCATGGTAACTGGAATTTTTTCATAACTGAATCATGCAGAGCAAGGAGTGCCTGTTTTAAGCCCAGCTGATAGGTCAAAAAGGATGAGAAAATGCATGTAACCACACATGCAGAGCCATGGCTGCAGAAGATAAGGTGGAAGTGATCTATATGTCTGTGCTCATATTTGGAGAACACTCATGTAAATAGGTTGAGGTTTCTCTTGTGCTGGATTCTCAAGGCCGCCAGAATACTAACAGCACTGCAACTTTTCTGAGAAACGTTGTACAGGTGAATATGGAAAAAATTCGAGAAATAATGATATAACTTCCCTCTTACCTCTGTCGTCTTCTGCCACTTCCCCCAAGCACCAAAATATCTGAGGATCTTGTGCACTAATATCCAACTACTAATAGTGTATTACACTTTGTTTATAAAGCAACTGTCTTTTAAAATTCTGATGAATAAACATAAAAGAGCTCTTTGATCACTGATTAAGAATATAATAAACACTTCCTATGTGTACATTGTTGAGCAAACTATAGAATAAGTAAATGGATACACAGGCTTCTGATACTTAGACCAAACACAATTTTAAAAACTGAACTGCTGGTATAAAGTTTCTCATAAATTAATTTTATTAAAACAGCAAAAAAAAGTCAGTTATTCACCTCTGACTGGGATTATAAAGTACAATCTTTTAGTATGAGTATTCTCACCATGCCACAGAGAAAGAGGCACTGAGGGACTGGTGAGGGGGTGTTTTCCTTCTCTGGCAGTGCTATATTAAACTGCAGTATAAACATCTGATCTTAAGATCAGAATACCTCTTGAAGAGGTGTAGCTTGTTTTATAATACCTAAGTATTGGAAATATATTCATTGCATGAATTGGGAGAGGGAAAGGAAGAAGAAATGGCAATTCATGAAAATCCATTCCTAGACTACATCCATACCAAGTCTTACCACTTTATAGAATTCTTAAAATTACTAGCCAGTGCTATTTAAAAATACCACTTCAGAAGTCTTACACCGATACTGGATGAAAATCACACACAACACCTAACCCTGGTGGTTTATGTGAAACCAAATCCTTATCTGCCTCTGGCTCCTTCAGGGGTCTGTATCACCAGTGTCTGAATCCTGGTTGGGATGAAAATGACCCTGAGACAGCAGTTTCATTTTCTTCATGCTCAACCAGACAGATGAAGATCCAAAGTGCTAAGTACGTATTTCAAGCATGTGTTCTGAAACTGTTTAGAGCCACAGTAAACTATAAAAGACAATTTCATAGATACTCTTTGAGAGCGAATTAAACTTGATATTAAACATTAAACTTGATATTTTGCCTCAAAAAGTTTTTTCATACTACAGAAAATAAACTCATATATGTTCTGAAACTCTCACTATAAAATTACTATCATAAGTTCATCAAAACTTGAGGGTTTCTGTTTTCATGAAGTAGGTGAAAGGGTAATCTCTATTCTTTCCATGTGATTGTACCTACACCAGGCTTCCCTACAATCACACATCAAAGTCCTTCAGCTCTCCCCAGCTGGCACCTATTTTCACTTTCACTTTCAGTTTCACAGAGAGTTTTATGGCACTTTCCATTTCATTCTTGACAATCTGAGCTACCTACAAAGGAAGAAAAAAAAGAGGTTAACAAACTCTGCCCAATCAAAGAATGTCTGCCAGCCCACCCACTGAGGCGATAACCAGACTGGAGCTCTTTACCTCATGGTGCTTTAAAACTCTAAATTGGAAAAGGGCCAGGCACCCTACACTAGTCTGCACTGACAAGCAGAAAGCTCTGCCAGGTTCACTAGAATGCTCAGAGCTTCGAAATCCTCAGGGCAAGACTCCAAATTCTCATCTAACTTCTCGCAGACAAAAATATCCCTGCATCAGGGATTTCTTTTAAAATGAGTTTAAAGCTGAGCACTCTTAGCTCTTTCTCTACCCTTAAGGATTCTACTTTTCTATAGCCATCCTGGGGCTAGGGAAGGGTTCCAGAAATCTCATGCATCTTAGCCTTACCTACAGTGTCTCAGCTTTCTATAGAATGGACATGAACACTGCAAAAATACCTGAACAACATCCTCTTCTGCCACTTCATATAAGAGTTCATCATGGAGTTGAAGGATGAAGAAGCCTCCTCTGATGGGACAGAACATCCCTTGCAGTTTTCTCTTTGGTAACAATCCTACCCCATGAAAAAAGTAGCAAAACTGATCAGCATGTCACTGTGCTATGGGAGTATTTTTTTTTTTAAGAGAGATTTTGGGAAATTATAATTAAGAGATTAAAACACACAAAATTTGGAGCTATCAAGAAAATAACTAATTGCTGGCTGCCACCTAGCCCACCTATCAGGTAAACTCAAATCTCCACCTACCTCCTCCCAGAAATGAGGAGTCTAACAAAGACATCAGTAAATGGAGTTGATTGACACTCCTTGATGTCTTTTTCTGGCCAGAAGTGTCACCATGGTAGAACTGGTGATTCCCCAGTTGGACCACACACTCTAGACAAGTAATTCTAAACCTAGGGTCCAAATGTAGACTTCAGAGGATATACAGATTCCTTGAAGATATATGTAAGGGTCTATGTCTGTACATTTTTCTGTGGAGATGATGTATACCTTTTCAGAAGATTCTCAAAAAAACTCATGAATCCAAAAATGGTTAAAAAAAAATCACTGTATTATAGTTAGTCACTATTTCCTAACTAGTGGGCCTAGTGGTACAGATTATGCCCCTCTGATCACTAAAATAAGGTTCAACATTAATACTTTTAGAGTAACTGCCTTCCATTGTTTGCCCGTTTCTCAGAGCAGTCCTTCCTTTTCGCCATTCAAATTTCCTATACTTATTCTTCAGGACAGCACAAATACCGTCTCCCTCAATATCTGGTGCTTCCCTCAGAGAGAGTTCTTTAGCTGTCACTACCTGCAGCCCAAGTTTTCTCAGAGGTGGCTCTCACAGGGTAAGAGAACAAAGGCAGATGAGGCACGGCAAGTTGCTTCCATACCAGGGCTGCAAAGGCTGTGCATCTGTTTGCCAGTTTGGCTAAAATCTGATCTGACCCATTGGGCCCCACTTATCTTGCATCATTGGCTGTCTGGATGCTCTAGTTTTTCTGCTTTCTGATCATTATACCTTTGTCCTCTTGATTTCCCTTGGGTACTTGGCTTCTGACCCAGAATGCCATGATCCTCCTGTTCCCTGTGTGGTCTGCTTCCTCAGGCTGAGCTCCCTTTGATCCCACTGACCTACTACTGCCTTTAACTCAACATGACACAATCAAGTCATCCTCAGTGACATACCCACATTGTCTTCCACTCACTCTAAAGAGTGATACCACCTATATCTTCATTTTGACACTGCATCATTCTGCTGTGAAGAGTCAGGTAAATATTTCACAGTCAGGTATCATATCTTCCTTTCCTTAGCAGATTTAAAATTCAAACATAAGTTGACAACTTTTACTTCAAATCCTCCAAAGCACACAGTACAATGTGATTCCGCAAATAAGTTTGACCATACATCCTCTTTCTACAAATATAAGAGTGTGAATGTGTGCATGTGTTCATGGAAAGTCATGAACAGGAAAATCAACATCTTCTTAAGGTGTGTTCTGAGGACTGAAGAGGATCCCAGAGATTCTTTCAAAGCATCTGCAAAGTCAAATTATTTCCCCAATAACACCGAAAGGTTATTTTCCTTTTTCAGTCTCCTTCTTTCATAAGCGTACAGCAAGGTGGCCAATTATCTTGGTTTTAGCAATGAAAGTCCCACATCCTGGGAAACCATCGGTCTCCCACAGACTGGGACATTCATCATCCTCTACAGAGGATTTTCCAGAGATTACAGAACAGGTAATATTGCAACAAACTGAATGCAGAAAAATATATGAGATTCCAACTGTCATCTCTTAAGCCAGACATTAAAGAGATTTTCAGAAAAAATGAAACCACTCATCATGAATTTTTTTGTTGTTCTGAAAAAAATGTAGTTATTTTCATGAAAATATGTTACTTATGTCAACACATGGTGGGTTTATTATCATTATCTGTAAATGTTAATAAATGTTTTTAAATTCCCAGTTTTAATTTCTAATATGGTAAATATTAGTAGATATAACACACATAAACAAAAGCTCTTTGGGATCCTTTCTAAGAGTGTAAAGACATCATGAGACCAAAATGTTTGAGAACTGCTGAGAAATAAATATAAATCATTTCCCCTTTTCTTTTCTGATGTAATTAATCTCACCATGTTATAGCAAGGGCCTCATTTATGAACAAACCTGTTCTGTCATTTTGGAGCATACTCTCCCGATGACCATGAGATTTGAAGGTTGAGTAGAAGGTTTCTAATTGCTTCTGAATATTAACTGTGGCTATTTTGACAATATCAGCCGCAGAACCTTGGACTCTTGTGTTGATAGCCTGACGCTCAGCCTATGAAAAACAGCAATAACAGATACTCCATCAGACACGCCAGCATGGTTTCATACCTGCCCTTAGCGTCCACAGATTAGTGCTCACATGTGCAACCAGACTGGAAATCTGGAACTGAGATGTGACCCAGGGCATCCACTATAAGCTGTATCTTAAGAATAACAACCAGAATGATCCAGGGCTCTAGATTCTGGGCTATCATTCACATGAGGATAGACTAAACAGAAGAAGGTCAGATTGCTTCAGTTTAGAAATCTTCGACAGTTAGTTAGGAACCAAAAACTACATTACACTTGAAATGTATCTAGAAGTTCCATATTCTTTTTAAAAATATATTGTCAGTGTTCTAAACTTCACTTTAAAGGATCTATTCCTCAAAATACAATTCCTCTTAATCCTAAATAGATATAATTAGAATACCATTCTTTGTGATGTGGGTTGGAAGGTTTCAAGCACATCCCCCATATCAGTGGCCTCTCAGTCCTGTGTAGAGTTTGGCCACAGCAAGTCTGCAGCCTTCTGGTATGAATCAGAGCTTTTTATGGGCTATTGGGCCTAATCGTTAGCTGCTGGTGAAAATGCAGATCCTAGATCCCCAGGTATTAGATTAGAACTTCCCTGAAACTATTGCTGCCATGAGCTTCTTGGCAGGCAACCACAGCTGCTAAAAGTGAACAATCCTGGGGCAGTAGGAATAGGGGTCTAGGTTAATATCCAAGGTGTAATCTATCCATGAATATCACTCCTGTTGTTCCAAAAGGGCTCAGAAAATGGGAAGGGTCTACTCACTGGAGGGATCTATGTAACCTGAGAGGTATTCTCTAGCTCCCTGTCACCTGGGCCATATCCAACTCCTAGTATATTAAATACTGGTTACAGAGATAGACTTTTTACCTATTGTTTTGT
This sequence comes from Balaenoptera musculus, assembly GCF_009873245.2. Lineage (NCBI taxonomy): Eukaryota > Metazoa > Chordata > Mammalia > Artiodactyla > Balaenopteridae > Balaenoptera > Balaenoptera musculus. Next base: position 77,765,589 of record NC_045788.1, on the reverse strand, counting down.
CAAATGCTGATGAATCCGTTCTAAACTCACTCAGTTGTCACTGTTTAAAGAGTGACTGAATTTCAAAGTTCTGACTGCTCCCCTTCTTGAAACTATATGCCTCTGTGCAGTGGATTATGTTATTGTTGCTATTACTTGCTGCCTTTCTCTGTGAAGTCCCATGGCCCCCACCCATTGCCATGTGATTCAAAGTGGTTTTCACTCTAAAAGAATGGCCTTGACTTGTTTTGGCCAATAAAATGGGAGCAGAACTGACATACAGCACATGCAAGGAGTTTTAAAAGCTATCTAACACTGTCACAAAAAAGGGCTTATCCCAGGTAGGTACTTTTCTTTATTCTGAATTTTAGAATGAAGAAAATACAGAGCAGAGGCAGAGTCAACCCAGAGCCAAACTATAACATGAATTAAAAATAAATATTCTTATTATAAGTCACTGAAATATGGGAGTTGTTTTTACTGTGACACAAGCAAATATAACTAAAATATATAATTCATTCTTATGATACTGTACTTCCCTGATTCTATTCCAAAATAAGAAAACTTGGCAGTCTCAGCTTTGTGTCCCACAATCTCAGTCCCTTCTCATCACTAGAGTGTTTTCATATACATAAAAATATATATAGGTTTCTGGTAATAGGAGATTATGCCATTAGGACTAACCCTTCCACTGATAACCAGAAAAGGTGGTCAGAAAATGCCTCTTTGAATGAATCAGACAGGAAAAGGGAAGTGAAGAATTATAGAACCTAGAGAACTGGGAGAGAAAGGAAACCAAGGAGGTGATCCTGGCATTGGAGGCCATCCTTTCTCCCAGGGAAATCAACAGATTCCAGAAGAGGCAGCTGAGAGGCTAAGAAGCTGAGCAGAACTTGACGGTCTTGAAATATTTGGGTTCACAGCCCAACAAGTAGGAGGCCTGGTAAGGAGGTGAGATAATACAACTATTTTTATAGAAAACTAAGAAAAACAAAAGGCAATAGGAACAGACTACAGGGATTCAAGTATGAGCCATATTTGACTACAGACTATTATCAAACCCATTAGACTATAAAATGATCATGTTATCAAGAAAATAAAAGACAAAATTGAATATTTCGGCAGAGAACAAAATACCATAAGAACCAAATAGAAACTCTATAACCAAAAAAATTAAAACAACAGAACTTAAAGCATTTAAACAGTGCTTTCCCTATAGTTTGGTGTATGTGTGCAGTGGGGAGATAGTATTGACTTGGAGAGAAGATAAAAAGGCCTTCTGGGGCACTGGAAAAGTTCTATATCATTTAGAACCTAAAAGCTCAATAGTTGCTCAACAGCAAATTGAAGAGCAAATCAGCCAACTGAAATATAAGTTAGAAGAAAATATCCAGAATTAAGCGTGATGAAATATAAACATGGAACAGAGGATACAAAAAGTGAGGAATTAAAGAGAAAAGTTTTAAAAGTTTATAATAGAAGTTCCAGAAAGAGAGGAGAGATTTCGATGAAGCAATGACTGAAGAAGAAATGACTAAGAATTTTCCAAAATCAACAAAAGATCTCAAGGTGCAGATTCAAGAAGTCCTAACACCCTCAAAAACAGATCATTTAAACACACACACACACACACACACACACACACACACACAGGCACATGAAGTTACAAAAAAAAACCCAAAAACTTAAGCACATCACAGAAAATCTGCTGGAAACCACAAGGAAAGAAAAATACTGTATTAAAAGCAACCTAGAGAAAAAAGGCAGATTGCATTTAAAGAAGAAACAGACCAGGGATGGGCAAACTACAGCCTACAGGCCAAGTCTGGCCCATCTCGTGTTTCTGTAAATACAGCTCTACTGGAACGCAGCCACACTCACTCATTTATGTAGGGTCTATGGCTGCATCTGCACTAGAACAGCAGGCCTGAGTAGTTGTGATGGAGACCCTGCGGCCTACAAGCACATATTTAAGGGAGCTTACTTCTTCTGACACAGACACTATTAAAAAGCTAAAGGAAAGTTCTACTTATTGGTAAAATGTTTAAAATTTCCCTCTGAGACCTGAAAAGTGGCAAAGATACTCACTATCACTAACTCTATTCAACACTGTCCTAGCTAGTATGTCAAGCAAAAGTAAAAAAAAAAAAAAGAATAAGACTTGGAAAGACAGTTATAAAACTACTTTTTTTTTTCCAGATAATAACTGTGTAGATAGAATACCTAAAAGTATCTACAGATAAAATTTTGGAATTAGTAAGTAATGTTTGCAAGGTTTCTAGACAAAAGAACAACAATAAAGGCAATTATCTTTCTATACCAGCAGTAAAGGGTTAGAAAACGTAAAAAGGGAAGGAAAAGCATTAAAAATTTAAAAAGATGCCATTCACAACAGCATGAAACTTTTCCAATATCTAGCTATAAATTTAATAAAAACCTTGTAAGATCTCTTCCCCAAAACTATACATCATTAGTGAGAGAATTTTAAAAGACCTGAAGACCTAAATAAATGGACATATATAACATGTTTATTGACTGGAAAACTCAAATTTATAAATACGTCATTAATCCCATCTTGATCTATGAACTCAAGGCAACTGCAATTAAAAAATCCCAACAGGATTTTGTGTTTGTATGGAAATTCACAAGCTGCTTCTACAATTTATATGGAAATGCAGAGAACCAAGAATAGGTAAATATTCTTGGGGGAGAGAAAAAAAGCAAGTTGGGAAAACTTACTTTACCATATATCAAAACATAGTATTCAAGAAAAAGCAAATTAAAACTACAAGATACTACTTTACACCCACCAGAAAAGCCAAAATTATGTTAACTTAATAGCAAATGTTGGCAAGGATGCAGAGCAATGAGAACTCAAACTTATATGGGAGGACAAATTGCTACAACCACCATAAAACACAACGTGGCTTTATCTACTGAATTTGAAGATGAGAGCAATTCTATGTCTACCGCTTTACCAAACATTAACGGAAACATATGTGCACCAGGAACCTTGAACAAGAATAATCAAATCATCAAGATCCATAATAGAAACCCATCCAAACAGAAAGTTCTCCAAACTAGAAACCCATCAACAGAAAAATGGATAAATTGTGGTATATTCATATAACAGAGCTATATACCTACCCCAACATGAAACAACATAAATGACTTGCCTAATGTAATTTTGAGTGACAGAAGCTAAACACAGAATACATATATTTGATATATAGAGAGGTCAAAACAAAACCAGAGGGTTAGAGGTTATAGTGGTTATTACTGGGAAGGCAGTGGATGGTGATTAGGAAGAGGTATGAGGGGAGCTTCTGGGGTGCTGACAATATTCTATTTTTTGGTTTGTATGGTAGTTACATAGGTATAGCTCTATGATAATTTACTGAAATTTACATTTGTTTCTTGTGCTTTCTCTATGTATATTTTTCAGTACAGTAAAAGTTGAAATAAAATGTAAAACCAAACTAAACGAAAACCAAACAATAAATCTGGCTATATTATTCCATTTCTGATTCAGAGGGGCACAATTTTTATTTTCCTCAGCAAACAACATAATGAATCAGTTAGAACTCTGACTCTAAGGATTTGGTATAAAAAGTCTTACTCTCACATTTTTTAACTTCAAAAATATTAGTTTTTTTAAAACTTATATGGTTCATTAACATTAATCATTCTATCCTCCATTTTTTTCATTGTGTAAATACCAAAAACATAATCAATCCCTATTAGATCAAGCCCAAATTCTCAGCCTGCCATTAAAAGCCTTCCAATAGCTGATTCCATCTGACCAGTAGAAAATTATCTATTCCTAAGTGACAACTCAAACTTTCCACTCCTATCAGATTGGCTTCTAGCCAATCCTTACTCAAACTCTTAGTCACTTGTGATTATCTTTTTCTCATGCCCATCAATTAAATTTTAAATAGTCTTCAAGAATCTGTTTAAGTCCTACCTCCTCTAGAAGCCTAAATAACTGAGTATACATGCTACTTTTATATTTTTTTAGTTTGCTTTATCTCTTCCAATACATTTTAAGACTTACTTTTCCTAGTGCATCAACTACAGTGCCTACTTCACTTGGAGATATGGTAAAAGGCTGATAAATATCTGATGTCTGTATGTGGATATATGGGAGGCGAGAGAGTGAAGAAGTAACAAAACCCCAACTATTCCTCCATGGTCCTAAGAGCATTATTGCTCTGAGAGATTCTAGCTCAAGACAGTAGTTTAGCAATTTGGGGGCTGGATATTTTCATTACATACAATTGTGTAGTGGGCAACTGACACAAAAAGTATGGGGTAAGACAAAATACAACCAGTTAAATAGGAAGGTTTGGACTATAACAGAAACTTAAATGCTCAGATACACAAAATCTTTTTATGGATCCAATGAAAGAGATTCAATCATAATTTGAGTAAATACCATCAATACATCTTTTGAATGATATTAAAAATAGCCTTCTTTAATATTTTGGGTATCCTAATAAGCTCTGATGAGCCAGTGCTTTTAAATAAATAAACAAAAGGAATGAACCAAAAACTACCACAATTTCAATGACTGCTAATCTCTGAAGACACTGGCAATCTGGTTGTAATATGACAAATTAGTATATGATATCTGACACAAAGAACAATTAGCAAAGTAAGAATTAAGTTTATATATAACTTGTTACCAAAGCTAATAAATAACTGCTTACTTAAAACAGAACATTTTTAACTGAAATATTATTAAGTGAACCCATATTTACATTAGTCTCCTAAAGAGACTGTGTTCAGCAAATACTGGCATGTACCATCACTTCAGAAGTCCTTAAAAACAGAAGATCAATTAATATGGCTAGTGATCTCTAAAAGGGACATTAGCAGGTTCAGTCTTTGTGAAAAGTACATGTCATTAAAGTTAAAAATTTAAGTTTAAAATATTAAGTTAAAATCCAGAGAAATTTCAACATACGTGAGCTTTGTGATAAGGGTTGTTGTCTTGATTCCTGGTAAATATCTATGCCTCCCAAAATGGTCTGAACAAATCCATCTCTTCTACAATTCTTCACTGTCTCTCTCATGAAATGATTAATCCCTACAGAGAAAATGAAGAAATAATTGCAACCAATGTCCATCCTTAATCTCACTCACTAGTTTCAATATAGTGAAATATACCAAAACTTCACCATGATTAACATTAATATCACATCATCAAAATTTTGCATATAACCTTTCATTCACTTTTTCTTCCAGTTTATGAGAAATAACTGACACACATCGCTGTCAGCATGACAGTTTGCTTTACATATATTACGAAACAGTGCTCGTTTAGGCAGCACATATACATATATTGTGAAATGATTACCACAATAGATTTAATTAACACTCATCACCTCATATAGCCATGAAAGTTAGAAACAAGAGGGACTTTAGAAATGACATAATCTCTGTTTTTCAACCACCACCACCAACAACAAAAAATACAAAACTAAACTCCAGAACAACAGAGCAGGTACTAAAACCTAGATGGTTTTATTACAGGACCTTAAGACTATTCCATGCTACTTTTCACAGGGTTCTGTTCTTTGATCATACTAACCCTCTTTTACTCTTTGAGCTTATCTTTTCCAGGCTTAATACATTCCAACAGCTCCTTGTTACCATCTATGCTATGATTCAATAGGACCTAACTGAAACTAATTGCATGAAGTTGTAATATTTTATTAGAAAACTTACCACCAACTCACTTCTTAAAATTCAAAAAGACTACATATAGTATATTACTCAAACACATTCATATTCCCTATACCAGCATTCATCCTTTGCTACACAGGTCCGTTATTAGGTCTTATGACTCTCCAGAATGAACTCTTTGCTTCAGATGGGCCAGTCTCTTCATTGCTCATTCCTGTCTCTGAGCTAGAGAGGTTCTTCTCTCCTGGAACATTCTTTTTCTATACTCTTTAAAACACATTCAAGTACAGAGACTGCTAATCTATCTTTATTCTTTTGTGCAATTTCTGCTTTCTCACAGCTCTGCTCATCCTAAGTAATAAACACTAATGCCTCCCAATTAAAACCCCTCATTTGAGGATTTCTATTGTGTGGCTGGCACAGATTGTGAGTGAAAGGAAGGGGAGAAACCCTGCCAAGTGCAGCTGTTGGTGATATCTGACTACTAGCATAGGAATTTCAGAAAGCAATCAGGCTCTCATCTTCTCTTCAAGAATTACTGTGATACTGCTGAGTAAAGAGCAAAGAAAAGGATGAGATTTAAGAGACTACACCTCTATGAATTCTCTTACCTGACCCCTGTAGGAAGCCTTCAAATATTCAGAGATTGAAAGAACTACTTTAAAAAAACAATCAATGCTGAGGTATAATTTATGTACAATAAACAATGCTGAGATATAATTTACATACAATAAAAGGCACCCACTTCCGGTGAACAGTTTGATGCATTTTAACAAACGTATACACCCCTCTAACAACCACTACAAGATACAAAACATTTTAATCACCTTCACAGTCAGCTCCCCATTATCAGCCTCAAACACTAATGGATCTACTTTATTACACTGTATCTTTTTCATGTTCTTGAATTTCATAAATTACACTGTATGTTCTCACTTGTGTCTGCCTTCTCTTGCTAAGTAGCATTCCATTGAAGAGATATACCAAAATCTGTTTATCCATAATCCTGTTGACAGATATTTGTTCCTGTTAAAAAGGAGACAGGAGGGCCAAAATGGAGTCACTTGTGCTAAACCCTATGTCAGCAAACTAAGACTTAATACCTAACCAAATTGCAGCCTCAACACCCCCAGGAATATAACCTTTAACCAGTCAACCTGGTATTACATGGTCAGCACTAGTGAGGTTATCTGCCCAATAGGCCCTTCCATTCCCCTTAGGAGAGTGACCTTGCCTGAAACAATGCATTCTTTGCTAATATTTCCTTATCCACCTACCCCCTTTCTGCTTTTAAAAAACTTTCCTCTTCTACAGTTCAGTGGAGCTCCTTTCCAGTGCTAGATGGGATGTTGCCCGACTCATGAATCATTGAATAAAACCAATTTGATCTTTAATAAATTTACTCAGTTGATAAAGAAATGGAGTAATAGATACAGAGAACAAACAGATGGTTGCCAGAGGGGAGGGAGTTGAGGGGAGGAGAAAAATAGGTGAGGGAGACTAAGAGGCACAAACTTTCAGTTACAAAACACATGAGTCACAAGAATGAAATGTACAGTGTGGGGAATATAGTCAATAACTATGTAATATCTTTGTATGGTGACAGATGACAACTAGACTTACCATGGTGACCATTTTGAAATGTACAGAAATATCAAATCACTGTGTTGTATACCAGGAATTAACATAGTTTGTAGTTCAAATATACTTCAAAAACAAACTCATAGAAAAAGAGATTAGATTTGTGGCTACCAGAGTTGGGGAGTGGGAGGAGAGGGAATGGGTGATGGTGGTCAAAAGGTACAAACTTCCAGTTATAAGATAAATAAGTACTAGGAATGAAATGTACAACACGATAAAGCTAATTAACACTGTTGAATGTTATATATGAAAACTGTTAGAGAGCAAATCCTAAGAGTTCTCATCACAAGGAAAAAATCTTTTTTTTCTATTTCTTTAATGTTGTATCAATATGAGATGACGGACGCTCACTAAATCTATGTGGTAATCATTTCATGATGTATGTAAGTCAAATGATTATGCTGTACACCTTAAACTTATAAAGTGCTGTGTGTCAATTATAACTCAATAAAACTGGGGAAAATTTTTTTTAATTTACTCACTAGGAGTTTTGTTGTTTAACATTTCCAGTCTTTGGCTGTTATGAATAAAACTGCTATAACATTCACATACAAGTCTTTCTTTGGAAATATGTTTTCATTTTTCTTGGGCAACCATCCAACAGTAGAATTGCAGAATCATACAGTTAAGTGTATGTTTTACTTTATATGAAAGAGCCATATTGTCTTCCGAAGTGGTCGTACCATTTTACAACCAATCAGCAATGTAAAAGAGACACAATGTTTTTAAATTTTAGCATTCTAGTGTTTCTATAATGGTATCTCTTTGTGGTTTTAACTTGCTTTTCCCCGAGAACAAATGACGATAACACTTGATGTAGTTATTCACATATTTTCTTTTGTGAAGTGTCTGTTCAAATTTTTGAACTTTATTTTATTGCATGATTTACTTTCTAAGTATTGAGTTGTAAGAGTTCTTTATATATTCTGGATGCAAGTCCTTTGTTAGATAACAGGAACTATAAATATTTCCTCTCAGTCTGTGGCTTGACTTTATATTTTCTTAATGGTGTCTTTTATCAATATTTATTTTTTATGATTAATTCAGTGTTATTATCACCTAAGAAATTGTTGCCTACCTCAATGTCATAAAGCTCCTCTCCCTTTTCTTCTGCAAGATTGATAGTTCTAGTTTTTACTTTTAGGTCCGTGTTTCATATCAAGTTAATTTTTGAATATAGTATGAGATAAAAGTAGAAGTTCATTTTTTTACCATACTGGTATCCAGTTGTTCTAGCACCAGTTGTTGACATGACCATCTTTCCTCCACTGAATTACCATGGCAACTTTGTTGAAAATCAATTCACCATATATGTATAGGTCTATTTCCTGATGCTCTATTGTGTTTCATTGTCCCCTGCGTCTACCCTTATACCTATCTTGATTATTGTAGTTTTATAATAAATTTTGAAACCAAGGAGTGTAAGTAATCAACATTGTACTTTTCCCCAAAAAATTATTCTAGTTATTCCAGGCCCTTTGAATTTCCATATAAATTTAGAATCAGCTTGTTAAATTTGACACAAAAGTCTAATGATATTTTGATTGGAAATGCACTGAATCTATAGAACAATTTACAGAGAACCGTGATCATAACAATATTGTGCCTTCTAATAAATTAACATGGTAAACCTCACATTTACTTAAGTGTTCTTCAATTTCTCTCAGGATTGCTTTGGAGTTTTCAATAAAGTCTTGTACATACTCTGTTAAATTTATCCCAAGTATTTCATTTTTTGATGTTATTGTAAATGGTTTTATTTTTACTTCATTCACTAATTGTTTATTGCTAGTATATAAAAATACAACTGATCCAGGGACTTCCCTGGTGGTCCAGTGGTTAAGACACCACACTTCCATTGCAGGGGGCATGGGTTTCATCCCTGGTCGGGAACTATGATCCCGCATGCCATGCTGGCATGGCCAAAAAAAGGAAAAAAAAAAAAAAACAAAACTGATTTTTACAAACTGACCTTGTATGGTGGGAACCTGTGCCAAATTTACTTATTTGTTCTAGTAGTTGTTTCTGTTGAATTCACATGATTTTCTATGTACAAGACCATGTCATGTGTGAATAAAAGTTTTTCTTTTTGGGGACTGCGGACAGGGTTGATTACAAAGGGGCATAAAGGAACTCTTTGAGATGATGAGGTGATGGTTCCATACCTCAGCTGTAATGTAGACAGTATGATTGCGTGCATTTGTCAAAATTCATAGAACTATACAACTAAAAAAGGTGAATTTTATTGTGTGCAAATTACCTCAATAAACTGCCAAAAGAAGAGAGAATTTAAAATGGTGATATTCAAACTGCTCTATAAAAGCAATTTTTCTCTCACAGTTTCTGGTACATTTACTCAATGGTTTACTGTTTCAAGATAAAGCTATGTAAACCTAAAGCACAGGACAATTCCTACATTTTATAAGATTTTCACAACGACACAGTAGCATATACATCAACTTCATTTTGCTATTCCATTTCTGTCCCTACTTTTATGAAAAAAGCACATCTCTAAGGTTGACGTTATTTAATCAACAATGCTTGATGAAAACTTCTGTTAATAGAAAATTCTGTAACACAAATTTTTAAAAATATAATATGGAAAGAGAGTTGAGAAGAATAGTATCTAGAAGATAATTAACATTCAATGCTTCCTTACCGGTATATCTGGATTTGAAGGAGTCAATGTAAAAAGCAGCATCATTTTCTTTAATACCCATCTGCTCTCCCAAAGATTTAGCTCCCATTCCATAAATGATTCCATAGCAAATCTGAAAGGGACTCATCACACTCAGTAAGTAAATTATAGATCATAACTACATAAAATGTAAACATAAAAAGTTCATTAGGATTGAGATTTGGTAAACTTTTCATAGTGAGTCAAAGAAATGATTAGATTTGCTTTGGTGGGTTAGATCCATAGAAGCTGATATCCAGTGAGCGCCTTTACTGCCTTTTAGCAATACTTTTTGAGGTGTGGGGAGAAAGAGAAGAAGGGGCAGAATATGAATGAATATGAGTGTGTGTGTGTTAAGAAAATGACCCTAGTGGTTTAAAAGGAAATATTTCTGACTGTCATTTATCCAGAAGTCTTCAGAGAAGCTTTCTACTCCTAATACTTCATTAACTGCTGCTTAAAGAAGTGCCTAGGAGTCAGGAAAGAGAAGCATTACAAACATTCCTCTCCTCACCTTTGAATAGCACTAAAAAAGCAGGAAGAGTAGACTACATGGCTTCATAATAGGGAGGACGTCATTGGAAATAATATCCTCTTCATCTCACAGCCACCTGAAATCCCACAATTGCAGAATTCATTTGGGTTAAACACAAACTTTTGAGAAAATTTTGGGAGTAGTGGAGGAAAATGGTCTAAATAGGTCAATAAAGAAACTGATTTAGTAATAAATATTGCCTGGGTTCAAATCCTAGTTCCACCATTTACAAGAGGTATTATCTTGCACAATCTACCTTGTATCTCAGTTTCTTCAACTATAAAATGAGGACAGTAATACCTACATCATGAGTTTGTTAGGATTAGATGAGTTATTTTATATACGTGTGTATGTGCGCATGCGTGTGTGTGTGTGTGTGTGTGTGTGTCTGTGTGGTGTAGGATACCACCTGACATAAAGCAAGATCTATATAAATATTGTTAAATAAAATTTAAAAAGATAACTTGCAAAAAAATGATTATCAAAATCCAAAATACTTTCCAAAATAATTTTTTTTTTTAATTACATTGAGAGGGATTTTTTTCACTCCTGTTTTCTTTTCCTTTTTGGTCTTTTTACACTTTTTTTTCTTAATTCAGATATTACCTAGTGCTAGCTGATATCTCAGCAAGACTGAGATCTAGATTAGATGGTTCAGTGCATGGCAATTCAAGAAAAAAAAACTGGTGTAGCATAAACACTATTAAATCATGCAAGAACTTATTAAATAGAGGCAGCTATCATCAGTGTATAAACGTTTAGATTATGGAGTCAGAATGTCTAAGTTCTGTCATTCTGAACTTATCCTGGCTCTACCACTTATAGCTATATGACCTTAAGCAAACTACTAACTTTCTGTGCCTTGGTTTCCTCCTATGTAAAATGGGAATAATAATAATAAAACCTATTTCGTGTATTTACTACGAGGATTAAATATTGGAATATTACCTATTTAACTTAGGGTTTGATTCTTGCTAAATGCAGGATTTAATCTGAGAGGATTAAATAGAGAGGACAAAGCTGGCTTTCTAAATAGTGGAAGAAACAAGTGTTGGTGCTAAACAGGCAGTGGTGAGAGGAAGTGTTTCATGCCTAATGAGCTAGTCAAGAATCACAGCTGTGAGTAACAAGAAGTGTAAATGTAAAACTAGTAAAGCAGGATCTTAGAGGTGGTATGCCTTTACCTCAGCCAACAATCCTGCTCTCTTGAAAGGGCATCAGATTTCCCACAGGTCATGTGATAAGCAAATATCAGTGTTAATTTAGGCCAGGGAACAGTGTGAATGTGGCCTTTGATTTTCCCTGTGCCCAAGAGTCATCCAGAAGTAGTAACTAATATGGGCTCATGTGAAAAGTCCAAGGGCAGTATGAAGTTTCACAGGCAGATTAGCTAACCAATGGGCTCAAAAAACTAAAAAGCTGGGTTTCCCTGGTGGCGCAGTGGTTAAGAATCTGCCTGCCAATACAGGGGACACGGGTTCAATCACCAGTCCGTGAAGATCCCACATGCCGCGGAGCAGCTAAGCCCGTGCGCCACAACTACCGAGCCTGCGCTCTAGAGCCCATGAGCTACAACTACAGAGCCCGCGTGCCGCAACTACTGAAGCCCGCGTGCCTAGAGCCCGTGCTCCGCAACAAGAGAAGCCACTGCAATGAGAAGCCCGTGCACCGCAACGAAGAGTAGCCCCTGCTCACCACAACTAGAGAAAGCCTGTGAGCAGCAACGAAGACCCAACACAGCCAAAAATAAATAAATAAAATAAATTTATTTTTAAAAAAAATAATAAATAAATCTTAAAATAACTAAAAAGCTAATAGTTATTGATTATAATCCGCAGCTCAGCAATATTTATTTTTCAACAAACATTCAGAGAGCACCCTTCTATGAAAGGCACCGTGGCTCAATGTGTGTGAATATAAAAAGATAAATATATGTGTGCTTACAGGCTAGAGATTTTAAAAATACACACACACACACACAATATCTACCACCACCACCACAATATCTACCACTAATGCATATAGATTTCCCAGAACTAAGTAGGCTCGGACTAAGTCTACCTGATTCTTTCTATTGACTCTACAAAGGAAAATATGAATACCATGAGACAGGCTCAGATGAATGTTGTGAAAAATCCAAAGAGGGAGAAATCACTCCTCAACCACAAATGACTGAGATAGTTAAAAAAATTTTTTTTGAATTGTAAAAATTCTCATTTATGTTAAACATGTTCAGTAAAGACCACCTGTTTTGCTTGTTGCCTCAGATCATCCCCAACAGACTCTGGCTCAATCATCTTCCATTCAGCTGCAATACTCCTGAAAACATCAGCTCCAGTGTTTAGTACTTGAATGAGATGATGATCGTGGGATAAATGAGCCAAGATCCTCAGCTCAAGTTGAGAGTAATCAGCAGCTAATATTAAACCACCTGAAATAGAAATGATTTTAGAAAAGTCAGTACAAAGACAAAACCAAGTTTTATAACACTGAGCAGGATGACAGAAATTTAGTTCCAACATACAACCGTGAGATCATGTAAAAAAGCTCAAACCAGAAAAAGCTAAAACCTTGCTCTTAATATGATGCAATTCAGCTCTGTAACATGTAAAAATTTTTTGCTTAGCTTTCAAGGATATGTAATATATGTAAAGCCACCCTTGACCTCTGCCCGTTACCACTGTGGTAGTGCTTTCCTCAGTGTTCCTATAGCACTGACACATAATCTAAAATGGTTCTTTCATGCCTCTCCCATGTAACACTGAGCCATTAGGGATGGGAGACAATCCTCCTTTGCATTCTACAGAAATGCCCAGTTCCTGGTACCTAATAGGTCCTTAACAAATGGTTGTTGAAGGAATGAATGAATAAGTGAATAAAGAAACTGGTTTCTAATGTGTGTTGACATTTTAAGGGGGCTGGAGAGAAATGTGTGCTCTGCTTTGAAAATAAACTTGTTCAACAAAAAACGGTCAAGTGGCCTGTGTGTGAAAAAGAGTATTCAAATAATTAAGAGGATTCAAATAACTTATCTATGGACTAGAAATGACTGGCTATGCATGGCAAAAACAAAATAAAACAAGCAAAAACATGGTTAAAGAAAAAGTAGAAAAATATTTGCAACTGATATCACAAAGGACTCATTGCTATATTGTATAAAAGAGGTGCTGTAAATCAAGAACAAAATATAAACAAGCAATTCACAGAACTAATAAAAACAAAAGAACCTTAAACCTATTAAAGAATGCTTAACTTCATTCACAATAAAAGAAATGCAAATTAACTCTATAACAAGAAACAATTCTTTTCTACTTGTAAAAATCCAGAGGTTGGATGGCACATTCTGTGGCAAGGCTGTGGAGAAAGAAACACTCATACATTGTTACTTGGAAGTAAATGGTAACTGTGTCCCATTAGATGGCAATTTGACAATATCTATCAAAATTAAACAGGTTTTTTTACTCTGTAACTCAGTAAACAAGCCCACAGGCTGCTGCAAAGATTATCTGCACACAGATTAAACTGGTTTACATTCAAGTTTCTTTACTGATAATCACAAGTCTTCAGCATAAAAATATTAAACAAAAAAACAAAGCAAACAACAGTGTATATGGAATGCTTATGCTTGTGTAAGAACAGAGGAAGAAAATAGTACATATTCATATTTGCTTGTATCTGCATAAAGAAATACTGGAAGGATATATAAGAAACTCAAATATGTAATTAACTATAAGAGTTGTACATAACAGGGTAGCTAGGACAGGGAAGGAAGCAAAGTTTCTCAACATATACCTTTTATATATTTTGATTTCTGAACTATGTGAATGAATAACCAATTCAAAATATATAAATACTGATTTGAAACAAATGACCACAACTTTTATGGCCTTTCTGCCCTAAACAAAATAAAACTGGACAAACTATATGAAATAACAGTTTTCAGATGTTGGACAATAGGCAATGCAGGACTACAATCCCTGAGAAAGGGGAAGGAGAGGGGAGATAAGAGGAGCCATGCAACTGTCTCAAGTTTATGAATGGAGGCAGAGCAGGGAAAGAGATGAAACAAAGCACTGTGGTCTCTGAGCTGGAAGAAGAAAGTGTAATTTGGGCCTGCTGAGGCTGCTAGAACTTGTGAAATTTGGAGAGAAAGGAACTGTGCATAAAAGGATCACCAGAAATACGCACAGTAATCCCTTTGGATTTTTGACCAAATACTAAACTGTGCAGGGAGAAAGTTCAGAGAACCAGGCAAAGAACAAACACTAAAGAAATAGCTATTATCAAAGTTCAGCTGTCAGCTGAACTACTTGAACAACATACTCTTGAATGTTGAAAGATGTTCACACTCTGACCAGACTGAGTGGAGAAACCCTGCTGAACAACTTGAGCACAAAGTAGAGACCGCAGTAAGGCCAAACCTTACAATGAAGGTTAATCTAGCCCTAGAGTAAAGGCTACTCTAAACATCTGCTCACTAAGCTTTAAAAGTCTCAAAATGATCAAGCTGATGTGAAAGTAAATTAACTGCCTGCCAGAAGAAAATGCTATAAATGAAGACTACAAAATCCAAAGAGTTAACAATGTAGTAACCATAATGTTCAGCATACAATAAAAAAATACTAGACATATGAAGAACCAGGAAAATCTAACTCTAACTAGGAGAAAATTCAGTCAGTAGAAAAATGACTCAGAAATTACAGAGATGACGGAATTTTAATATGTTCAGGAATTTAAAGAAATATAAAAATGATGATGGAACAAATAGTGAATTACAATAAAGTAATGAAAACTATATAAAAAATTAACATTCTAAAACTGAAAATACAATATCTGAAATATAAAATTCACTAAAAGGATATGACAGCAATTAGACACTGTAGAAGAAAAGATCAGTCAACATTAAAACAGTCAATAGAAAATATCCATTGCAGTACAGAGTTTAAAAAAATGAAGAGAGGGGAATAAAGAAGAAAAGAAAAAAAGGTTCAGTGATCTGTGGGACTATACTAAGTGGTATTACACATGTATATTTGGAGTAATAGGAAAAAAGGGCAAAATAGGGACAAAAATATTATAAGAAATAATGGTTGAAAATGTTCCAAATTTAATGAAAAATATAAGCACATAGATTAAGAAGAAGAAAAAAAAAAAACCTAAGTGAACTCAGGAAATTCGGCAAACTCAAAAGCCCAAATAGTAAAGCATAAAAAACCACCCAGAGACTCACACCCAAATTGAATTGCTAAAACTGAATAACAAATTTAAAGAATCAAAAAAGCATCCTGGGAAAAAATATATTATACTTGGAGGAATAGCAAGAAAAATAGTGGTGTACTTCTCATCAGAAATAATGCAAACCATAAGCTAATGGAAATATATATTTAAAGTGCTAAAAGAGAAGGACTATAAACCCATAAATCTATGTCAAATAAAAAAATCTTACAAAAGTGAGGATAAAATAGAGACATTTAGACATGGAAATACTAAGAGAAATCACTGTCAGTAGAACTGCACTACAAAAAAAACCTTAAAGAAGTACTCTGGGTGAAGAAAATTGATAATAGATGGAAACTTGAGTCTACTTCAAAGAACAAAGAGTGCCAGGAAGGGTAAAAAAGTGAACAGATAGAAAAGACACTTTTGTTTCTTGATTTCTTTGAAAGGTCATAACTGTTTACAGCAAAAAACAACTATATAGCAAAGTTTATAATAGTCATAGAAGTTAAATGTATTACAAAAAATGGGAAATGGAAAAACACTCCTTACGTTACGGATGAAGTGGTACAAAATTATTTGAAGCTAGACTGTGATGTGATGCATATTGTAAACTCTAAACTATCTAAGATATAGAGTTAAAAAGATAATAGAGGAAATAAAACAATAACAAAAATAGTCATTTACAGTTTTTAAAAAAGAATAAAGAACAGATAGAACAAACTACAAATGACAAGACTTAAATCCAACCACATATCAAGAATTATTTTTATTTTTTTTTAACATCTTTATTGGAGTATAATTGCTTTACAATGATGTGTTAGTTTCTGCTTTATAACAAAGTGAATCAGCTATACATATACATATGCCCCATATCTCCTCCCTCTTGCATCTCCCTCCCACCCTCCCTATCCCACCCCTTTAGGTGGTCACAAAGCACTGAGCTGATCTCCCTGTGCTATGCGGCTGCTTCCCCCTAGTATCTATTTTACATTTAGTAGCATATATAAGTCCAGGCCACTCTCTCAATTCATTCCAGCTTACACTTCCCCCTCCCTGTGTCCTCAAGTCCATTCTCTATGTCTGCGTCTTTATTCCTGTCCTGCCCCTAGGTTCATCAGAACCATTTTTTTTTTTTAGATTCCATATATATCTGTTAGCATACGGTATTTGTTTTTCTCTTCCTGACTTACTTCACTCTGTATGACAGACTCTAAGTCCATCCACCTCACTACAAATAACTCAATTTCGTTTCTTCTTATGGCTGAATAATATTCCATTGTATATATGTGCCACATCTTCTTTATCCATTCATCTGTCGATGGACACTTAGGTTGCTTCCATGTCCTGGCTACTGTAAATAGAGCTGCAATGAACACTGTGGTACATGACTCTTTTTGAATTATGGTTTTCTCAGGGTATATGCCCAGTAGTGGGATTGCTGGGTCGTATGGTAGTTCTATTTTTAGTTTTTTAAGGACCCTCCATACTGTTCTCCATAGTGGCTGTATCAGTTTACATTCCCACCAACAGTGCAAGAGTGTTACCTTTTCTCCAGCATTTATTGTTTGCAGATTTCTTGATGATGGCCATTCTGACCAGTGTGAGGTGATACCTCATTGTAGTTTTGATTTGCATTTCTCTAATGATTAATGATATTGAGCATCCTTTCATGTGTTTGTTGGCAATCTGTATATCTTCTTTGGAGAAATGTCTATTTAGGTCTTCTGCCCATTTTTGGATTGGGTTGTTTTTTTGATATTGAGCTAAATGAGCTGCTTGTAAATTTTGGAGATTAATCTGTTGTCAGTTGCTTCATTTGCAAATATTTCCTCCCATTCTGAGGGTTCTCTTTTCGTCTTGTTTATGCTTTCCTTTGCTGTGCAAAAGCTTTTAATTTTCATTAGGCCCCATTTGTTTATTTTTGTTTTTAGTTCCATTTCTCTAGGAGGTGGGTCAAAAAGGATCTTGCTGTGATTTATGTTATAGAGTGTTCTGCCTATGTTTTCCTCTAAGAGTTTGATAGTGTCTGGCCTTACATTTAGGTCTTTAATCCATTATGAGTTTGTTTTTGTGTATGGTATTAGGGAGTGTTCTAATTTCATTCTTTTACATGTAGCTGTCCAGTTTTCCCAGCACCACTTGTTGAAGAGGCTGTCTTTTCTCCACTGTATATTCTTGCCTCCTTTATCAAAGATAAGGTGACCATATGTGCGTGGGTTTATCTCTGGGCTTTCTATCCTGTTCCACTGATCTATATTTCTGTTTTTGCGCCAGCACCATACTGTCTTGATTACTGTAGCTTTGTAGTATAGTCTGAAGTCAGGGAGCCTGATTCCCCCAGGTCCGTTTTTCTTTCTCAAGATTGCTTTGGCTATTCGGGGTCTTTTGTGTTTTCATACAAATTGTGAAATTTTTTGTTCTAGTTCTGTGAAAAATGTCATTGGTAGTTTGATAGGGATTGCACTGAATCTGTAGATTGTTTTGGGTAGTATAGTCATTTTCACAATGTTGATTCTTCCAATCCAAGAACATGGTATATCTCTCCATCTGTATCATCTTTAATTTCTTTCATCAGTGTCTTATAGTTTACTGTATACAGGTCTTTTGTCTCCTTAGGTAGGTTTATTCCTAGATATTTTATTCTTTTGTTGCAGTGGTAAATGGGAGTGTTTCCTTAATTTCTCTTTCAGATTTTTCATCATTAGTGTATAGGAATGCAAGAGATTTCTGTGCATTAATGTTGTATCCTACTACTTTACCAAATTCATTGATTAGCTCTAGTAGTTTTCTGGTAGCATCTTTAGGATTCTCTATGTATAGTATCATGTCATCTGCAAACAGTGACAGCTTTACTTCTTCTTTTCCAATTTGGATTCCTTTTATTTCTTTTTCTTTTCTGACTGCTGTGGCTAAAACTTCCAAAACTATGTTGAATAATAATGGTGAGAGTGGACAACCTTGTCTTGTTCCTGATCTTAGTGGAAATGGTTTCAGTTTTTCATCACTGAGAACGATGTTGGCTGTGGGTTTGTCATATATGGCCTTTATTATGTTGAGGTAAGTTCCCTCTATGCCTACTTTCTGGAGGGTTTTTATCATAAATGGGTGTTGAATTTTGTCGAAAGCTTTTTCTGCATCTATTGAGTTGATCATATGGTTTTTCTCCTTCAATTTGTTAATATGGTTTACCACATTGATTGATTTGCATATATTGAAGAATCCTTGCATTCCTGGGATAAACCTCATCAAGAATTATTTTAGATAGTTAACTAAACACTACATTTAAATGGCAGAAATTTTCAGGTTAAATCCATATACATTGAATTTAAATTAATTTTACAATTTTAAACAGAATCAGTATAAAATATTGTTGTGTTAAACACAATTTTATTATTTAGGTAAGAATAAATAAATATCATGAAATATTATTTGGCCTTAAGAAAGAAAGAAATTCTGACACGATAGCTACAACATGAATAAACCTTGAAGACACTATGCTACGTGAAATAAGCCAGGCACAAAAGTACAAATATTATATGATCTTGAGTGGTCAAATTCATAGGGACAGAAAATAGAATGGTGGCTGCCAGGGGCTGTGGGAGTCCGGGGGGAAAGTTATATTTAATGGGTACAGAGTTTCAGGTGGGGATGATGAAAAGTTCTGGGGATGGATGGTGGTAATGGCTGCACCACAGTGTGAATGTACTTAATGCCACAGAACTGAATACTTAAATATAGTTACAATGGTAAAATGCTGGTAGTTCATATTTAAAAAGCAAAGCTGAAAATTGCCAAATGGGTTATACTATCATAGACCTGAATTCACCCTTGGAATATAACTTTCTGACAGAATTCAAATAAATTCAGCTGGTTAACTGCACTCACCCAGAGCTGCCAGGTGGCAAAAGGTAAAAGAGCAAATATGTATACAAATAATAGGGATGATCTGGGAGATAGATCATGACTTCCAAATGTTTTGATGATGAGTACTGAGGAGAGGTCAGACAGAAGTAAGATAGCCTTGAGGGTTACCCCCTGCAATAGGAAGCAGCAGTGGGGAGAAGTGGAGAAGAAACAAAAGAGCAAAACAAGTTAGAAAGAGACCAAAAAAAAAAAAAAGTTGTGCCCTTAGAGGTCGGGGGGGGGAGAGAAATTGAGGAAAGAGAGGGTTGACAGAGTGACAAATGCTGTAGAGAAGTCAAAGAGGATGACAACTAACAAAATTCACTGGATTTTGCAAAAAGGTTTACAATGACCCAGGATTACATGATTTCAGCAGGATGCTGAGCAAACAGCACAGAGGTTTCCCACAGAGCAGATCATGAAGACAATAATGACTGACTGTTATAAACCTGGCAACATGAAGGGGAAAAACAGGCTCCACCACAGAGAGGAAGATGGACGAACTAATGTATTCTTCTGAGTCTTATTCATAATTCAGGCTTTATCAGTGCTTTGAAAACCATTCCCACAGCAAAAAGAAACTCAAAAAACATCATCAGTCACCTTACCTGGGAAAGGCACAAAGGCATGTCTCATGCTAACTGAAAATGGCATTCCTTTGTCTGAGGCTCTCTCCTCCATCTTTGTCTGATGCCCTGGGGTTCAGGCCACAACCCTTCTTTTTTTCCTCCTCTGTTGTGCAAAAAACATCATCAGCTTGACATGAAGTAGTCTTAAATATATGAAAATGGTCTGAGTTTTTCAGTAAGTCAATATTTCCATTTAAGAAATTTAAAACCTTATTGAAACACACTTTAAGCTTAACAAATATACTAGACCTCGTTCAGCAACCTTCAATTAAACAGGAAGTAAGTATTTCTGTAATAACCTTTCCAACAAACTGCTTTACTCAATTCAGTAAATCTCATTGACCATATCTAATATAAATGATCTGTGCTTTTTCTTCCTTTTGTGAGCATATGGAGAGGGCAGGAAGGGGGATGTACCAGACACTGCTAAACTTGTCCCCTTTAGTATTTGACTTAAACAAGCATATAGTGCTGGTTGATTAATTAGTGACCCAGATTTTCAGCTTTTGCCATCAACTAGCTTCTTTATAGACAGACTCAGGATTTGAAATAGAATAGAAATGTGTATGCCTGGAACAGAAAATTAAACTGATTTCATTATTTGTCCAATAGGCTATTTCTGAGCCATTCATACTCCCCAAAAGTATATTAACCGAAAATAAAGAGAAATAGAGTCTACCTGCCAGTAGGAAGTAGGCCTTTGCCTAGGGCTTGGGAAGGTGGGCTTTCCTCTACTAGTGTTGGCATTTTGATCTCAAAATCTCTTGGTACATTCTGAATATTTGGTTCTATAAAGGTTATTCGTCTAAAATCAAGCAGAATGAAGACATAAAATTAGGGGGGGGAAAGGGAAGAGGGGAAATCTGACATTTACTTTAACACGAATACCATTTCTGAATTATCCTAAAAATGAATGCTCTGTTATTGTTAAACTAAATTTAAATGAAATACACTTCATTATGTTCATGTGTCTAACAATAATAAGTACAAGACCAATCGTGATATAAGTGAATATATGAATTAGCTACAATACAGTGTTTTATAATTAACCTCGTTCTACAGAAACAATCCCATGATAAGAATATGATAAATCATAGTATTTCTACGCTAAAATGAGTACCAGAAGTTAGCATTATAAAATGCTAGCAGTTATACTAATGAGTAAAAGACAAATCAAATGGATCTTAGGAGAAATGACTGTCGAAGCCTTTAAGAGCCAGGAACAAACAAGATACAGAGAAGAGGATCTGAAGCAGAAGAGCAACTGAGTGCTGAACAGGGACAACTGGGGCCACAGGAGTTAGGCCACAGGATGCAGGAGATGGAGTAGTAGTGAGAGATGGTGACTAGAACGTTACTTTCTAGATATCACCTGGCCAGTTTTCCTCCTCCTCCTCATCACTTATCACAAGAATCAATGGTAGGTAGCACTGACATGACTAGAAACTAGAATCAGATGGCTAGTACATTTTCTAGGAAACAGAAAGCTATTTGTTTTAATGCTTATGGCCTTTAATTTCCCCCAAATATTTTACTTTTTATTTACTTATTGGATGAATTTTTCAAAAACACACAGGTGTTGTTCAAAAAGTTTGGGTAACTGACTGCTACTGCAGTTTTTATAATACGCATAAAGTGACACAAAAATCCTGTTTTATGATACTCTTCATTCTAACAGGCTCTCTACTAGCTACTGTATGTAATTCCATCTTCTTTAGATGAATCAGAGATCTTAAGTATCTCAGATACTGTTTTTCTGAATAAACTCCTGATACTACATCCTCGTTATTTCAATTTTAGCAAAAATTAGTGTTCAATTAATGGTAGATATTAATACACTTATTAGCATTAAATGGCCTAATCGATTTTATAAAGCTAACAAATAGCACAGGAAAGAATCCAAGTCTCTTTCTGCCTCAGCACACTGTCTTCTCTTCTATGATAATATCAATACTTAATATTCAGGTCTAGTGTTTGAATTAATGAGGTAACTGGTAGACAAATAAAATGGCAAAAGTAAATTACAAAACATGAATATAGCTTCATGAAGATGAATTCTAATAATGAAAGGGCTTTACTATACTTAGGTAAGCTTGTATTCTAAATATTCTTTAAATGTAGGCATAGTATAATGAAAAACAATCAGGAAAACAACAAGGAATTGACAACTTTCTGCTTTATAAGCAACAAATAAATGTGCAAAAGCTTTGAAAACTCTAGGTTGATTGTTTTTCACCAACAAGAATTTATTTTACATAAGTTACAGCATTAGCATATGTTTCAAAATGAAACTTAAAACAGGGCAAGAAATAGGCAAGAAGCACCAAGAAGTTAGCTAATAGGAGAAGGAAAAGAGGAATTGTTTAGAACAGAGACTAAGCAAACAAAGAGAAAAGCAGCTCCTCACGGTGGCCCCATCCTCAATAACAGCAACAACTGATAATGTACCACGCGTTATTCTAAACACTTTACATGTATTGACTTATTTAATCCTCAGGATGACCCAGTGAGGTAGGACTGTTATTATCTTGTTTTATACATGAGGAAACTTGGGCACTGAATGGTTAAGTACCTTGTCTAAAGATTCTTAGCACCAAGATTCAAACCTTGTGAAAATGTGATATCAAAGTCCACATTCTATACCATCAAACTAAAATGCCTCCTCTATGAAGGAGTTAATGCTGCCCTTTCTTCCACTGCACATTACATTTGACAAATATGTGGAGTTGTGCACTACCTAGAAAAAGAATGCTTTTTTTTCTTCATGAGATTACATGCATACTTATCCCAAGAGGGCCATAAGACATGCAAAGGACTCTACAGCTTTCTTTTCTGATTGAGTAAAGTAAGACACTCCCTTATTACTGCACAAGCCTACTTAGATTCAACTTGGAGAGACTCTTAAGAGATTCAGAATAGGGCTGGGACTGAAATTAGATAAGATCACTGACTCAAATAAATATTTAATTCTTGGCCATACTCTCATCCAATCTCAGACATCCAAGTTACTCTATACAGTACTTGAAAGCAGGAACTGTATCTTACTAAATTTCATCTCTTTATCTACCTGATATTCACCTATGCTTTGGATGTAGTATGTGTTTCATAAATGTTTATAGAACTTCACTGAACCCAATGATCAACACTTGAATTCCTTGGTCATCATAAGCAAATATTACATATGAATTTTTTTTGCAAAACAGGATATTATCCATATTTAAGATTTCTCATTACCTGTAGCAGTGTGTGATTGTGATACAGGATAGATTCTTTCCATTCCAAGGAAAGGATTCAGACGTTTTTCCCGCTGCAGGGGAAAGACCACTTTGGTAATAGCATTAGTGATTCTTCTCCACTCTAATATCAAGCCTGGTAAAGGATGTAATGCCCTTAATTTATTAAAGCATCCTGCCAAGAATTATAATAAAGTAGGATCAGATTCTTGTCCAAATTCCATAGCAAACTAGATCTCTTTTAGTAAACAATATAACCTCAAAATTAAATTTGATAACTCCTGTATCTAAACTCAACTTTACTATTATAAAATTACTATTTGGGTATTTTGGAATCACATAATGATAAATCTATAATAACTATAGATTATAAAATGTAAACATGTTAATGTTGAGTAATGTCAATTTACATCTACTATTAAAAAAAAAATCAATGAGATGTCAACTTAGTAAAACAGCTGCTTCCCCACACCCCACCCAATTGTTTACATCATCTCTTTTCTTTATATTTTCCTCCTCCATTGCTCATGTGATTGTAAGTTTCCCAGTCTTTTTTTTTTTCTTCTTTTTGCCATAATACTTTCATGGTTTTTGTATCAAGGAAATTTATTTTTAAAACTTTGAATTTTCCATGCTACAGACATTCAATGAACCGTTAAGGAACAAAAACTTGTGAGGTAAAAAGGCCAATGCGATTAAATAAAAAGTTTTGCTACAGAATGAAGCTGTGGAAACTTCCCCAGGGCAGGCAAGTCATAATTAATAATATTATGGTCAAAATTCTACATAATGGCAACTTGGACTGCTCTCTCCATGGCTGTTGTGGCTGTACTTTTTATCCTTATTTTCCATTGATAATTCATTCAGTAAAAATGTAAAATTAAGCCTTTCTCTCTTTTGTCCCATGCATACAGTTTCCATGGGTTGTGATTCCATTTTACTTTGAAATTAACAGATTAGATTCTCAAAACAAATACATGGAAAACTTACTATTTTGCTCTGGAATTGAAAAAAACAAAATTTTATTTATATTGACTGTCTTTTTATTTTTTAAATTCTTCCATGCCTTTTTGTTCATGTTCATATAACGACAGAAATTATATTATACTAGAAGTCCAAGAGTAGTGCATGTCAATAATTAATGTCTATATAGGTCTGAATTTACAAACCTTTACACTGTTTTAATGATAGGAAGGACACAACTGCTAACTCAGATTATGATCCAGATTTTCCATGCTGGAATATTTCCACAGTGTTTGTGGGCAGCTGAGCCAAAAACCAATTTGTTTTTGTCTGGATAAGTTCAAATGGTGGACTACATTGGATCTTGATTTCATCAGCATTCTTTCAAGACACCAAAATGTTAAAAGTAGTTCAGATTCTGCCCTGTGACTGCCCCAAAGAGCACCTTACTAGTGCTGAACTGTTTTCCCAGCCTTAGCTTCCATCCATCGTCATTCCCTCTTCTGGTAGAACCCAAAGTTTTCTTGCTGCCTTGGTGTTTTCTCTCTCCATTTGGTGGCAACTTCAATTCCAAAAATAAAACCTGCAAGAA
Source organism: Balaenoptera musculus (assembly GCF_009873245.2). NCBI lineage: Eukaryota > Metazoa > Chordata > Mammalia > Artiodactyla > Balaenopteridae > Balaenoptera > Balaenoptera musculus. The sequence goes on along the minus strand of NC_045788.1, from coordinate 77,740,526 downwards.
ATTAATGCTTCTTTAGTCAAGAATCAAATCACAAGTATTATCATTCAGAAAACATTTTAAAGAGTTATTCGAGAAAAGATTCTATACATTTCAACATGAATTGTAAGAATTTTTTTGGACAATTTGGAATTATCACATTTAATAAATAATGGCAATAAAATCTTATGTCAAGTAGGCTGTCCATACCCTAATTTAGTCAGTATTAGATTAGTAGTAACACCAGGCTCTTAAACAGTCAAGAACACAAGAATGTATATTCTATGCTGAACGACTGACAAACTATTGGCATTGCGACTTTAGGTTGCTCTGATTATAAGCTCACCTAAATACCCCTTGATGTGGTAACCAATGCGGCTGCTTGATCATTTAAGCCCCATAGAGGATAAACATGGGAGCCTTTGTGGTTATTGTGTGATCACAAAACTCAGAGAACACTAAAGTAGGAAGGGGCCCAAAAAGCCATCTAATTCCACTACCACAAGGCTAGACCCTGAGAGGCCCCGGGCAAAAAGCCAGGAGGAGGTGGTTGATCCAATGCAGCAATAATGAAAGTTAGAGAGTGGCCAGTAAGCACCCACTGAAGAAACTAGGCTTACACAGAACAGGGATCCAGGCTGTGGGTCAGAGGGAAGATCCCATATATACCTTAAACTCACTAGTTCATGTTAGAGGGGTTCCCATTTAGGCAATTCAGAACACTACCTACTCTTTCTACTCATTCATTTATATACTTTCAGTAAGATTTAATGAACCTTGGATTATTTTCCGAGTAATAATTCTAAAAATTGAAACCCTTTGCATGAGAATTTTTTCTACAAGTTGGGCCAGGGGTGGAAGTAAAGATATACCTGTTTCCCTAGAACAGTGGTGATGACAGAAACAAAAATCTGGTTTTAGTTTTAAGTAGTGGGAATAACTGGGGTCCTAGGCATGAAAATTACTGAGGCTTACTATGGATGTTAATAACTAACTTGCCCAAAGACTGTGTTATATAGATATGAACATATGCACACATAAGGATTGGGGTTGTTATATTTAGCAAATAAAATTACATGATGCCCAGTCAAATTTGAATGACATGGAGCATACCTATACTAAAATATTGTCCACTGTTCATCTGGAATTCAAATTTAACCAAGTGCTTGTATTTAATCAGGCAACTCTAATATAGATATCAAAGAGTATATAAATGAATGGCAGCAGAGAGAAGAAAATAACTGAATAGGAAAAATGAAACATTACCACAGTAACAATAAATCAACAACCCCAGGAAGGAAGACCTATCATAATTAAGACAATTTAAAGATCTCGAGTTATGTATTTAAAAGTTCTTTATCTTAAGCTTCCATTTTTGGTGAATCCTTCAGAATTAATTATAAAAACTTCACACATAAATTCTCTCTTCAGGTCTTAATTAACACATCTGTGACTGAGGGAGTTGAACTGGATGGGAGCAAGAGACACTAATATTTATTGAGCACTTACTATGTGCCAGCCATCAGGCTAGGTGCTTTAACATGCAATCCTTATAACAACTCTATGACAAATCTGCAAAGTTTAGACAGCTGGAGAAACTTGCTCAAAGTTGCATGCCCAAAATGTAGTAGAATTAAGAATTAGAACCCAGAGTCTTCTAACTCTAAAGTCCTTTTTCTTTCTACTAACCCATGCTTCCCTCTAGACCAGGAGTCAAAAACTTTTTCTACAAAGGGCCAGACAGTAAATATTTTTAGCTTTGTAGGTTTTACTGTCTGTCACACCTTTTCAACTGTGCCATTATAGAATGAAAACAACCACAGGCAATAAGTACACGAACAGCTATAGCTGTGTTCCAATAAAACTTTATTTACAAAAACAGGTGGCAGGCCACATCTGGCCTGCAAGTCATATTTTGCTGATACCTTCTCAAGACCAGTGCCATCCAAGAACTTTCTGCAATAATAAAACTGTTCTATATTTGTATTGTCCAATATAGTGGCCACTAGCCACATGTGGCTATTGAACACTTGAAATGTGGTTAGCATGACTAAGGAACTTAAATGATATATTTTATTTAATTTCAATGAATTTAAACTGAAACAGTGATAAGTGGCTAGTGACTCCTTTATTGAACACTGCAGCTCTATATGATTAGTAACATCTTGCCTATTTGAAAGATTCAACTTAAAATCACCAAGGATAAAATAATCAATGTATGAAAATGTTAGATTACCTTTAATATAACTTCCATTTTAACATGAAGACCTAAGAACAAGCCAATAATATCAAAGGACTTTTATTCTAGGCCAGAGTTTGATCTAGGCCTAAGGCCCACATGCCTTTGCACCCATCTGAATCACAAGAGTACTGATTCTTGCCTTTGCCCCAAGCCTACTTGTGCTGAATCCAGAGATTCTATATTTTTGACAAGTTCCCCATGTAATTTTAGGTGCAGCCAGCTAGGTTCTGGCTTGGGGACTTCTGGACTAAAGAAATCAAAAGAAAGTATATTAAAACACCCCAAAAAACACCACTGAATTCAATACAAATGCACCACGTGATTAGGAGAAACAAAGTTCCTCATTTTTTAAAAACACATAACTGTGGCTTAAAGTGGGGGGCGCATTTGTAAGCCCTTTATATAATATTTATACAACACTTACTGTGAGATAGGCACTGTTCTAAGTGTTTTACATTTATTGCTTATTCCTCACAACTCTATGAGGTATTTCTAACATGAGGTATTTTACTGATGAAGAAACTGAGATATAGAGTTAATGAAGTGGTCCAAGGTCATGGAGTTAGTTAATAAATAGAGCAGGTAGCACTCAAACCCAAGAAGTCTGGCTTTAAAGTCTATAATACTTACCAATATGCTATAATACTGAATCACATCTAGATAACAATAGAACTTCAAAGCTATCAAGAGTAAGCACCCACCCTGTATCAGTAACTCCTCTAAAACAACCCAACCACCCTTTATGGAGTGTGGGGAGGGAAGAGAACACCAACCTTTCGGGGGGTGGAAAAAAAAAAAAGAGTAAACTATGTCAAAATTTATCTAAGATGATAAAAATATTAGTAGGTTTAAAAAAGCAGAGCGTCCCCAAAATCCCTTTTTCACTAACATCTAAGAAAAATATCTAATTTTGCAGTGAAGAAGGAGTGAGAGTTCATGAAATGACTAACTTCATGGAGAAATACCTACACTGTTATACAACTACCACTATGGATCTCATTCACACAAAAAATATTTACTGGGTGCCCCTTCTGTTCCAGGCAAATCTCCTTATGGAATACACATTCTAGGATACTTCTTTACTACCTTCCTATTCATAAGTATAAGTATAAACTTACAAAGGAGATGTTAGAATACTCTATCTCCAAAGTATTCTGGTTAACTGATTGTCTTATTTTACTGATCTTTGGTATTTAGGTAAACACATTTACAAAACACACACACACACACACACACACACACATTTTTTGCTCTAAAAATGACTTTTCTAAATTTTTTATTCCCATCATACAACCTCAGCGATGTCATCTGAACTGGTGAAAGAAAAACTATGGCCAGCTAGTTGATAGGCCTGAGTCTCAATTGCATCCAGTTTGGCTTGCATTATGTGTTTCTGACTTTCACATTCTGCGGTACTAAAGCCGATTCCATTTAGTTCTAGCAAAGCCAAGCAGTACTGGGAGGGCATTTCCACTTTACAGAAGACATCTGGAAGGAAAAAAGAAAGCAAAAAACATTAATTCACCAGCTAAGTGACTAGATCAGCATGATTACCTAAACATACATAGAATTTTTCTGGGAGAATCAGAGATGCTACTAAGCTATCCTTCAAGATCCAGTCTCCTGAGCAGCATTCTCAAACCATCAGTGAAAGGTATTAAAGTACTTTCCACTTTTCCACTTGAGTATTGGATTACTATGTGTGTCTATGCAGAGTAAAACAGGCAATCTTATGAATAGTCTGAATTATAAGAGACTGCATTTCTCCCAAGATGATGTTTCTGCTTCTACTCTTAGCAAGAACAAGGTAGCCAATCTTATTTGCTAAGCTGACTGCAAAAGGTTAATTCACCAAAATAATTTCCAGAATTCCTGGTCCCATGGTATGCAGGCGTGCACAAAGATAAACATGAAGGTTTTATATTTTCCAATGCTCTAAGAGTAAAGAATAAGATTCCTGAAGTAAGAATCAGAGTATTTTTCTATCTGCTGACATTTCTCAACAGAATAGTCACTCTAAATCAGTTTTCCCAGTATGTTCTTTAGAATATTAGTCTCAAAAATACTCTATAAAAGGCTGGGATTGAGAGACACTGTATACTATGAGTTTCAGCATTTATAAATTAGTCTTAGATGTTCATGATGCCTGTTAATATATTAAAGGCTCTGAGTAGAAATGAACAAAGACAACTATTTAATTTCGTTTTAACCAAAAGTCTGAAATCATTTGACCATAAAACCCTTTATCTGTATAATATTTATTAATATCGTGAAAAGTAAGTGTCCATAGAACACTCTGTGGGAAATGCTATCCTAAAATTATTAAGAAAAAATCCATAACAAAGATTACTGCTCCAGTACTATGGGTCACTAGGACTCTGTGTAACCCTGGCCTGCCCTCCCCAGCTCCACATACACACATTCTTTAAGGCACTCTTGGTCTCAAGCAGCAGGCGAAATCCCAAAGGACACCTGTAACCACCCCCAAAAGCAAACAAGTGAGAGCTACTGGCCTCTAATAGTCAGAACATACTGGGCAGTCAGAGCCTGGCTTTGGAGACTTGGAATCAGAGCAGAAATTCATGGGATGTGGGACCAGAGAAATAAGGAACTAGGGTCAGAAAAAGAAGAGTCAAGAGTGGTAGGAAGCCAGCCTGGATTCATAGACAGTAGGAAGAAACAGGGTTGCAATGGGAATGGAGTCCTACTGCAAAAAGGTTGAGGGAATAACAGATTTTTGGAGTAGCAACTGGAGGAGAATCTGATTCTCAGACTTCTGTTCTGAACCAAAACTCTCAAGAAAAGCTAATGTAGGCCTTGGATGCAGTTTAGTTTAGTAACAAGCAGAAGCCAGAGCAAAGCCTTTCTAGAGGAAGGCTTCCCCCACATAAGCCCTGCAGGGCTCTACTGATCAAATCTTGTATGATTTCACAAAGAGTATAAAAAATATAAGATAGCAAAGAAGTATGAATGGGACTCAGCAGAAACAACAAATGACAGATTTAGATCCCTAAGAATTGCAGGTATGGAATCATTAGAACAGAGCATAGCTACGAATAAACTATATACAAAATCAAACAAGATGAACAGAAACAAAACAGCAGGAAAGTATAAATATGTCAATAATCACAATGAATAGAAACACATCAATAATCATAATAAATTGCTAAATTTGTAAAAAAAAAAACTGGTAGTTTGAAAAAGAAATAAGCTATACTTTGGTTTATAAGACATCTAAAAAGTAAGGATCTAGAAGGTTTAAAGGGATAGAAAAAAGATATATGAGGCAAGTATTAATCAAAAGAAAGGTGATGCTGCCATATCATTCCAAAAAATAGATTAAGAGTAAAAATTATATTAATGGAAAAGCTAGTCACAACATAATGATAGGTTTAATGCACCAGGAAAATACACCAATTTTAAACCAGTATGCACCTAATAAAATAGTCTCAAAACATATAAAATTAAAATTACCTGAACTACAGGGAAAATTAGATATAGAAGATTTAAACAACAACATTGAATTAACAGACATTTATAAAATTCTGCATCCAGAATTAGAATACATATTATTTTATATGCGCACAGAACGTTTACAAAATAGTTCAAGTTTTAGGTTACAAAACAATTCTCAAAAGACTTCAAAGAATGGGTATTATACAAACATGTTCTCTAGCTACAACACAATAAAGATTGAAGGTAATAATAAAAATATAAAATAAAAGTTTCCAACTATTTGAGAATTAAAAATAATCTTCTTATAATTTATGAGTCTAAGAGGCATACCAGAAAATTTTAAATATTTAGGATAAAACAATGAAAACAATATATGTCAAAACTTGTAAGATATAATGAAAGTAGAACTTTGAGGAAAATTTATAGCCTTAAGTACTTAAATTAGAAAAGAAAAACATGATTTTAAAAGTAATGAGTTTAGTGTTAAACTTAAGAATTTAGAAAAAAGACTGCAAATAAAGTCAGGGGAACTAGAAGAAAAGAGATTACATAAATGTTCACAGAAATCAATGAAATAGAAAACAAAAACAACAGGAAAGATCAAAGGCAAAAGCTGGTTCTTTAAAAAGACTGAAAAATTGGATAAACTTCTAGTGAGATTAAACAATAATATTATGAAAGAAAAAGAGGACATAACAGATAAACCAGAGATATATATAAAAAAAAATCAGCAATACCTTTAGATAAATTCTTAAAAATATATATAGCTTACCAAAACATAATCAAAAGGTATAACTGAATAATCTTACAGTTATTAAAGAAGTCAAAGTAGTAGTTAAAAATATTTCCATAAAGAGAGTTTACAGGCAAATTCTACCAAACTTTTAAAGAACACATCATTCCTACGATACATAAGCTCCTCCAGAACAAAAAGAGGCTATATTCATCAACTCATTCCATGAAACTAGAGTAACTCTCTTACCAAAAACAAAGCACAAGAAAGAAAAATTACAGTCATTTTACAACCAACGACTTGGCAAAGTAGAGACAACGTAATCAGCAAGATTTCTTTCACATTGCTGTTTAAAGAACAAACTTTATACAACCATTCTGGAAAACAATTTAACATAATCTTGTACAGTTGAATATTCCCATTTCCAAGACGGAGCAATTCTACATGCAAAAGAAATTCTTGCCCAGTGTAGCAGGAGACATGTAAATTTGTAAGAATATTTACACAGAAATACCTGTTACAGCAGAACAAAAAACCAAAATAAAACAAAACTAGAAACAACCTGAGCATTCACCAAGAGGAAAATGGATAAAATGGATAAATACATTTTGGCACACACACACACACAGTGATATATTACAGAGCAGTGAAAATCAATAAACTACACATACTTGCAATAATATGCAGGAATCTTACTAACATGATGCAGAGCAAGTAAAACAAGATATAGTGTGACAGATGCTTTATAAAGTTCAAAAACAAGCAAAACCAAATAATATATTGTTTGGACTTAGACATACATATGCTAAAATTTTTAATTAAAAATAAAATTTAAATAAGAAAATAAGGAAATGATAATAAAACTTGGGATGTACAAGGGAGGAGGAGCACAAAGGTAGACAAATGTCTAAGTTATGAATGTGAGTTAACAGTTATCATTATATTATTAAAATAATGGTGAATAATAAGAGGACCATACATGGACCAATGATGATAGTGTTCATGAAAGAAAGATTATGACTAATATAAATCTGTGCAGCTGAGGTCCTTTGAAAAAGAGAGAAACCAACTCACTCCATACCTAGAAAATCATCTCATCTATGTTCAAACTATCTAAAAAGGACCTAATTGATCAATGTGAAGAGGACAGGATACTTTGTCCTGGGTCAAATTAAGCAAAGACACATTGTGCTATTAGTATTAATACATACCCAAACAAAAATCAGCTCTCTATGGGGAGAAAGTCAGCTAGAACACACCTCTCCAACAGACAAGAGGATGAGAAAAGAAAAAGATGAAGATTCTGGAGGCCCATTAAAATTAACAAGCACATCCTGAAATAATTATTTTCAAATAAAATTTGATAGATGTCCACATTCTCTCCAAAAACCTCCCTTATCTCAATGTACTTCAATTCTATGGATTCTGTGAATAAGAAATATTTAACACTGTACAAGAATGCATTTAACACCTCCTGGTCACCCACTTTTGAAAATCTGCAGGAAAAAAAGAAGCTTTCAAGGCACATAGAAAGAAATTGTGAAAGTTAAAAATTACAAATCTAGAGGGTTTCTTGTACTTTTCTGGAAAGGAAAGTCAGTCTTCTTTTTTTTATAGGTGAAAAACTGTCTTTAAATAGTGGAACCATCCCATCCCAATCAGACTGAAAACTTATAAATCTGATAATGGGCAACAAATATCTAAAAAGTTACAGACTAATTCATATCACCATCATCAAATGTCAGTGTCTAGAAACTATACAGACTACCCAGGATACCTATCCTAGGGGCAGACTAGTCAGACTAAGAGGGAATGAGCTATGTTCATTCAGCATTATTGTAAAGTAGCCTGAGGTATGTGTGCTGCATACTCCCACTCCTTGGCCTGCCTAGATTGGCTTAGAGAAGCTGTCTGAAATACTACAATGCCTGTTGAAGAGCTACTAATAAACATCACTTAAGCAAGTCTCCTGTGAGCAAATAAGTCAGTCTGGTCTTCTGTATTATTCTACCCCAGTGATGTTGGGGAGAACTTTATTACCAGCACAGAGGGTTTGTGCTAGCAGTAATAATAATCATCAAGGAATACAATAATGAGCGCCTGCTCTGTGGCAAACGCTGCACTAAGTTCTCTGTCTCATTTAATACTTACAAAATAAGAACCAGACTTAGAGAGTTAACATAGCTTGCCCAAGGTCCCTCACAAATAAATAATACAGATTCAAGCCCTGGTCTCTGTGAATTCATCAGTCTGCTGTTTCTAGTATTTATTAATCAGCCACTAAATCCATGGTTTATATCTCCTCACAATGAAGCCAACTTTGTTCCACTTCGTCATTTTCACCATAAGCATACATTATGCTCTCCGAAGTCAAGGTACTCAATCTGGGCCAGCAGCCTGCACAATAAATCCACGCTATTTGTCACAATGGAAAAAAAAGATTCACATAAACACCCTTGGCTGAAAAAAATAACTGTTAATAGTTCTAAAAAGAAAACAGTTGATTTTTTTAAATCCATAAAAGATATATTCTAAGTGTGAATAAAAACCATTTGATAACATTCAAATATAAAATTAGGAATAAATGAATAAGATGCCACTAATTCACCTCATTACAGTAGAGCCAAAGGTCAGCAAACTACGGCCAAACTAGGGCCAGATGCCTGTTTTTGTAAATAAAGATTTACTGGAACACTCATTTTCATATTGTCTATAGCTGCTTTCGTGCTGTGATGGCAGAGTTAAATATTTCTGACTGAGACCGTCTAGGTTGCAAAACCAAAAATATTCATCATCTGGCCTTTTACAGAAAAAAATTTGTTGATTCCTGCACTAGACAATCCAAAGAAAGGGTCTGCATAAAAAGTATAATTTATCCACCTGTGACAGAGTGGCTAAATACATAACTATCCCCAGACTTATAACATCGTAAAAATGCCAGGAACTGTGTTTTTACCTTGAAGGTTTTCCTTCTTCAACAAAGAATTAAGTTGACTCATAGAGCTGAAGATGAGAATGGACTCTACAGATGCTCTGTATCGCCCAGAATGCTCAGTGGTGACATTCAGCCCTAGGCTTTGAGTTCCTTGGCCAGTCTCTATCTCTTCCAGGAGTGGAAGCTCATGAGGAAGAAAACGGGAAACTATGCCATGAAGAGTCGGCTCCTTGGAATCTGGATCTAGTAACCAGCATGCCACCTGAATGGGATAACAATCAGAATATTTTCTTGATTTTTCAAAGATATTTCTGTACCCTTAAATTAAAAGGGGAAAAAAGAAAGCTCATTTCTAATCTCACTCGTTTTCACTTAATACTTATTCAGTGGTCTTCCCAGGAGAGGAGAAGGAAAGGATAATTGTACCAGGATAAGGAAAGGATAATTGGTATAAAAAATAACTCATTTTTTACCAATAAGAGCGGTGGCCTTCAAAGAAGGAAAATTTATACTTTTCCACTACTGCAATGCTCCTGCTGACCTACTTCAGAAGTAGGCTTGAAAACCAAGTGCCTTTCAGCTAACAAAAGTCATGTTTCTGAAAATGCAGCTGGATTCTTCTCCACTAAGGCTAATTTTGGCTTTCCTACTACTATAATAAAGATGGGCCTATATAGTTTTAGGTTTCTTTAATTAAAAAAAAAATTTTTATTGCGGTAAAAGTCACATAATATAAAACATACTATTTTAAGCATATTTAATTGTACAGTTGAGTGGCTTATTCAATATTGGAAGAAGTGAGACATAAATATTTCACCATTACAAGTTCATATCCAGTGTTTTAGAATGCCTACAGAATTTCTCTCAAGGATGAGGACCTGTCACCATGACCATCCAACTAGTGATTTGACTGCTATTGTTAGCTTCCCTATGAGACTAGAAGACCTATATTTTCTAATACTTGATTCTAGCAGAGCGAAATTGGATTTAGAATAAGGAAATCTAAGCCTTGTTCATAATTTCAATAATTACTAAATGACTCGGTTACTTCTTTTATAGGTTTAGAATGTAGTTTTACGGGGCGGGGAGGGGCGATCTTGTAAATTATAATAAGAAATATAAATTGGGTCTTCCCAACAGAGATAAAGGTGTCTTTAATTATGCTAATGCAGTGACTTGGAGTGCCCCTAGGTCACCTAGGAATGGCGGCTGGTTGCCACCAGTCATCAACCCTGTGATAGGAGGGCTGGAACTTTCAGTTCCACCCCCTTAAACTCCTGGGAAGGGGAAGGGGCCAGAGGATAATTGATCACCAATGGCCAATGGTTTGATCAATTATGCCTATGTAATGAAGCCTCCATAAAAACCCAAAAGGACAGGGTTCAGAGAGCTTCTGGGTTGGTAACCACATGAAGATGCAGGGAGAGTGGCAAGCCTAGAAAGAACAGAAGCTCCACGCCTCTTCTTACAAACTTCACCCTATGTATCTCTTCATCTGGCTGTTGACTTGTATCCTTTAATATCCTTTGTAATAAGCCAGTAATCTAGTGAGTAAACTGGTTTCCTGAGTTCTGTTAGCCGCTCTAGTAAATTAATTAAACTCATGGAGGGGGTTGTGGGAATCTGATTTATTTATAGCTGGTTGACCAGAAGCACAGGTAACAAGCTGGGCTTGCAACTGGTGTCTGAAGTTGGGGGCTTGTGGGACTGAGCCCTTAACCTATGGGATTTGATGCTCATTCCAGGTAGATAGTAACAGAATTGAGCTGAATTGTAGGACACCCAGCTGGTACCCAGAGAACTGTTGGAGATACAGTGAAACCCCCTCCCCCCCACCATTAGAAATTGGTGATCAGAACCCTTTTGGGGTGTTGAATAAGATAGTCTGATGTAAAAGTTGGCAACGTCTCTTATAAAGTGAAATTTTATAAATTAATAGCTTTTCTTCTTACACCAAAAATGTTATGATTAACAAAATCAATTATGGAATATTTCAAATAGTTTATGCCAAAGGTGCTATATAAATCTGGGATACTACTATAGTTTTAATAAGCCCACATTACCCATATTCTCATTTTGGGCTCTGGAACATCAAAATTAGGTGATAACATTTTATATCCAGTAAAGGTCAGTTTACAAACTATATGAAATTTATCACATATAAACCAAGGCTTGTTTGAAGTATAGGAAAGAATAGTATCATTAGTTTACCTGATACTGCCTTCAAAAATCTTTGCCAAAAGAGCTAAAGAAACTAAAATATTATCCTATTATCATTGATTATATTGATAATAACAACCAATTAGTATCATATCTCAATTCAGAATTAATATTCCACACACCTCATGTATCCAGTCTCAACAGGAGGGAAAAAACGATATCCCTTTTCAGGGCTATGATCCTGTAAATAAATGTCTTCTGAAAGTGCATTATACTGTTAAGTGTATATTACAACAACATAAGTTACTCTTTCCTTAATAACTCAGAGTCATCATTATGAAGAGTGCATCATAGTTTGCTATTATATGGGAAAGTTCTCAGGGGCTAGTAAGGTCATTTGTCCCTATGCTAATGGCCTCTAACTACTATGCTTTGTGATCTCTTATATCTATATGCTTTTGCTATTTTCTGCCTCTATCCTCATGGATATTTGAAACACCCTGCCATCATATATCTAAATCTGACAGTTCTCCTTTCATTTCTAATTTACTATGAGACAGAAAATTTAGAACTTATGACCAAAATGAAAATTGTTTAAGTCTCTGAAGAAAGATGTGAACTTTAGTGCTTGGAATGTGTGACATCTCTGTTTTCATCTACACAGAGGCATTTGGTGCATAATAATCTGTTCTGGGTGGATGAAGTTATTGGACAAAGGAGTGACTACTCTAAAATACTTAAGCTGTATTGTTGAAGCTAAATAAATACCAAGTCATTTAAGAATTAACCCTAAACATTAAAATTAAATATTTTTTGAAGTATGTAAAATTTTTTTAGATAAGACAGAGAACCTTAGGATCTTCAAAACTTTGTTCCAGGGAGATGCCACAAGACAGAAGAAGAATTTTATAGCTCTGGATGAAGTCATAGATGATAACAGAACGTTCTTTATCAGATTCCTTTTGAAAGCAAGATTGAAGGTGCCGCATTCTGTCTTTCACAGTCAGGCTTGGATCCAGAGAAGGTGGGGCCAAACTGGCACTAATTTCTTAAAAAAAAAAAAAAAAAAAAGTCTTAAGGCAAAAAGTATATGCATTCATTTGAAGCAGCAATCTTTAGTGTCAAGACTGAAAAAGACTCAAAAGCCTCAGTTTAGTTCAGCAAGACCTTATCCAGGTCATGTTGGCTATATAGATGAAGTGCTCTGTAATCTAAAAATTAAGGGTTGGGCTACGTGATTTATAATGCTCTATTTAATCAGGTGGGAGAAAATTCTAAACATTAAGATTCCTAAAAATAAATTTACATTTCTCAGAATGTGGAATTAAAGAGAGAAAAGTTATTTTGAAATGAATTTTAAAGGAACTCATTTCAGAGGGAATTTTAGAATGAATGTATAAAATTACATCTAAAATAAAAGAAGTTCAAGTAATTACTTATCCTAAGATGTTTTCCTACGAAACAACTGAAAATATTTCATGCTTACTCAGAACAGACATTATACGGCATCTTTTAAAATGTTTCCTTATTAATTTCGCTTCTGTCTAAAACCAAACAATCAGCTAGGTAGCCAACAACCATAATCAGATCACAATTTATACCTAGGTCCTATCCTTTTAATTCCAAGACTTCTCCAAAGGCTGTGTGATTCAACTACTGTAGATGTCTAGCTCATCACTGCCTCTAAATGAGTTCCAGATACAGTCGATAGGAGAAAAAAAGCCTGGAAAGAAACTGCCATGATCCAGTCTTCAGAAGCAAATCCTCAAGGTGGCCAGTGAGTCCTTAAGGATCCACTACCCCGAAGAAGAAAACACAGTATTAACAGCCACATGTGACAAGCAGAAGAGAGTAAGGGGAGTGGCTTCTTAAAACATCATTCTAGTTAATATATGAAATAATGTACACAATAGCCACTATTTTTTTAAAGGTTTTTTTTTTAATCCTAAAAAATAAGTTCTAGGTAAATATCAGGAAACTATTCTCAACAAACAAGTCACTATCCTCATAGAGGTTACATTAAAATTATATGGTAACTTAACCAAATAGTGATTACTTACCAGAATGCTTTTGTTCCTTCTGCAATGAAAAATAGTAAGCATCTCTTCCACCCCAGCATACTGCCAGTCCAACCACCAAGATGCCATCACAACCTTTAACAGGAATTCCATCATCTCCAATAGGGCTTTCCTGAGAGGAACTAACTATGTAAAACCAAAGTGAAATAGTTAAAAATCTCTAAAAATGAAACCACTAAATTGAATACTAAAAAAAATGATATAATAAAAAATTATTTGATAAGCAAATTTTTCAGATTCCCTACAATATGCATTATGTGGATAGTCATTTTTAGGTGTAAGATCTTTCTAGGCTTCCCATCATTTAAGATAACTGTCACTATGAAAAATCTACCAAAGATTTCTTAAAAGAGATCTGTAATAATGACTAAGATAGTTTAAAATTAACTTTAAGTTTTCCAAAAGCTGCATTTTGAATTTCTATAACTCAAAAACAAAGACCACTTGCACACTACAAAAATTTTGTAGCAAATTTAGCAATTCTTAATACTTAGAAACTCCAGAAAAATCAAGATTCTTACTTCTTAGTGAAGAATTAGGTATGATTTTGTATTTGAGTCAATATTTTTCCTAAAATAATACACCTTTCAATTTCACAAAGACATAGGTCAAAAACTAATCCATCTTATTTACAATTATATCCCCAATACCTGGAAAATAACTGTCACATATTTGTTAAGTTTAAGTGAATGTTTTTATCCCTCTAACCTCTAGCACAGAAAATGTACTCAATTTTATGTTTGTTGAATGAAAAATGGAAAGAGCTAGTCAACAATGAAAGTACATAAAACTTGTCATTAACACATACGCTTCCTGAATTGAAGATCAAATACTCAGAACTTTATGAACAAACTCTTTCATAAATATAGAGATTTAAGAAATTTGAACAAATCTTTGATTTCCACAACAGGTTGTCAAGCTGACTACAGCTATCCCCCATAATACTGAATCATTACTTCCATGAAATAAGACAGGAATACATGGCATTATTTAACCAAAAGTTTCAATTCTCTGAAAATCTGAAAGAGTTCTATGAGGCTTTCATGACTATCAGTAGAGGTACAAGTTCTACTTGAGATAAGTCTTGGAAAACATAGCTAATATACACTGTGAAAAATACAGTGTCTATTTGCTATGTACTTCTGTTATTACATAAGTGAATATGGATATTACAGTTTAAGAGAAAATAATTCATGAGCAATGATGATTAATAAAAACCATCAAGTCTGCCATTTGCAACAACATGGATGGAACTAAGTGAAATAAGTCAGACAGAAAGACAAATACTGTATATTATCATTTATATGTGGAACCTAAGAATTAAAGACGAATGAATGTAACAAAAGATAAACAGACACAGATATAGAGAACGAACCAGTGGTTACCAGTGGGGAGAGGAGGGGGGAGAGGAAAGATATCAGTAGGGGATTAAGAGGTACAACCTACTATGTATAAAATAAATCAGCTACAAGAATATATTGTACAGCAAAGGGAAATATAGCCATTATTTTACAATAACATTACATGGAGTATAATCTATAAAAATACTGAATCACTATGTTGTATACCTGAAACTAATTTAATATTTTAAATCAGCTATACTTTAATTTATTAATTAAATTCAAACCATGTCACACCATTAAGGTACCATAAAAAAAAGTCTGATCCATTTTCAAAATATACATCTTAAATTTTACAAAATTATATTCTAACTAATATACATATTATATAATACATGCACATTATGATTATATATATATATATACATAGATGCATATATATATGATTTCTTAGAGAAATGCTGTGTTTAATGGTAAGCTTGGCGCACTCTAACACCAGGCATGACCAGGAGCTAAAGCAGCAGGGATGTACAGGAAACCTCCAGAGACTCACAAAGTAAAGAGGATGAGGAAGATAACCAAACAGAAGGGCCCTATGGCCTCAGACAAGGCAGAGCCCACAATGGCATAGAAGAAAGAGGTGTTGTTTGAGAGACAGATTCCTGGCACACCCAAGCATCAATCTGTCAAACACTGTTCTAATGCTGGCCCCTGAACCAGCCATACCAACTGTGGTGTCCCCACCAGCAATAAGATTGCCTGCTGGGTCAATGTCCTGGGAGACAACACTGGTATGGAACTCCTGTGGGGAGCTGCTATAGAAAGGCTGTTTAGATGGGATTTCTGGCCTGCTTGGAAGGAGGCAGACACAGGCCTGATTGTGCCTGATCCAGGCACAACAATGGATCAGAGCCAGAGGAACAAACAGTCTCCTAGTGGTCTGCACGTTTTCAGTCTACCAGCTTGAGCTCTTGGCCTCACTGCTCAGCTCTCCTACCCATGTGTCCAGAGGTCCCCCATCTCTTATACCAGAGGGTAACTATTTTTAATCTAGTTGTGCTGAACAATAAGGCTGTTCCACATGTAAACGCACATAGGAGAAACTTATTAAACTTTGAACACATTTATTACAGTTAATATCCAATACTGAAAAGTTTCAGTCCCACCTCAGTCCACTATTTTACATACAAATGTAAAAGATTTTTTAAAAAATCTTACCTTGCTTAAACCTACCACCAATAGTAGCGCTTTTAGAAGATGTCAAATTACTGATCTTTTCACAAGCCAATGAGATGGAAAATCGAGTTTTGTTTTGCCACTCCTTCATGAATGTTTGAAAGAGAGTTTGGTCACTCGCTACGTCAATTATGGCCAAACTTTCTGGACTGCATGAGGCTAGAGTTAACTGCGATCCATCCTGTGGTAACTGCGGTGAAAAACTTGTGTCTCTAATAGGACTGTCATCTTTGAAACCATTTCTAGTCTCTGGACTTAAATCGCGGTTTTTATTATCTGAAGGTGAGCCAAATGAATAACTTTCACCAAGCTGTAAACCACTACTAATTTTCTTAAGTTTTACAGAAGATGTTCCAAGAAAATCTGGAAATGACAACTTAGAAGCAGATGGTATAGGAGGGATGAGTCCATTATCATCAACTATACAGTTTTCTTTACAAGGCAAGAGGGAGGAGGTTTCACCATGAATGACATTGTTCTCTAGTGCGTCAATATTGCCTTTTAACACAATATTAGGGGAAAATGGAATTCCTTGCACTTGATTTGTCTCCAAATTTGAAATTATTTCTTGTTTGTCATTTACCTCTGTATTTTTTCCTTTCAAACTGAGCAAGTCTGTAATGGTTAATTTTAGCTTTTCATTTTCTAGAGGACTGGACACATTATCTAAAATCCTTTGCAGTCCTGGACTTAAATCAAATGATGCCCCTGACCATATGAATGAATTATCTTGCCTTGTCCCAGTTAATTTGGATTTTTGAGACCTTTTATCTTTATCTCCTCCAATTACTTCTCTTTGGGAATAATCATTACCCACAATAACTGGATCACTCAGTTCTAATACTCTAAGAGATCCTGCAGTATTATGTTTCTCTTGGACAGGAAATACGTCTACATTGTCCAAAGCTTCAACCATCTGAGCAGAATCCATTTCTGAAAATACAGTAGACTCATCACTGAAACAAGACAATGGCTGCTGATTATCTTGATTCTCATTCACATCTGATTTTTTAATTGGGCCCTCTGATTGTAGACACAGAGAATCACCAAAATGGACTGAAGTTATTTCAGAAGGAAGGCGTTCTTTTGCTTGTACATCAGGTGGTTGCTCTTCTACGAGGTACTCTTCACTGAAACTGTCAAACAGTAAACTACCACTCAAATTCAAACTTGTTTCAGGAACTGGCAGACGTTCTCTACTTCTATATCAGTAGGAGTTCTCATTTTAGGAACCAGAGGTATAACTGGTTTCATAGCTTCTTGTGTTTGATAACCTTGAAGAAAACTATTTAATTGGGAGTCAGTAACAGAAAGTTCATTGCCTTTAAAAAATGGGTCATTTTCCCCTATTAATATTGGAGAATAAAAAATTGGGCTTTCTGGAGTCAGGTTATCAACCCCATGTGAATCAGTGCTTTGTTTCATAGCATCTACAGTCTTAAGTTTCAAATGATTTGTCATTCCTGGTGAATGTTGTTCACCTGGAAAAGTAATGTGAATCTCTTTCTGAAAGGAGCTCACTGAGCTCTGTTTGTCTAGGCTCTTCTGCATCATCCTTGTTGCCAGGCTGGTATCCTTTGCTCCTTCTTGCTTGCCATTTTCAGTTGCTATCTGTTGAATTATTTTCTCTGACTGAGTATCCAGGTAGAAACTATCTTCAAAATCACAGAGATCTAAACCTAAGTCAGAAACATGATTATTTTTAGTTCTGTCTGCTGCATAAGCATCTGTTTTTACCTGTACTCTAAGGGTATTTAGAATATTCTCACACTGGCCTCCTGATTTACCAAATGCTCCACTTAGTAGATGTACTCCACTGGGTATCTCAGTGCTGCTTATGTTATCTCCTGATACCTGAAGATTACCTGATTTATTTTCCTCAGCATTAAACTTTGTACTTTCACATATCATAACAACATTTGAGTCCCTATTCATATAATTGCTATCTGTCTCATAGGGCATTTGTCTTGCTATTGGTTTTTTCAGTTTGGTGTAAGTATTTGTCTGTTTATCAAACTGCTTTTCCAGGCACTGGTTAATTGGATGGGTGTCATGGTGTTTCACATTAACATGCTGGTTTTTTGAATCATTTTGTATCAGCGCTTCATTTTTTTTTTCTGATTCAACAGCTAATACTCTTCCATTTTCACTAACCACACTAGTGGCTTGATGAGTCACATTTTTATTCTGGGATCCTGTGATAAAATATTCCACAAGAACATCATTAGATATTTTATTGTTCCTTGAACAACTCTGTTCTGTTTGTGATGGGAATGATACTTTGCGATATCTTCCCTCAGCACAGAAAGATATGTTTTTAGCAAATGGCTCTGGACTTCTAAATTCCATATTCTTCTCATCTAAAGTAAATGACTCTTCACAATGAATAGGATTAGACAGAGTCTGTTCTTGTAAATTGATTCTACACATCCTAGTGTCTTTCACAGGGCTACTGTCTCTAGATAGTGTTAGATGCTTACTATGTTTCCAAGATTGAGAGGTTGTACTCATCTCTTCTGAACTGAAATTCAAAGCTTCTTTTTTTGTTTTCTCAGATGAGAGAGTCTGAACAACTTTCGTAGTGCTTGCTTTCCCCTCATTCAGAGAGGTTCCTAGCTTTTCTTTATTTATACTCAAAGAAGCCCGTATTTTTGCTCTGGAAGTGGAATGCACTTGACATTCTTGATGCCCATCCTGAAATTTATAATAAAAGGAATCTGTATGCTCTCTACTTTTGTCTAAATCTTGCACTGTCTTTGGTAAATGAGTAACAGAAGAATCACTAAATATTGTGTTACTTTTTTTCTTTGAAGTTAATCTTTTATAAGAACTCTTAGTTTGGGGTATAAATTTGTGTTCTTTTACTTCTGATTCACTGCAGGTCAATGAGTGTGTATCAGAATTTAAAAGGGAATATGGACTCCACTGCACTCCCATTTCAACTAAGTCCTGCTGCAGAATCATTCTGGCTTCTTCTACTATAAGAGTTGCCGCTTCCCTTTCAGTTAAATCTTTTCTGCCAGTCACCCAAATAGTTCGCATATTCCGACGTTCTTCAACTGCTTCCTCTTCCTCATCCACTGCCTTTCGGGTACTATACAAGAGGTAGGAAAAGAAATAAATTAATGCATTGATTCATTTATTAATACAAGTATTTATTAAGCATCAATCTGAGCTTTTCTAGAAACTGAAGAAATAGCACTGAACAAGAGGGAAATGTATCTACTCTCACAGAGCTTACATTATAGTTGGGGAAATCAGAAAGTAAACAAATGTTAAAATGCATTCTGTGTCAACTGGTAATAGATAAGAGCTGTGCAAAAAATTGAAGCGCCATTGTGACCACCTAGAGGGGTGGGATAGGGAGGATGGGAGGGAGATGCAAGAGGGAGGAGATATAGGGGTATATGTATATGTATAGCTGATTCACTTTGTTATAAAGCAGAAACTATACACACACCATTGTTTAAAGCAATTATACTCAATAAAGATGTTAAAAAAAAAAAAAAAAAATGAAGCACCAGAAAGGGATAGGAGGTTGTGCAATTTTTAAATAGCATCATTAGGGAAGGCCTTACTAAGAGTCTTTAAATGGAAATCTGGAGTTTATTGATTGACAGAATTTGAAAGACAGTTCAGAGTAACTACAAAAGATTCAAAATGAAGAGAGAAAGTTCAGAATTGAGAGATCCAGGGAAGGAGAACCCCATATTTTTCATACAAATTCTGCCCAAATATCTGGCTGACCTCAAAACTATGCAAGTGTGGAGAGACTCCAAGCAGCTAGGTGAAAGTCTAAACAACTGAACAGAGATTTGAGCTATTGCCTACGACAGGAAAAGTTTGAGCTTAGCCAAGCTGACTGATAAAATATCAGTGCTCTTCATAGTAAAATAATAGATTCTACACCCTAAAAGGACAAACATACGTAACTAAAGTACCATGAAGAGAAGAAAAACAGGATGAGGCATAAAAATTATGGAAGCTGGGAAACTTCTGTTTCCGAACAAGATAAAATAACAGGGACCAATTTAGCCTCTCACCCAAAACAACTAAAAACTGAGGCTAGGTCATAAAAGACATTGCAGTTTCCATTTTGCTCTCTTTTGGGTCACTCACTCTTGGGGAAGCAAACCATCATGGCATAAGGGTCTCAAGCAGCTCTATGGAGAAGTTCATGTAGAGAAATGAACACCAACCTGCCAGCATGTGTGTGAGGCATCTTAAAAGCAGATCTAAGACAGCCCTTCAGATGACTTCAGTTCTGGCCAACAACTTAACTACAACCTCCTGAGGAGCTCAAACCAGAACTACAAGGAAAGGTACTCCCAAATTCATGACTTGCAGAAACTTTGAGTTAATATATATTTACTAGTTGCTTTTAAGACACTAAGTTCTTAAGTAATTTCTTCCATAGCAAGAGTTAACTAAAATGCCTAGTAAAACTATCAAACTTCAAAGATATAGAAAATAAATCTCGGGACTTCCTTGGTGGCGTAGTGGTTAAGAATCTGCCTGCCAATGCAGGGGACACGGGTTTGAGCCCTGGTCCAGAAAGATCCCACATGCCGTGGAGCAACTAAGCCCGTGCACCACAACTACTGAGCCTGTGCTCTAGAGCCCACGACCCACAACTACTGAGCCCACGTGCCACAACTACGGAAGCCCGTGCGCCCTAGAGCCTGTGCTCCGCAACAAGAGAAGTCACTGCAATGAGAAGCCCGTGCACCCCAATGAAGAGTAGCCCCTGCTCACCACAACTAGAGAGAGCCCACACACAGCAACGAAGACCCAACGCAGCCAAAAATAAATAAATAAACAAATAAATGTTAAAAAAAAAAAAAAAGAAAAGAACTCTCAAGGCCTACATATTTGGAAGGGCAAAAGAATCACACTCCCATAAGAATTCTTGAAAACAGCATACAAAGCAAAGAAACAACATTTTCAAAAAACTCAGTAAAAGAAAGTATAGACCAAGGATTTCTATCCAGCCAAGGTGTGCTTCAAATATTAAGGTTATGGAAAAAACTGTCTGAAACATACAAGAACTTGAAGAATTCTATATTATATAAGCCTTCCTCGAGGAACCTAAAGCTACTAGAGGATAAGTTTCATCCACTCAAGAGAGGAAGGAATACTTGAGCAATAAGAACGATGGTAATCTGAATAACTAAAAATGTAGATTATATTAGTCTTCCAACCCTACCCCCCACAAGGGTGGAGGCAAAGGTGGAAAATTAATGTACGCAAGTTTTATATTGAGATAAAGTAGAAATAATGCACTTTGAAAAAGGGAGAGGGAAAAAGAAAGTTAAAGTAAGCTCAATGTCAATGACTGTTGTTTCGGCAATAGGTAGGAATTACAGGATACAATTAAAATTTTGACAAACCAGATAATAAAAAGTACAAAAGCACCCATTAAAACAAAAATATACACCTTTCTAAATTTAAAAATAAAATACCAAAGAATACCCTTGGGTGGAGAAAGAAACAGCAAATATCACATAATACACATAATTATAAAATAATTTGAGAGAATTGAAACGAAACATGTTATTCATATTGCTAAATGTGAATGGGATTAAATCATCTATTAAAAAGATCTTCAATTTGTTTCAGAAAGCAAAACACAACTACAACTCAATGTGGTATAAAAAAGCATATCTAAAACAAAGTACTTCAAAAAGGCTAAAAACAAAGGGATGGGCAAAGGAATTCCCAGGCAAAGGGAAACAAGAACAAAGCAGTGAGGGATATCCCAAGAAGGGTATAATTTAATGCTCAAAACCAAAAGCACAACCAAAGATAACTATCAATCAGTCATATTTACTATGAACATTTACACTCTAAATAACAAGCAACCACATTTGTGAAGCAAACACTATAAGAGATACAAGGAGACAAAGAGACAAGTGTACTAACAATTAGTAGACTTTAATAAACCATTCTTATTAAAAGACAGATGAAGTACTGGCAGGGGGGAATAAGTAGGAATGAATAAGACTTAATTAACATAATCAAAAAGGTAGACTTTGTGAAAATATCTCAAATATTTTACTTTTATAATAGAGAATACAACTATCTAGTCTGTATTGATCATATATTAGTAAACAAAGAAATTGTCAGTGAATTCCATAAAGTAGAAATGTTATAAACAACATGCTTAGATTGCAATACAATAAAACTAAAAATTATTAACAACAACAACAAAAAAGAACTTCTACCCAGGCAAAAACGGGAAAACATGCAAATTCCATAATTCCTAAAAAAATATAATGAAAGCCCTAAATATCAGAATCTATGGTTACATTTAAAATAAGACACCACAGGAAAATTCACAGTACTAAATTCATAGTATTAAAATAAAAACAAACAGTATTTTATCAATAAAAATATGAATGTCAACAAATTAAACTCCTAGTTCAACAAAAAGAACTAGAAAAAAAAGTATGACAAAGTAAAACAAAAGAAAGCAGTAGGAAGTAGTAATAAAATTCAAAAAATAGTATTTAATGAGGTAGATTTTTTTTAATAGACCTAACTAGTAAAAGAAAATACTTGATTTTTTAAAATTTACAAAATAGACCACTAGTTAATCTGATCAAGAAGAAAACAGAAAGTAGAAATTTACAAAATAATAAATCAAAAAAGAGGCATACCCAATGAAATAGAAGAAATATTTAAAATTCCTAACAGACTAATTTACAGATCACTATGAAAATATATCTGAAAATCCAGATGAAATAGATAATTTCGTTGGGAAAGAAAGGTTACCAAAATTGACCCCACTAGACATAGAAAGCTTAAAGAGATTAAGTTCTGAAAAAATAAAATAGAGAAGGTGATCAGAGAATTAACCCCATAAAAAGGCACCATCCAAGATTGTTTCATAGGGTAATCATATCAAACCTTTAACCAGTCCCAAAGTACTGAAAATAAGGAAAAATCTTCCTTTTTGTTTTTCATGAAGAAAGTCTGATATCAAAACTTGAGTAAAGATAGTGCAAAACACACATATGAACATACATACAAAAACTGTAGACTAATATTATTTATGGATAACAATGCAAAAGTATACTATATTAAATATTAGCAGATAGAGTCCAACATCATGTAAAAAAATAATATAACACGACCCAGTGAAATTTATTCTGGAACATAAAACTGATTCAACAGTAGGAAATCTATTAATATAACATGCTAAGAGATGTAAAGGGGGAGAAACCTATGACTATCTCCATAGATACTGAAAAAGCCTTTAACAAAATTTAATAAAAAATGTTCCTGATAAAAAATATACGAGAAAATTGCAATTAATGGATATTTTCTTAAAATGATTACACACACACACACACACACACACACACACACACACACACCATAGTCCTGAAGTCAGTATCTTACTAGGGTAGCAGAGGCATTTCCACTAGGATCACAAACAAAGCAAAAATGTCCACTATCTCTATTACTATTGTCTACTACCACTACCTATTAGAGCTATTAGCTAATTCAATTAGACCAAAGAAATCAGTTAGATGCACAAGAATTGTTAGGGAAAAAGTAAAATAACTCTATTTACAAATGATATGACAATATACCTGGAAAATCCTTGAGAATCAATGATAAAAGTAATTTAAACAACAAAAGTATTCAGAAAATAGCACGATAAAAAAAATATAAAACTCAACAGCCTTTACATATTCAAATAATAACCATGTAGAAGACATAGAAGACAGCCACTAATTAAAAACAGAATAATGATTAAATAGGAATAAATTTAACAAGAAATGTACAAAATTTGTATGAGGAAAACTAAAACTCCTGAAAACCTATATGAGGAAAATATTTTAAAACTCCTGAAAAATCAAAAAGACTAGATCCAATGCAAAGATATTACCTATCCTTGGGTAGGTTCACTCAACATTATAAAGATTTCAGTTCTATTAAATTTCAATCGAATTCTAATACAATATCAAAAAGCACTTTAAGTTTCATATGGGCAAACATGCAAGAATAGCCAAGAAAATACTGAAAAACCATAAGGTAGAATTTACCCTACCAGACATTAAAACACACTATAAAGCCCTTATAATTAAAAGCATGGTACTGGCTCATTAATTGACAGAAAGAATAGCAAATAGAGAATAGAAAGTCCAGAAATAGACTTAATTACATATGGATATTTAATGTATGATGATGGCATCTCAAATCACTGGGACAAAGATAAACTTTTTTATAAATGGGAACCACTGAGAAATAAAATTGGATCCAGACTTAACACCATACACAAAATTAAATTCTAAATGCATCAGGAATCCAAATGCAAACTTATAAATACTAGAAGAAAACATGTGAATTCCTCTTTCATCTCAATATATGAAAAACCTTTCTAACTATGACAATTTAGAAGCAAAAAAAAAAAAAAGATTGCTAAAAAATAAATGAAAAGAAAAATAAAAATTCTGCATGGTGAAAACAATGCAATAAAGTCAAAAGACAATTGATAAGTTTTGAGAAAAATATATGAAATATACATGTGAAACAAATGGCTAAGAACCCTAATCAGTTTTAAAAAGAAAAGATTCTAAGACTCTTTAAAAATGAGAGGGTAAAAACCAAAACGTAGTAGAAGCATAAGGAAAAGATATAACCAGATAATTCACAAAGATATATTTCTTTAAGTAATCCAGAAAATAAGAAAAAATATTCACCATCACGCACATTTAGAGAAATGCACATTAAAACCATACTGAGATACAACTTCTCATCTATCCGACTAGTAAAAATGAAAACCTTTTTGTCAAAGAGAAAAACCAGAGGCTCCAAATGGCATCACTTGTGCTAAAGCCCATGATACCAAGCCTAGATTTAATACATAACCTAAATACAATTTAAACCTTCATCAGACGTGTAATCTTTTTATTTTTTGAAATATAGTTGATCTACAATAAGAGCTGTATTTTTTTTTTTTTTTGGTTTAAAGACAAGCTTGTAAGGATTGGCTATTCCAAAGTTCTAAGGAATATAGCTAACTCAAATGCTTTTCAAGATCAGGTTATCCAAGATAATCTTTAGGAAGTAAAAGCTAGTTTAAGTTTGTCGCTTTAATTAAAACAGACATGTCTTAATAGTTGTCAGCATTAATTATAATATTTTTACTCTACCTAAGCTAACAAATTTGTCAGCAAGAAAAATAACTTGGTATGATGAAATTTTCATTAGTAACCTAAATATAATTGTTTAGAGCAAGTAAATTAAATAAATAAAAGTAGAATAAAAAGATTTTCTAGGTGAACTTTTGAAATAAGTTTTCCAAATCTTTAGCCTGAAACCCTAAAGTTTTGCTAAGCTTAGGTTAAGTAATGGAAATTTATTGAACATTTAGATCATTCCAAATAAGATAAAATAGGTGAAAGATTAATTACTGAACATAGCTTTATCTACTTTTGGCTTTCTATTGTTGAAAAACTAAAGATAAAATCTGGGATTATTAGTGAGCATGTTTGGTGCTGCCAACTATTGGCACTTGCCATCTACCTCTACAAGGATTAAATCATGAGCTGCTGCAGCTGCTGACCTTCAACACCCCCTGAAAGGAGTTCAGGGTGGAGATCAGGAATGAGGCACTTCGTGCTCTGGGAAAAACTGGCAGAACAGGTCTTCAGATAGATATTTTCAGGAGATTTTATGAGCCCAATTCTTACATTCCTCATATCTAGAAAAGCACTAAAATCATTAACAGTGACACCCGCTCCTCATGACTAGCAGCAACCCTCTGCCAAAATGTGTGTTTGGCTGCTCATACCCCCTTCACTAAAGTCATATAACACTGACCTTCCCCGCTACCTCTTCAGAGCGGCTTCTCAGAGCTACCTGAAATGCTGTCTCCCGGGCTATAGTTCTCATTTTGCCCCAAATAAAACTTAACTCACAACTCTCACATTGTGCTTTTCTTTTTTTCAGTCAACAGTGCCATGCTAAGAAAGTTTCTATGAGAAAGCACATGTTTCTAGAAGTTATAAAGAGTACTTATAATTTTGCCAAGCTTCGGAATGCTAGTGTAAGAGTCCACAACTGTTTAGTTCCTAAATTTTAGCCAGAAATTAAGGTTTTCATAAGATTAAAAATTCTAATATATGTAATTAAAGCTACAAGAAACAACAAAGGAAACATCTCCATATGCAAGGAAAGCAGGATGTGTTTTTGGCTAGAAAAGGCATGAGGGACTTCCCTGGCGGCACACTGGTTAAGGATCTGCCTGCCAATGCAGGGGACACAAGTTCGAGCCCTGGTCCAGGAAGATCCCACATGCCACGGAGCAACTAAGTCCATGTGCCACAACTACTGAGCCTGTGCTCAAGAGCCCACGAGCCACAACTACTGAAGCCCGCAGGCCTAGAGCCCGTGCTCAGCAACATGAGAAGCCACTGCAATGAGAAGCCTGCATACTGCAAAGAAGAGTAGCCCCCCTCACTGCAACTAGAGAAAGCCCGCGTGCAGCAACGAAGACCCAACGCAGCCCAAAAAAAAGATAATAATTAATTTAAAAAAAAACAAAGAAAAGAAAAGGCATGAGGAATGAAGATGCATTTTGTTAAGGGAAATGAGAGTAATTTTGTCTGAACTAGAGCTTCTGGTTATAAAGGGTAAACTAAAGGCATACAAAAATCTTTTCTCTCTTCACTGAAGAGTGAAAAGATTTTACCTTGTGTAATCAAGCTGGCTAAAACTGAATTATTATAAGTATTTTAAAAATTAAGTTTTAATATCAATAGTGTACTTATATAAAACTAGAACTTAATTTTCCTTCATCTGCTAAATAGACAATCAAGTACTGTTTCATATGGACCTGTGATCCTATTTAGTCAAGTGTCCAAACCATTTGATATCTTTGACAAACTTCCCCAAATCAAATTCTGAATGAAGTCTTTTGACCACAAACTAACTGAAATTTTTCAGAGGCCCCTGGAACATTTCAAAAGATGTTAGGCTTATTTTGTATGTTAAATTACATGGGAAGCATTACCAAACAAGAAGTAACATTAAGCCTTCTTTATGTTGTACTTGATTAGGTGTATAAGTGTTCTAGAAATTGTGTGAAATTCCTAGAAACTTGATATATCCTGGTGTAATCTTAACTTATAATTCTACTCATTATCTTAAAATGGTGTATGACATCCTCTGGGACCCCAATCAGAAATGGGTAACAAGTAAACAATCCTTTTACTGCTATTCACTTACTTTCTGAAATTACTCATCAAAATTGAGGCTCACGCTAAAAATATTGAACCTGAGTAACAGGGAAATGACCTAGTTGACTTTCATGTAAAGGCAACAGGATCTACATAAAGATTGTGGCAAGTGTTGATGAGATTCATTCTACTTCTCCAAAAATGACCCGCTTACTGCCAGACCTGATGTCCTTATAACAGATGACAGTATGCTCCTGAATCAGAGAAACTAAGATGGGTAAACAATGGCTGTAAATTAAACAAACAGTTGGAGCTGTGGGAAAACCAAGATGGCCTCATGGTTCTTCCTGGCTCCCTGACAAATCTCATTTTTCTGTTTTCCCATTCCTTCACCCACCACAGTATATGTAAGAACAACTATTTGGGTCCCTAAAGGCCTCAGGCTTCCTCCCTCTGGACTCTTGAAAACTGTATTCAAGCAGAAAAAGAATTAATTACATAGGACTACATGACCTGAGGAGGATACTTTAATGTTTTTGTTTTTCCAGATTTAAGGAGACCTTTTCTTAAGCTATCTATGACTTACAACAATTTAGTAAAGTATACCTTTGTGAACAAAGATGAAACTTTTTCTCCCCACCTGATCCCTCCAGAATTCAGGAACTCTCAGTGAATACTCTTACTCTCTTAACAATTTATTTGCTTGCATAAGTTCAATAACAATCTTTTCTCCTTGTAACAGGATACAATTAGAAACACTGGTTATATTACCAAGGCTTTGACTGGAATGTCATATTTGAGAAAGGCATGCACAGACTCAGATATGACCAGATAGCTTCAAAGAACTGCTTCAAAAAAAATCAACCTGGTACCTTGCTTACAAGGTTTCAGCAAAGCAGTCTTAAAAAAGGACTTATATGGTCAATCATTATTCTTGCTGTACTTATATAAATAATCAGGCCAAGTTTAATGCAAGCAAATTAGTTTTACTATGATTATCTTTGGTTAAAAAAAAAATAGGGGTAACTAAAGAGAGAAAAATTATCTTTACACCTTTATAGATAGAATTAGATTCTAGTCCTGTTAATTGTCTTTGAGGTTTTATTACATACCTGTAAACTGGACTGGATCCTGAATTCTTCTAGTGTCCTTAAATATCTGGCTACAACTCACCAAACTAATATTTCCAATTTTCTCCCACCCTTCTGATTTGACATCACTAAGAACAAAGGCAGCCTTCGAGCCCTGTCAGAAGGGAGCTTACCAAGTGCTCCTGACCACTGACACTGATGCAGAACTATAGAAAGTATTGAGCCTTAGGTACATGTCTCACAGATAAGGAGGACCACCTGACATCTGGTCCTACACAACACTGGAGACCCCTGAATCAAAATGATGAGTAAGAAAAGTCGCTGATATCGATGTCTACTGCCTTCGCCCAAGACAGCAGATTCTAGTCTTCTTGCTTTAGTTAAACATGAAACCCTTTCTCCTTTTCTTTCTTAATTTCACTCTGGCATTGGCCTGGAAAGATAACACCCTCATCTGTATCTCCCAGGCCATTACTAAGAAGGGATAACCTTCAGTATTTAGGATAACTCTATTTTAGGATGGGAGATTCTCTTTCCACATGCACTAAAAACCTGACTGACTCCTGGCTTGAACAGGTAAAGGCAGCAGTCCCTGTGAATAAATCTTTTATCAGTATTCCTTAACAGGAATGGTTTGCATCCCGACAGGTCTTGTCTTTGTCTGTGGTGGTTATCATTCTCCTTGGGCCTATGAATGCCCATATGGCTGGCACACAACTGTACTAGGCATCTTAGGTTATCTAACTGTGCCCCTAACTGTTCTAGAAAAGGCCTAACAGGAGGATTCATGATTCAAGAACTGTTTCCTTTGGCTGATTAGGAGTTAAAACAAAGAAGAATATGATCAGGAACCTTTCCTCAACTCTTAGAGAACATTGCAGATTCCACTGCTAGGGCACTAGTTGCCCAACAGAAATACTTAGACTCTCTGGCCATAGTTGCTCTTGATAATAAGATAACCCTTGATAATCTTTTAGCTGAGCAGGGAAGTGTCTGTGCTATGACCAATAACATCTGTTGTACCTGGATTGACACTTCTGGTGAAGTTGAAACTTAATTACGTAAGATCACTGAGTAAGCCACTTGGCTTAAAAGGGTGACTCCTTCAACAGTGTCTTTGACTGGTTTGGGTCTTGGGGACTATGGCTCTGAAGCACACTCCAAATACTGGGAGTTATCCTATTTATAGTTATCATAAACATCAGCACATTGGATCCTCTCAAAAGTTTTAAATGCATGTTCACAGCCACTGACCAGCAGAGAAATGATCTCCCTAAGAGTGGAACATCAGAAAAGAAATGAGGAGAACAGCCACCTTATAAATTGTGAACCTGTAACAGGGAAGAACAAAATCTGACTCCATGTTGGATCTGTTTCTTTTACTTTAACCTTTGCTTCCCGTTGCTTTTGTGACTATAATCACTAAAAGGATGCTGTTTATAGCTATAAGCATACATAATGGCCTCCCTTGGGGAACCCTGCCCCTCTGCCTCAATGTTAAACCAAAGTGCCTTCGTTCAGCTCACAGGGAAACACCCTGCCCCTGCCCACCCCTGAATGACTGCAAGAAAGAAGAAATTAACGCATCCCCTCCCAGAGGCTGGCCAAACCAGAAGATATTTTGTAAGACTTAGAGCCTTTTTACTTTACTTCCTCACCTCCTCCCCCTCTCTGTTCTATAAAAGAAACTAGCATCAGACCCAGATAAGATGGTACTCTAGGACTCTAGTCTGCCATCTTCTCGGATGCCCAGCTTTTCAAACAAAGTCGCTATTCCTTGCCTCAACACCTCGTCTCCTGATTTATTGGTCTGTTGTGCAGCAGAACAAGCTTGGACTCAGTAACAAACCTGAAGTCATGGCCTGTGAATATCATAGGAGTTCATCAAAGACGTCATGACCTATGGATAGCACAACAAAGATCAACAAAGCTGCAGAGCAGTAGTTGAGAGCGAAGCTAATGCCTTAAATTTTGATCACATCTCTCAGGCTGAGAGTATGATGAAAAGGAGGGAATTATTAAAGAGAAAAGCCACAGGCCCCAAATGGCTAAAGCCCATGATACCAAACCTAGATTTAATACCTAACCTAATTGCAGTTTTGACCTTCACCAGAAATGTAATCTTAATCAACCAGTCTAGAATTTCCTGGTCAGCACCAAGAGGTAATCTGTCCATCCTCCCTCCCCACCCGCAAGATACAATCTGCATGATAAAACCCCCTTGCCTTTCCCTTTTATCCCCAAAAAGCTGCCCTGGTATAAAAATAATTCTTTCTTTTATTTTGCTAATAGCTCCTCTGCCCTATCCTTCTTCCTATAAAAACCTTCCATCTTTTAGTAAAACCCCTTCTAGTTCCTAGATTGGATGTTGCAATTCATGAATCGCCTAATAAAGCTAGTTGGATCTTCAAATTTACTCAGTTTTTTAACAACCTCTAACAATGGATTCTACTGGTGAGCTGAGGGGTAATAGACCAGTGAGAGTGCAACTTGGCTAGACCCTTCTGCAGAGCAATTTGGAATCTAATAAATCTATATATATGCACTTACCTTCTGAAATCTCATTTCTAGGAATTTACTCTGAAGAAACATCACCAACGATATGAAAATACATATGCACAAGGTAATTCATTACAGATTGTTGGTAATGGCAAGCTATTTGAGACAATCTGAATGTTGGATGGGTTTTCTGGCTTTTACATACCGGGCACTGAAAGGGTGGCCAGTCTCCAAATACATCAGTTTCTATTCAGAAAATTAACATTAATACAATACTGTATCTAATCTACATACCTTACGCAAAATTTACCAATTGTTCCAAGTATGTCCTTTTTCTAATCCAATCTAGAGTAAGGTGGTACATTTTAGTTGTCATGTCTCTTTAGCCTGCTTTAATTGGAATCAGCTCCTCAGTTTTTGTTTCCACGACCTTGATATTTTTGAAAAGTACTGGCCAATTATTTTGTAGAATGTCTCTCAATTTAGGTTTGTCTGATGTTTCTCTACAGTTAAATTCACATTAGACATTTGTGATAAAAATATTCCAGGAGTAATGTTGTGTCTTTCTCAGTATGTCACATGAGGAGGCAGATAATGTTGATTTCTCATATTACTATGTTTCATTAATGTTGATCAGTGAAGGTTCTGGGCTTTCAGAAGAATCACAGTCATGGCAATAATGGCCTTAGAATCACACAGAAGAGATTCCAAAATGTGTTTACAAATTTTTTCCAATTAACTTTTTTAAAATGTGTACTGACTTCAGATGACTCCCTGGAAGGGTTAAGTATGATATATGGTATGCTGTTACCACAGAGATACTCCCACATCTGAATTTTTTCACCTCAGGTCTTTTATTACATATTTCTAAGCAAGTATGAATATATCCAAAGATTCTGTGAAAATCACAGGCTCCAGAGGAGATCAACACCTTTATAAGTAGGTTTTAAAGCATACTCTATGTAGGTTTCAGCCAGAGGCACACCCAAAAGTGACAAAATCGCCCACCAGTGGATCTTCCAATCTGGGGTCACAGGGGATGACCCTGCCCCCACAGCTCCACATTCTCTGCTTGGGTTGCATATGCTTAAGACTCCAAGCAATTTCATCCTTCAAAATCTAGGTAGAGGTAGCTATACAGCTATAGCTATGCTGGCTGTAGTGCATGCTGTACCAGGGCCCACTAGCAGGAATCATACCTGCATTGCTGCCGAAATACACGGAGTAGAGCCCATGATGTGAGGTGGCACTGCGCAGTGAGGCCCTTTCTTTGACTATGCCCCCATCCCTTCCCACATGTTTCAAGTTTCAGAGCGTGTGTCAAACCAAAGAGGAAAGAAGCACTGAACTGGAAATGAGATTAATGCTCTAATTTAGAACAAATTTTTAAAACCTGAAAATAAAACTGTTAATACTGGAAACTGCCTAAACAGCTATAGAATCTGGCTGAGATTACATACAACAGTGAGTTCAAAGAATAATGGTTGAGAAAATAATTAAGCTATTCCTTGATAATATGCTGAGTCCAGCCCATTCAATGAATTGGTTACACACACACACATATATCAAGAAGTCCTCTTCTCATAAACTGTTTTTGAGGGACTAGTGTTCCAAAGAATATTCAAGAAGAGTATATTTTGAAGTTTTCTTGCCTGAAGAAAATCTAAGATGAGCCCTGGATATATACTGAGAACTAAAATCCATCAATGCAGAAACATTAGTAACTTAACTTTACTCAAACTTTCTAGGAGAGAGTTATGATACATTTAGAAGTGTCTTTAAAGTCATAAAATATATTTTAAATATACAAAAAAAGAAAAAAGTAATCCTCAAAGGGGAAAAGGAGCCACATTTTCTTCCACTTATACCAAATATGGCATGATATTATCTAAGGGAAAAATATTTTAATATATTATCTATTATTTACAAATTGACCTGTTTTCATTTAATAATATATGTAGACAAGGGGATTTTTCTTACCTTTTAAAAGGCACAGCATTTTTCAGAATACTTTCCACCTCAGCAACATCTGCTCTGGCAAGATCGGCCACAGTAAGAAAGCCAGAAGCATAGAGGGATCTGGCTCTCTGTGCATTAAGTAAGGATACCCGGACCAGGTCACACAGCTCCCTCTGGATGCCAAATGTAAGACGCTTCTGAAATTGGGACAGTAGTAGTTCCATGTTGTGCCAGCCCAGGCGGTTGGAAAACACTGTAATCATCCCTAGAATATTCATATAATATTTATTGAATTAAAAATTCTTTCTAGACCAATTCTCCATTTCTTGAGATGTATTTTTGTTTCACTGTTGTTTTTTCTGCAGAATTATAAAGTTTAACAGGCCCAAGGTATAAAATAATAGGAGAGCAGACATCTTTAAAGGCCTAATTGGCTAGACACATTAAATATCATCTTATTTCTTCTTAATCATGAACTTGCATTTGAAAAAATTGAGGCAGAGCACATAAACACAAAACAAACAAAAAGCCCTCACTAGTTCCCCTCTCTCTCTCTCTCTCTCAATTTTTTTCCTTACTTTCTTTAAAGAAGAAAGAACTCTTAAAACAGGTAAAGAACTCTTTTCACCTAGAGGAAAACAAGAGAGCTAATTTAAATTGTCAAGTGCTGAGAGGATTATTTACAAAGAGTGAAAGTCCCATTGATAATTTCTTAAAAAAAAAAAAAAAAAAAAGGGTGCCCACCTTGATAGCTATACCCTCTTGAAATAAAGAGGCCAGAGTAGCCAAGTGTCAAGTCATTAAGAAAATCACTTCCCTACAAGAACATTAACCCTAGAGGTAATCTGAGATCTTTGATGCCAGTGAGTTGAAGGGTAAGTCTCTCCCTTCTTACTACCCTCTCCTGGCATCTTTCCCTCAGTAATCTCTCATGCACACAATTTCACAATGAAACTTCTTATACATGTAAACACACTCTCCAGCAGCCCAGGATTTCCCTCCTAAGGGCTTAAGGATTTCTTGGTAAAATCAGACCTAGAGCTTCCCTTGTTTGCCTAGCTTAGAAGATAAGAGTTTAATTTTATTAAGAAAGACCAGTATTTCCTTAGAGAAGAGATATTTAGAACAGTGAGAAAGAAGTCCAGAAATCTCTCTCCACTTGCCATCTTCCACAATAACAAGTATTAATCAATAACTTGATGAGAAAATGAAGACCAGTGAGAACTGTGTCTGTTTCTTCTTACAATACGCGCCCCCCCCACAAAAAAAAGAAAGAAAAACAGAAAGAAGAGCAATGGTCAGCAGGTTGCTAGGGAATGGAAGGGGACCAAGATCCAGACACTCAGCCAGCTGCTATTCTTCTGTAGCAGGGTAACTGAGCCCACAGGAGTCATAGTTTTGGGTGTTCTGATGATGACAGGAACTATACAAAATTATGGCTTAACATGATCCCCTCACTTTCAGAGAAACCTACAGTAAAATGGAATTTGAAAAAAAGTAATCTTAACTTGGCCTCAAACCACAGAGTCTTAAATAAATGTGGGAACACTTGTTTAACTGACCTGCATAAACAGCAGCTGACTGTTGTAACGATTGAATCTGTCCACGACTGCATCCATATTTCTGATTAATTTCCTTTAAGGGAACTTCACTGATTAAATCTAATAGCACAAGACTGGTAAAAAACCTGGAAAGTAAATTACCAAAAGTATGGTAAGAGGTCACTTATGTCTACTATGAAAGTACAATGTATGTTGAGAAACAAGAAAGAACCAAAAAAGGTAAGAGGGTGAGAAGGTGAGAAGATTCCTAATAGGATATAGGATTAGTGGGCAAAGAGCTCAATGTTTGTAAATTCTAACATACGTTAGTACTATAGCAAAAAACTAATATCTGTATAACAAAATGATTTTGTCCATATTTCAATAATGCTAACTAATTTTAAGAAATGAGACTTGGTTCAAGAAATATGATGGCACAAAAATTTTAAACACTTGATACACAATTATATCACCTAATCATATTTCAATCAAAATTTGGTTATAAAAAAGTTATGATGTGAAAGGCAATTGTGCCACAAATAATCCAAGTATATAATCCTTACAAAATTTACACTTGACTATGATGTAAATAATGAGACTAATGCTTTAAGAAAAATAATTTTATTATATTTCAAAGAAGCTAAAGCCTGTACAATTTCCCCACCTGAATCTTTTAATTGGCTCTTCCCTACTGGTAACAAATCACTTCAAAGGATGATACAAACCATATCCTTAAATGGAGCCACACTAAGTTGGCAGTTCTGATCATATATTCTTTAAGGGAAGAAAGTAATTAAATGTTCTACTTTTAAAAGTCTTGATATATAGTGGTTTCTTATAAGCTACAAAGAAGAAAAATATCAATAAATACAAAAAGTTGAAAATTTTTACTATATTCAGCCAAAACTTTGATTTTAATGACAATGAAAGTGATTACAATAAACTGGACATCTACTGTATATCCAATACTGTGTTAAAAACTGGATAGTCCAGGCTCCTTGATATTTACCTTTTATGGATGGCCATTTGTCGGTGCTGTTTCTCAGTTCTGGCTACTACTTTTCCTTTCACACAGCGAGCCAAGAACCCTTCTTCAACTCCCACTAGCTCTGCCACCCGTTTCATAGAAGCTGGTAACTTCTCCCATAAACAGAAAAATCGATACCAATCAATAGTAGTCCAATCCTCAAACACAGGTGTAACCTAAAGGGAAGAAGCATCATTCATTACCTAAAACTACTGCATTACAAAAGGGACAAAATTGTAAATGTAAACTTCATATTAAAAACAAAGGCTTCAGTATTTGGAAAAATTTCTAAATGTGATAATGCCTCACTTATATGGAAACTTCATTTAATCACAAACAACTCACTGACAAGAGAAAAGAAGAGACCACTAAGCATACAAGCTGGATTTTACAGAATCCAAGAACTTTAATCATAGACACTTTTAATCTCGGTATTCTGATGTTAAATACAATCTTAAGTATTCTGTATGATTTCTGAGAAAATACAGGGAGGGGGAAGAGGAATCAATATTCACAATTGCTATAATATATTATCTGAAGTGTCCAGGATTCAACAACAAAAAAAAAACAATGAGACATGCAAAGAAACAGAAACATGTGTCCCAAACATAGGGGAAAAAGCACGCAAAAGAAACACCTTTGAGGGGTTCCAGATGTCAGAAATATCTGCAAAGACTTCAAAACAGACATTATAAGTATGGTCAAAGAACAACAACAACAACAAAAAAAACATGTTTAATAATGTAAAGGAAAGTATGATGACAATGTCTCATCAAGTAGGGAATATGAGTAAAGAGAAATGATAAAAAAAAAAAAGCCAAATGGCAATTCTAGAGTTAAAAAATACAACTGAAATGAACTATTAACTATAGAGCTCAACAGTAGATGCAAGCTGGCAGAATAAAGAATCAGCAAACATGAAGATAGATCAATCAAGATTATGCAATCTGAGAGGTGAGAAAAAAGGAAAAAAAAAATGAACAGAGCCTCAGAGAAATGTGGGAAGCATTAAAGTGTACCAACATATGCATAATGAGAGTACCAGAAGAAGACAGAAAGGAACAGAAAGAACATTTGAAGAAATTATGGCTAAAACCTTCCCAAATTTAATGGAAAACTTTACATATGCAAGAGACTAAAAGTGAACTCCAACTAGGAAAGCTCAAAAAGATCCACACCCTGATGCATCAGAGTCAAAATGTAAAATACCAAGAGAAAATCATGAAAGCAGCAAAAGAAAAACAATGCATCACATACAAGGGAAACCAAAAAAAATTAAGAACTGACTTCTCATCAAAAACAATGGAGGACAGAATGCTGTGAAACAACGTGTTCAAACTGCTGAAAGAAAAAAAAGTCAACCAAGAATCCTATATAAAGGAAAACTGACTTTATAAAATAAAGGCATAACAAAGACATTCCCAGATAAACAGAAAATTTGTTGCTAGCAGAACTGCCTTATAAGAACTACTAAAGAAAAGCTCTTCTGGTTGAAAGAGAGTGACCCAAAACAGTATATTAATTCCACACAGAAAAACAAAGAGTGCCAACAAAGGTAATTGCGTGGGTACTTGTAAAGATAGTATATTATTGCATATTTCCCCTCCTTTCTTCTCTTGACTGACTTTAAAAAGCAACAGTACAAAACAGTATGTATAAAACATATAAAAATACAAAATGTTTGACAATAACAGCCCAAAGGAGGCAGGTGGGAGCAAAGCTATATTGAAGTAGGAAATAACAAGAGATAGCAACTAAATCCATAGAAACAAATAAAGGGAAGCACAAATCTTAAATAAAAATGTAAATATAACAAATTTTATAAGTATACATTTGCTCTCTCTTCTACTCTCAGCTTCTTTAAAGACATAAAATTGTATAAAATAACAATTATAACAATGTACTGTTGGGTTTGTAACACATGTAGATTAGATGTAACATGTATAACACTAATAGCACCAAAAAGAAAAAAAAAATGGAATAGGAATACAGCTATACAAGAATAATGTTTCTATATCTCAATGGGCTCAATGGGATTAAGTAAGTATAAATTTTAAGCTGTATATGCTAACCCCCTGAGTAATTACTGGGAAAATAACTTCAAAAAATATAGAGAAAAATTAAAGAAATTTAAAAGTTATACTAGAAAGTTTTGCTTAATTCAAAAGAAATCAGTAAAAGTACAAGAGAACAAAAGAAGACGTGAGATATATAGAAAATAGACAAAATGTGGAAGATGTAAATCCAATTACATCAATAGTAACATGAAATGCAAATGGGCTAAATAATCTATCAAAAACAAGAGATTGACAGATTGGATAAAAAAAAAAAAACCAGAATCCAACTATATGCTGTCTATAAGAGACACATTACAGATTCAAAAATACAAACAGGTCAAAAGTAAAAGGAAGGGAAAATATGTAAACCACAAGTATAACAAAGCCAGAGTAACTAGACTAATATCAGATAAAATAGACTTTTAAAAAAAAGTTCACAGAAGAGGAATATTTTATAATGACAACAGGACCCATCCATCAAAGAAACATAACAACTGTAAATATATACAGGGTTCCGAAACACATGAACAAAACTTGACAGAAATGAAGAAACAGACAATTAAAAAATAAGAGTTAAAGATTTAAATACCCTCACTTTCAACAGTGGAAAGAAGAACTAAGAAGATCAACAGGAAATAGAAGGTGAAAACTATACAGTAAATCAACTAGACCTAACAGACATCTGTAGAACTTCAACCAGCAACAGCAGAATGCACATTCTTCTTGAAGCCACATAGAACGTTCTCCAGGACAGACCATCTACTAGGCAATAAAACAAGCCTCAATAAATGTAAAAGGATTGAAATCATGTGAAATATGTTTTCTGACAATGGAATGAAACTAAAAATAAATTTTAAAAAATTTTGGAAATTCACAATGTGGAAATTAAACAAGATGCTACTAAATAACAATGGGTCAGAGAAGAAATCACAATTGAAATTACAAACTACCTTGAAACGGATGAAGATAAAAAAATGAAAACATAAAATACCAAAACTTATGGGATACAGTGAAAGTAGTGCTTTGAAAGAAATTTATAGTTATAAATGCCTATACTAAAAAAGAATAAAGATCTAAAATCAATATCCTAATCTTCCACCTTAAGACACTGCAAATTGAAGGGCAAAGGAAACTCAAAGCAAGAAGGAAAAAAAAAACAAACAACTATAAAGAGCAGAAATTAAAGAAACAGAGAGTAAAAAATAATAGAGAAAATCAACCTAACCAAAATAGGTTCTGTTAAAAGGTAAACTGAAACACATTAAAATTTTCAAGAGTTTATTTGAGCATGCACCAATTAGAATTGGGCAGCGCCAAACCAAAGGCAGTTAGGAGCCCTCTAATGACAGGAGCTAGGGGCAAAGTTTTTATAGAGAAGATGCTGAAGAAAAGCAAAGCAATTACAGGACTGGTTATAGCTTCAGCAGTTGCCTTATTTGGGAAAACCTAGTTGGCTTTTTGTGATTGGTTGTTCTCAAGTTTCACTTTCTTGGATTCAAGTGCATTGACTAAGGCTTAAGTTTCGGTTTGCTTACATAAGCTGCTAAGACATTAAAGCTGCCTCAGTCTAACAGCTTCCTTGTTTAAGTATTGTTAACAGTTCTTTGAAACAATACTGAAACCTTTAGCTAGACTGATCAAGAAAAAGAGAGAGAATACTCAAATTACTAAAATCAGGAATGGAAGAGGGGACACTACTGCTGCCTTATAGAAATAAAAAGAATCATAAAAAAATACTATGAACAATTGAATACCAACAAATTAGATAACCTAGATGAAATGGACAAATTCCTGGAAACATATCAACTACCAAAACTGATTCAAGAAAAAATAGAAAATCTAAATAGACCTACAACAAGAATAGAGACTGAATTAGTAATCAAAAAATGTACTCCAAAGAAATGTCTAAGCCCAAATGGCTTGACTGGTGAAATCTGTTACCAAATGTTTAAATAATTAACAGCAATCCTTCACAATTTATTCCAAAAAGAGAGAGGAACAATTCCTAATTCATTCTACTACCTCAAAACCACACAAAATCATCATGAGAATAAAGAACTACAGACCAATGTGTCTTACGAATGTAGATGCCACAATCCTCAACAAAATACCAGCAAACCAAATCTAGCAACATATAAATAGTACTATACAACATGACCAAGTGAGATTTACCCAGAAAATTCAAGATTAATATATCTGAAAATCAAATAATGTAATATCAATAGAATAATGGACAAAAATTGCATGATGATCTCAATAGATGCAGAAAAAGCACGTCACAAAATCTAACACCTTTTTGTGATTAAAAATATTCAACAATCTAGGAATAGAAGGTAAATTCCTCAACCTGATAAAGGCTATATGCAAAAAATCCACAGCTAACATCATACTTGATGGTGAAAGCCTGAACACTTTCCCTCTAAGATCAGGAACAAGATGAAGATGTCTGCTCTCACTATCTCTATTCGTATTTAACTGGAGATTCTAGACAGGTCAAGAAAAAGAAATAAGATTCATCCACAGTGGAAAGAAAGAAGCAAAACTACCTCTATTTGTAGATG
This sequence comes from Balaenoptera musculus, assembly GCF_009873245.2. Lineage (NCBI taxonomy): Eukaryota > Metazoa > Chordata > Mammalia > Artiodactyla > Balaenopteridae > Balaenoptera > Balaenoptera musculus. The sequence continues at coordinate 77,700,443 of NC_045788.1, read as the reverse complement.
ATATGAACTTGTATATAGAAAATCCTAAGGAATCCACCAAAATACTATTAAAATTAATGAACAAGTTTAATAGGCTGCAGCATACAAGATCAAAATATTAAAAAATTGTTCATACATTTCAATAAACAATCTGAAAAGAAAATTAATAAAGGAATTCCATTTACAATAGCATTAAAAACAATAAAATGTTTAAGAATAAGTAACAAAAGACATATAAAACTTGTACTGTGAAAACTATAAAAATTGTTGAAAGAAATTAAAGACCTACACAAATGTGAAGACAGCCATGTACACTAACTGGAAGACTTAACATTGTTAATTGTCATCAAAATTAAAAATCTTTGTGCTTCAAAAGACATAATCGAAAACTTGAAAAGACAACCCACAGAATGCAAGAAAATATTTCCATACCATATATCTCTTAAGAGACTTGTATCCAGAATATATAAAGAACTCTTACAACTCAATAATAAAATGATAAATAACCCAGTTTAAAAATGGGCAAAGGATCTGAGTAGATATTTTTCTAAGGAAGATATTCATGTGGTCAAGAAACAGATGGAAAGGTGTTCAACATCACTACCCATTAGGGAAATACAAATTCAAGCTATAATGAGATAGCGCTTCAAGCCCATAAGGATATACTTAAAAAGACAGATAAAAACAAGCATTGGAGAGATGTGGAGAAATGTGAACCCTTGTACACTGCTTGTAGTAATGTAAAATTATGCAGCTGCTTTTTAGGACTTTGGAAGCTCCTCAAAATGTTAAAATTAGTTACCATATGATCCAGCAGTTCTACTCCTAGAGATATACCTAAGAGAATTCAAAACATATGTCCACGAAAACTTGAATATGAATGTTAACAGCAGCATTACTCATAATAGTCAAAAAGTAAAAACATATCAAATGTCCATCATTCTGATGAATGGATAAAGATGTAGTACATCTCTACAATGAAATATTATTCTGCAATATAAAGGACTTAAGAACTGATACATGATAAAACATGGATGAACCTTGAAAACATTATGCTAAGTGAAAGAAACCAGCCATGAAAGACCACATATTATATAATTCCATTTATATGAATAAGAATAGAATAGAAAGTCTATAGAAAAACAGAAAGCACACTGGTGGTTGCTCAGGGGTAGGGGAGGATGAGGAGGTTGAAGGAAAATGGGGAGTGACTGCTAATGAGTACAGGGTTTCTTTCTGGGGTGATGAAAATGTTCTGAAATTAGATGTTGATGACTGCACAACTCTGTGAACATACTAAAAATCATTGACTTGTACACTTTAAATTATATACTATGTGAATTGTATTGCAACAAAGCTATTTAAAAAACACTCAAATTCCCTATGAGAAAATTTTCAGAACACTCTTGAAAGCCCCAAAATAGACTCAAAGAAATAAAGAAACATCTCTTTTCATGAATAAGACCAAATTAAAAAGGATGTCAGTCAGTTCTCCTCCATGTTAATGTATAAATTTAACAATACCAATGAAAATACCAAGTTAATTCTAAGCGATATATGAAAAGGTAGGTAAGCAAGAATACCTATGAACACTAAAAAAGGAGAGCCATGAAACTAATCCTACTAGATAATACAATAAAAGCTTTTAATTAAAACAGAGGTAGTAGTGTACATATTGGTAAAATTGGTCTGTTGTCAGGTCAACAAATGAAATAGAAATATACCCTACAACAAATGGAAATTAGAAATGCATCTAAACACAAATGCAAATTAGTACATAAAAATTGGAGAAAAAAGTTAAATGAAAGCTGAAGAAAATTTTTCAGTCACTGTGTGTAAACAAATCTTTTTAATAAATAAAGATGCGACTACAGATAGCCATTATGAAAAAAGATAAAATTGAAGAACCATATATTAGAATAAACTCTAAATGGAACGGAGCACAAAAGAGAGGGACTATAATCATATAATTACTTGAAGAAAATGTGAGAGAATTTATAATCTCAGAGCAAGAAAAGCATTTCTCACTGATTCTAAAGTTCAAAATTCAACTACATTTTTTTAAAATGCTATACAAAACACACAATAAACAAAGTCAAAAGCCAAGTGAAAAACTAAGAGAAAAATATTTATACCACAAAGAACTACTCTCCCTAATATATATAAAAGAATTGTTAAGGGCTTTCCTGGTGGCGCAGTGGTTGAGAATCTGCCTGCCAATGCAGGGGACACGGGTTCGAGCCCTGGTCTGGGAAGATCCCACATGCCGCGGAGCAACTGGGCCCGTGAGCCACAACTACTGAGCCTGTGCGTCTGGAGCCTGTGCTCCGCAACAAGAGAGGCCGCGATAGTGAGAGGCCCACACACCGCAATGAAGAGTGGCCCCCGCTCTCCACAACTAGAGAAAGCCCTCGCACAGAAACAAAGACCCAACACAGCTAAAAATAAATTAACTAATTAATTAAAAAAAAAAAAAAGTTTTGTTAAAACTTAAGAAAAAGACCGAAAATACAATAGAAAAATGTGCAAAAGACATGGACAACTCATAGAAAATAAAATACTACCTTAAACATATAGAAAAAATGTTCAAATTTATTCATAATAAAAAGTGTAAATTAAAAGTACACTCAAAAATATAAAAACTTGACAATATAACTTTATTTATGAGGTTGTGGGAAAATAACCACTCTCATATAGCACTGGTAAAACTGGAAAATGATACAAACACTACAGAGGGCAATTTTGCAAAACCAAAATCACATATGTCTTTACACTTGACCCAGCAATCATACTTCTAGGATTCTTTCCTAAAGATACACCTCCATCAAAACTAAACTAAACAATAACATATGCCAAAGTTACTCACTGCAGCATCATTTGCCATACCAAAATATTGGGAACAACTCAAATATCCATCAGAGAACTGACTGAATAAACAATGGTATATCCACATACACAATGGGGTTATACAGATATAAAAAGAACAAAAATCTCCATGAACTGACAAAGAGTGATTTCCAAGATATATTAGATATATTGTTAAAGGGGAAAAAGAGGTACAAAGTAATGTATATAGAATACTATCCTCTGAATAAGAAAGGTACAGTGAGACTGTATCTAAGCACTTGCTAATATTTATTAGCACTTGCTAATATTTATACAATGAAAAAGAAAAGACATACACCAGAAACTAATGAAAATAGTTATCTATGAAGGTGACAGGAAACAGCATGCAGGGCATTGACATATAGCTGCCAGACTTCGCTGGGTATTCCTTTTTATATAGTTCTGACTTTTGAATCACATAAATGTTTTAAATATTCAAAAAACAAAATAGTACAGGCAAACTTAAATGTTTTATTTAAAATATAAATGTACATTAACTTGCCAGTTTTTTGAGATAGGGTTAAGGTCTTTTGAGTATGAGTCTATTGATTAGAATTTACCATGGCTTTCTTATGTAAACCATACCCACAATACATTGTCTCATAATCCAGTTTCTCTTTTGGTCAAGTGAAGTTAGACATAAAAGAAAATTGCAAAATAATCTGTGAACAGTATCCTTCTAGTTGTTTTCCAATATAGATTATAACTTTTTTTCAGAGCTTTACAAAAGTCTCACTCACATATTTTATCAGCAATTATTTTAGTAACTTGCATTAAATCTAATTTTCATAGAAGTAAACTGGCAGTCTGACTCTAGAGCCCATAATCATAACCACTGTACAATAAATGAGACTTATTTTTAAGGCCATGCCAGATAACTGGTAAGACCAGCTTTGAGATTCTCCTTAGACACATTCTCAGGCACAGAACTTTGAACACATTATCACCCACGTAGTACACATGTTCACTAGAGGGGGGGAGGGGGGAAGGCCCTGTACAGAAATTTCTCCTCTGCTCTCCTCTATATAGTGTTTTTATTGAAATACATTTCTTGATAAGCCTTCCTAATTCTTATGATAATTTCAAATTTACCCCCCACTCTCTTGCCTATCAAAACACATGCATTTGCTCTTTCCCCCTTCCCAACTTTATTGAGGTATAATTGACAAATGAAATTGTATATATTTAAGGTGTACAATATAATGATTTGACATATGTATTCACTGTGAAATGATTACCACAATCAAGTTAATTAGTACATCTATCACCTCACATAGTTACCATTGTGTGCGTGTGTGTGGTGAGATTCTCTCTGTAAGCAAATTCCAAGTATACAATACAGTATTATTAGCTATAATCACAATGCTGTACATTAAATTCCCAGAACTTATTCATCTTACACAGGCATACCTTGGGGATATTGTGGGTTCAGTTCCAAAACATTACAATAAAGCGATTATCACAATAAAGTGAGCCACACAAGTTTTTTGGTTTCCCAGTGCATATAAAAGTTATGTTTTGGTTTAACAGTGCATATAAAAGTAGTCTCTTAAGTATGCAATAGCATTATGTCTAAAAAAAGACCATGCACACACCTTAATCTAAAAATAATGCTGTTAGGGAATTCCCTGGCGGTCCAGTGGTTGGGACTCCACGCTCTCACTGCTGAGGGCCGGGGTTCGGTCCCTGGTGGGGGAACTACGATCCCACAAGCCGCAAGGTAAGATCCCTCAAGCCGCAAGGCACAGCCAAAAATAAATAAATAAAAATAAAAATTTTTAGTTAAAAAAAATAAAAATAATGCTGTTAGAAAAATGGCACCAAAAGAGTTGTTCAACGTGGGGTTACTATAAAACTTCAATTTCTAAAAAACAGATGCAGTATCTACAAAGTGCAATGAAGCAGAGCAAAGCGCAATAAAATGAGGAGGTATGCCTCTAACTGAAAGTTTGTACCCTTTGACTGACACCTCCCCATGTCCCCCATACCCCAGCCCCTGGCAACCACCATTCCCCTTTGTTTCTGAGTTCAACTTTTCCGATTCCACATTAGCGAGACCATACAAAATTTGTCTTTCTCTGTCGGCTTATTACACTTAGCACAACACCCTCCAGGTTAATCCATGTTGTCACAAATGGCAAGGTTTCCTTCTTTTTTATGGCTGAATGATGTTCCATTGTATACATGGTTATAAAATCCTATTTTAAGCTAATAACAACTTAACTTCAATGCTATACAAAAACTGTGCTTTTACTTCTCCACCCCCTCATATTTTATCAATTTACATTTTATCTTATGTATCTATTAACAAATTATTGTAATTATAGTTATTTTCAATGTTTGTCTTTAACTTTTGTATAAAAGTGATTTGCATACCACCATTACATTCAGAATTCTGAATCTGATTATAAATTTACCTTTACCAGTGAGTTTTATACATTCATATGTTTTTACACTGTTCATTAGCATCCTTTCATTTCAGCTTGAAGAACTCCTTTTAACACTTATTATAATGCACGTCCAGTGGTGATGAATTTCCTCACCTTTTGTTTGTTTGGGAAATTCTTTATCTTACCTTCATTTCTGAAGGACAGCACTACTTGGTAGAGCATTCTTAGCTGGTAGTTTTCTTCTTTAAATATTTTGAATATATCATACCATTCTCTCTGCAAAGTTTTTGCTGAGAAATCCACTAATGGCCTTTTGAGGTTTCCTTGTACATGACAAGAGTCTTTTCTCCTGTTGCTTTCAAAATTCTGATTCTTGGACTTTTGACAGTTTGATGTGTCTAGATGAAGTCATTTTGGGGTTGTACCTGTTTGGGGTCCTTTTAGCTTCATGTCCATATTTCTTGCCATATTTGGCATGTTTTTAGCCATTATTTCTTTAAATAAACTTTCTGCCATTTTCTCTCTCTCTTCTCCCTCTTGGACTTCAATAATGTATATGATGGCGTCCCATAAGTCTTGCAGGGTTTTTTCACTCTTCATTCTTTCCATCCCCCCAACCCCCACCCCACCCCCTCCTCTGGATGTATAACTTCAAATGACCTATCTTTTTTTTTTTTTTTTTTTTTAATTTATTTTTGGCTGTGTTGGGTCTTCGTTTCTGTGCGAGGGCTTTCTCTAGTTGTGGAGAGTGGGGGCCACTCTTCATCGCGGTGCGCAGGCCTCTCACTATCGCGGCCTCTCTTGTTGCGGAGCACAGGCTCCAGATGCGCAGGCTCAGTAGTTGTGGCTCATGGGCCTAGTTGCTCCGCGGCATGTGGGATCTTCCCAGACCAGGGCTCAAACCCGTGTCCCCTGCATTGGCAGGCAGATTCTCAACCACTGCGCCACCAGGGAAGCCCCAAATGACCTATCTTTGAGTTCACTGATTCCTTCTTCTGCTTGATCAAGTCTGCTTTTGAAGCTCTCTATTGAATTTTACAGATCACTCATTGTATTCTTCAGCTCTGGGATTTCTGGGTTTTAGGTGGCTTGGGGGGCTTTTTAAAAATGGTTTCTGTTTCTTTGTTGAACTTCTCATTATGTTCATGTATTGTTTTCTTTATTTTGTTGTTGCCTATCTGTGTTTTCTTGTAGTTAACTGAACTTCATTAAAAGGATTAGTCTGAATTCTTGGTCAGTCAGTTCATAGATCTCTATTTCTTTAAGTTTGGTTATTGGAGCTTTATTAGTTTCTTTGGTGGTGTCATGTTTCCCTGATTCTTCATTATTCTTGCATACTGGTGTTGGTGTCTGTGCATTTGAGGAAGCAGTCACCTCTTCCAATCCTCACATTTGCTTTGGCAGAGAAAGACCTTCACTAGTCAGGCTAGCTTGGGGTTCTAGAAAGGGCCAGCTGGTAGAGTCCATAGGAGGGCAGGCAGGGCCTCTGGTTGGGTGGGGCCACTGACTCAGCTCTGCATTCAGGCAGGACCACTGCCTGAGCTGCCTGGTCAGGTGGAACTGCTAGCTGGGGTCCATGGATAGGCATGACCATTGGCTGAGCTCTGAGGTTGGGTAGGGCTGCTGCTTGGGTTCTCCGGTCAGGCAGGAACAAACTGTACTCCCTGGCTGGTTGGTGCCATTAGCTGGATTCCATGTTCAGGTGTAGACAGAGACTGTGCTCCACAGTTGGGTGTGCCCACAGGATGAACTCTGTGTTCATGCAGGACTCCAGGCTATTTCCACAGTCAGGCTCCCTGGTCAGGTAAGACTGCAAGCAAGCTCTGCAGTTTGGTGGGGCTGCTGGCTTGGCTCTCTTTTTTTTTTTTTTTTTTAATTAAAAGGTATTTATTATGACCTTTATTAAGAGCTCATAAATCACATTCTTAATCTGGCTCTGTTACTACTTTTTCCCTCCACGAATTCTCCCAAAGTTATAAAAAATAAAAATTTATAAATATACATTGAGGATTATGCACAGGCCACTAGCCAGGGATGCCAGCTGGGCAGAACTGCTCACCCTGCTTCCTGGCCAGATGGGGACGTCATTCTGATGTCACAGTGAGTGGAATCACTTACTGGCCTCTCTGATTGGGCGAGGTGGCCAGGAGAGATGCAGAGCCACTGCCATGATCCACATACTGGGCACTGTGAGCCCCGCCCACTTTTTTGTTACTAGCTGACCCTTGGTGGTCTAGCCTTGCCAATATTCCCAGGGTTCTCCATGAGGCGAGACAGAAGTGACCTTCCCAGGGAATACTCCAGAATGCTGAGGAAACTGGATGACTACCTTGACTCTCTTCTCCCCACTAGAGAAACTGGATGCCTCAGTGTGGCACTGTGCTTGCTTGAAGGAGCGGCAACAGAGTCAAAGTGAAACCACTGCTCTTAGTGTTCTCATGTGGCCTCTCTCAGTTTTTGTGCTCTAAGAGAGTGTTTTAACCTCACCACCAGGTTCTGGGATTTTCAGAAAGGCATTCTTGACTGCGAATAGTTGTTAATCTGTATTTTTGATGAGGACTAGAGCCAGGGATCTCCTATACCACCATCTTGCTTACACCACTCCCCACATCTGCTCGTAATTGCAAAATTAAGTATTTATTTCCGGTCAGGTTCTTCCCAGAGAATATGATCTCAAACTTTATTTTACTCAATTCTTATCAAAAATCTTTGTTATAAGAAATAATATTTATAAAAGATTATCTAATATAAACAAACTTTAAAAATTCCTAATTGCATTTACTCTAAATATTTTATCAAGAATCTAAGTCCCATAGTGTCTTTTTAGGACATTTCTCTTAGGCAATAAAATGCAATGCTTCTCCTAAATTTTTTTGTTTTTTATCTTATGAATATTGAGACTAACAAAGCTTCCCTCTTTGCTACAGCTGCTAGACAGCCCAGAACCAATGTTGGGCACAACAACTGTACATGACTTAATGGTGTTCTTGTTTATGTACCAACCTTTGCTTGAGTTTTACATTATGATCTTATCTTTAATTTCCAGATATCTCATTGTCCTTTGCTGTGTTCTTACATACTATATAATACACATTTTTTAATAAATCACCTCAAATACTTTTTGAAAGAAAGTTGGAGAAAAAAGACAAGTAGGCAAGTAGATTGACAAGGTCACTAGAACATTTAGCTTATTACTTTACAACAATTCTTACTTCTTCTCTATTCCCACCAGTACTACCCTAGTCAAGGAAAGCAGACAAGATATTCCCTTAGGGTATCTTTGATGTTCAGGATTCTTATAGGTATTTTCTCCCCATTTTCACAAATATAATAATGAAGAAAACAGAACTTACCAGATAAACAATATGCAGATCATTTTCTAAAACAAAGCCCTTCATTGCTCTTTGGAGGTCAGCAAAAATATCTAAAGTATCAACTGGAGAAAGTGAAGAAGAAAGAGTTGCCGAACCAAGATGTGTTGGATGATACACACTTCCTGATTTGGGATTGGGGGTGGAGAAATAAAGGACCAAATGTTAAAAATAAAATAAAACAAATGCTGTCTTTTGGCATTCTATAATTAACATTTTAAGGCTCTGATAAATTTTACAAACAGAATCCAATGCATGGATATTTATTAGCAGGCTCTATGCTAATTGTCTGATGTTGCTGAACACAGCACTGATTTACTAAAAATGAGTTGAAAAGTCAGTTTCCTTTTATACTGCTGGAAAAGTCAATTTCCTTTTACTAAGCAGTCTTAGATACTCTAAATCACTAAAGGTGAAAAAGTGAGTAAGTTGCAATTAAGAATAATTTACCTTCTGTTCCATCACTAGCTTCAGTAATCTGGATGAATTCATTTTCTAGTAGCCACATTACACAGGCCTCAATTGCTCCAAGTTGAACAGAATCTTTATTTTTCTGAATTCCCTGCTTCCCTTCTTTCATACTTGCAGCCAAAAATGTGCAAGAAGCATAAGTTTGTATGTCCTGTGATGTACTTGCCACGCCACCAACTATTATCTGAGACAAGAGGTTTGAAATATTCTGTAACTTTTTAATAAGACACATAGGTCCTCAAAATATAAAAGAAATACTTTGTTCTCTTAAAATATTATCAGCATCTTAATGTAGAGACTCTTTATTAACTCTTCCACCATCATTCATTACAAAGGTAGATAACACCTACTGACAACATGAAAAGTTTTCCTTAAAAGTAGATATAGCATGTTCTCATAAATGAAAATAAATGAATCATTATCTATCTGAAATGTGAGAATTAACAACATAATTAAATAATATACATATATAAGTATATAACATATATAAAGGAGGTGTTGATGGTTCATGGCCATGAACCAAATCAATTCTTCTCATCCTTCCTTTTTTAAATATGTGGGCATATAAGAATGCAAGTATTGAATATTCCCCACCTAGAAGAGGGGTGAGAATTGGTGTAGAAAAAGATGAAAGTGGCATCTTATAGATATCATTTTCCTGAAACTATTCTATTACATATACTAATCTGCCCCTTGTCTTCTTTCATTTAATGTATACTGGAAACATACCAAATCATTCTAAACAGAGCTATTTCATTCTTTTTAATGAGAGCAAAGCATAGTTTTACCAAGATTTGTTTAGTTTTAATGGTATTTTAGATGTTTCCAGTTTCTTCTTATTACCAATAGAGCTATAATAAACATTCTTGTATCTTTAATTTGATGAAATTTCACAAATACACCTCTAGGTAAAATTCCTAGATGTGAATCTGCTGGATAAATGGCTTTGTGTGTTTTTTAAAAAATTCTTAGTAGGTATGGCCACGTTGCTCTCCAAAAGAGTTTCAGCACTGTATGAGCGCCTACTTTCTACAGTCTTACCTATCCTGTGCTATCAATTACTTTCTTTTTTTTGTTTCAAACAGAGCTAAAGGGGAAAAAAAGAGAATGAGTACAATACCAGTCCTCCAGCACCAGCAATGAAACCAACAGCAAGGCATGCTGGTATAGGAATAGAAACTTTTTTGGATGAATACATGAAACAGTTAAAAAGGGTTACCTTTGAGGACTCTGAGCAAAAGGTTTTATTTTTCACTTTAGATACTTCCGTATTTAGAAGTTTGCAACTTCTAATTGTATATTTGTAATTTAATTTTATTTTAATGTCAACAGGTATTATCTGGATGGAGGAACTAAGGTCCATTTTTGTCATCTTTTTTTAAAATTCAGAAAATAATAAAGAATATCTAAAAAATAACCATCTGGCATTTGTGATTTAATCCACTGTTTTGAAGTAGATTCATATGGCACTAGCTGTATTAAACTCCAGGAAATAACTATATAAAGTAGAAGAGGTTCAGACATGGGAAGGCTATAAATAATCTCATACAGAAACACAAAGCTAAGATTTTTCACATACTAAAGTTCTATCATTGTACTATAGGAACAGAAAAGCAAATGGTAATTTAGTGAACTCTCTCTTACCTCCAGAATAGCTCTTATCATGCTCGAAGTTACTTCTTCTCCTTCTTGTCTTTGCAAACAGCTGCGAACAGGTTTTAGAGATCCCTGAAGTAGAGCTATACCTTTTGATTTCTCAGAGTTTTTACAAACTAAGATACTCTCACCTATAATCAAAAAAAACTATATATTTGCAGAATCCCAACACATCTACATAAAACACCTGCTAAAGAGAATTTAAACTGGTTTACTTGTTTAAAAGGAGACAAGAGATGATAGTGGTTGTTATAATCATATAATTATCATTAATGTTTTTATTTTCTGAATTTTGGATTGAAAGGGATCAGAATATGCTACACCAAAATATGCCACTTTAGCATAAGGATTATTTTGACCTGAAGCCAATTGGGACGCAGCAAACACAGAAAGAGCTCTTTGCTTTCTCCTTATTAGCTTGGAAGCAGGACATAAATTTCTCTGTGAAGGTGTTCCCCTTCCTGTCTCACACAACAGGAGGACAATTCTTATCACTGGAGACAAAAAGTCAGTATTGAGACAGGTGTGCACAAACCTCACTAAAGAAACCTTAACTTGCATTAATCTCCAGCATATATCTACCTTCCCACAATGTACCACCCCCTAGAAGCCCAAACCCCTATTCCTGTGTCTTGTCACTTCTCTACAATTCATCACCCTTTGTTAAAAGGGTATATAAGCCCCCAGCATCTAACTGCTTCTTTAGATTTCTACTTTTCTATTAGGGACTCTGTGTATGTAAAAAATTAAATATTAAAAAAAAAAATTAAATATTAACATCAAGTCAAATATGTATGGCTTTTTTCCTGTTAATCTGTAATTTGTCAGTTTCATTTGCAGGCACTAGGCATAGAACCTAAGAGGGTAGAGGAAAAGATTTTTCCTTCCCTACAGGGTTAACTATTGTTATTGAATAATTAAGTATATAATAGTAATAGATATTTTGAAAACTATAAAGGAAAATGCAGATGCAAATTATTACTGGTTATGAAACTGCATACCAGTCCCTGTGTCCCTGTCCTTTGAAGTAAAAAGCTCCCAGGCCTCCCCTCAGTCTCAAAAGGCTGGCTCAAGAGTTAATGATTAGGAAATGCGAAGGTGTAGAAACAAAGAATAGCTGTTGGGCCAGGAAACTGGTAACAATTTAGACTATAAACCAGCCATAAAGCAGAGTCACCGAACTCTCAGTTCCCTGAAAGATATTGATAAAAGATCTAACACACGTTCCTAAGTTGTTCTATAGGAAGCAGACCCCCAGATGAAAACTGCTGACTGCAAGCATGTAGACCCCAGACCAGCTGAACCCAGAAAACTGGTGATGCTTGAAACTTCACCTTGATGCCAACCAATCCGAGAATTGTGCACAAGCTGCTCATGCACCTGGAAGCACCCTCCCTCACACTGCCTTTAAAAGCCCTTTGCCTGCACCAAGATGTTAAGATAATTTTTAAGGACGCTAGTCCACCATCTTCTCCTTCTCGGTTAGCTGGCTTTTTCTAGTAAAGTCACTTTCCTTGACTCAACACCTTGTCACTTAACTTACTGGCCTATCGTGTAGTGAGTAGCCAAACCTGAGTTCAATATCAGTTATACATGGTGATAATATAAAATCAAAAATATTAACAGATACCTAGAAATCATATTATAACACTCACTAATTTAAATGCTTTAGGCTATTGAAACAATCAAGTGAACAAAAATATGTGAAAGCACTTATTAATTAAAAACATATATAGGACTTCCCTGGTGGCACAGTGGATAAGAATCCGCCTGCCAATGCAGGGGACACGGGTTCCATCCCTGGTCCAGGAAGATCCCACATGCCATGGAGCAACTAAGCCCGTGCTCCACAACTACTGAACCTGTGCTCTAGAGCCCACGTGCCACAACTACCGAGCCAACGTGCTGCAACTACTGAAGCCCACACGCCTAGAGCCCATGCTCCACAACAAGAGAAGCTACCGCAATGAGAAGCCTGCGCACTGCAATGAAGAGTAGCCCCCACTCACCACAACTAGAGAAAGTCCGCGTGCAGCAACAAAGACCCAACGCAGCCACAAAAAAAAAATTAAATCTTAAAAAAAAAAGTCACTAAGAAAAAAATACACAAATATACAATGTATACAAACATAAACACTTATTACAACAATTAAGACTAGAGAAAACTAATTTTTTTTCAAAAATGAATCCAATAGTAAGGGAAAGGAAGTGGTAAATAAGATATTCAACAGGCAAAATGAAAGCCATTTGCATTAGAGAAAAATAAAAATAAAAGTAGCATTGTGGTGGACTATACTAACCACCCAGGCAGAGAGAAAATACAGATGATGCTTCCTTAACACTGCCAAATTGAGACAAGATAGGAAAAATATAAGGAACTATAAACTTGATAACCGTTGGTTAGTTATCCCAAATATAATTACAAAAAACATAGGTACCATGAAAACAAACAAACAAACAAAAGCCAGGTGAATAAAATATACCACCTGGCTCTTGTGATAACTATAAAACAACCCAGCTTAAAACAAAAAAACTACCTAGAAAATGGATCAACTAGCATTAGCAACAAGGTAAAAAGCCACTTTGAGCAGTGTAAAGCTCTTCCAGGCTTTGATTCTTCAACAAAATAGACAATCCTTTTTCAGGATGAGCAAGATTTATGAAAATGCCCAAAATAATGCCAGTATATATGTCCAGATCCCATTCCCACCTGCCTAGTGAGGCTGTATCCATATTATAATTGAGAAGTCAATTAGAATCAAATCATTCATAGATTTGATACAGATAGATCTGCAAACTTTTTAACTTGCAAGTCACTGTTTTGGCACAAAGCACCATCATCCTACACTGGAAGGTTCCAAGAAATCCAAAAAGAGATTAAAGAGTCATCTAAATAAAACTCCATGAACTATCCAGGAAATATTAACATCATTTATAAAATGCAAAGAAGTTACAAACATGCTACACAGTCCAAAAAGAATGACCAAGTATTTAAATCTTCATAGTTGATATGAAACCCTTTATTTGCACATTCCCCACTTAAAGAAATTCTGAGCAAGCCATATGCCATCCTAAAATGGAACATTATGCAAAGTCAAAATCTCAGAAGTTTCCAAGACCTCAGAAACAAAGTTGTTGTGGTATATTTTAGTATTGTTTGAATGTTATCTGATTTAAGGCTTGATATTAGTCCAGGGCGCCAACCTTCCTATTATTCTTCCCCATGAGAAAGATAAGCACAAGCTAAGAATGTAGCAAGGCAAATAAAACCTCCTTATCTTTACATTACCTTGAAGACCCTCTGGCCTTGAAAGAAGAGCATCTGTGTAAAATGAACTTACACTCCACTCTCCAGAGTTGAGAGTCTACTGAGAAATGAAAATTGGAGGAAGGACAGAAGGAGGCAGTTAGGAATGAGAAGGAAGTGTCTTAGCTCTTCCTCCCGCCCTTTTAAAACACATAAATGTAATCTGCATATTTCGTAGATAAAGTAAGAGACAGAAGCAGGATAAACTTCTTTGATTCCTATAGTAAGAGAAATCCAATGAGTTGGAAGGTTTGTTTAATCAACAAACTTCTTAGGGCTTAAAAGTGAGGCAGACCAGTGGCCCTTCAGGGATTACACACAGACGAATCATTTGCTACTACGGCCGAGACTAATACTTGCCCCTAATAGCCATTCTCTCATTCTTTCTTCTAATACTTGCCCCTAATAGCCATTCTCTCATTCTTTCTTTAATAAAACCCCTAAATGTTAGATGAACACAGGGCCACTCAGCTAGATTATATTCACCAGCCTCCCTGTAGTCGGGGAATATAAACATGTGACTTAGTTCTGGCCAATTGTGTGTAAGGAGAAATACTATGTGCAACTTCTGGGAAGTGCCCTTAAAGGGTAGGATGGGCCCTTTACTTCCTCATCTCTCCTTCCTGATGACTGAAATGCAGATGTGATAACAGAGACTGGAATAGCCATCTTATACCACAAGATAGAAACTATATTGCTGAACACGGAAAAACAAACTAGAAGAAAGAAAGTGTGACAGAGAATGTTCCTCTCAAAGTTCTTTAATGTTAGAAGACTCAACAATTTAGTCATACCCAGAATAATGTAGCAGGCAAGAAATAATATTTGCTGCTATCTTCATATTTAATTCAAACAAGCCTCTTCCCTATTGCTTAAGACAAAACTTTTGTTTGCATTGCTGGTAATATTATCATTACTTGCTGATACAAGATAAGAAACTGAAAAAGTGTTTTCAGAGCCAGCACCAATTTAGAAAGAGAAAGAGGGTACATGAAGTTCCTATTCCAAAAGTGTGAGAGTACTTCCCGGCTCTCAGCATCCCTATTTGAACTCTTACAGCAGGCACATAAACAGAATTAATACCCATAAAAATTAATCCCTTCACTAGCACAAAATAGTAGATGATACTGGAAATTAAAAGTCATCTTACAGCCAATGTGATGTCATCTGATTAACATAATACTGAATCATTTCACTGTATATAATACAAAAGAAAATCTTGATTCTGCATTACTAGAAAATCAATAGTTGATGATATGAAAATTTTAAGTTATACTCATATAAATATGAAGTAAATCCAAAAGGATGACATTAGTGTTTTGGATAACAAAGAAATACAGCATGATAAGAAATGGGTTGCCATTCAATTTCAGGTAGATTGACACTGTCCTTCAGCAACAGTATTACAAAATTCAAACTCACTTACCTACTGTGTCTACTCCTTTCCTGCCAGCACGACCAACCATCTGCTTGTAAGTAAGAATATCTAGAGGTCGACCACTGAAAATAGGAGTCCGAATGATTACACGACGTGCAGGTAAATTCACCCCAGATGAAAGAGTAGAAGTTGCTGCCAAGACCCGAATCTGACCTTGACGGAAGGCTCCTTCAAGGATATCCCTCTCCTCAAAAGTAAGACCTTAAAAAAAGAAATTATAATAGCATACATTTATTAACATATAATGAAAATATTGTACTTGATCACTTACAAATGGATCTGAGAATCTGTTACAAGCATGTAAAGATTTTTTTCAAGCTATTGTTATGACTGTAAACAAAGAAGTAATCACAGTCTACCAATTTAAGAGTAAATCTGCCAACCCTTGTACTGTATACTGTACTTCTATCTCATCTTCTAGACCAGGGGTTGTCAAACTTTATCTGTAAATACTTTAGGTTTTGCAGGACAGATGGTCTCTGCTGCAACTACTCAACACTACTATTGTCACATGAAAGCAGCTGCAAAACAAATGGGCAAGACTGTGTTCCAATAAAACTTTATTTACAAAAACAGCTGGATTTGACCAGCAGACTGTAGTTTGCTGACCCCTGCTCTAGACAAGAACTCCTTGAAGGTAGAGACATGCCTTATAACAGTATCCGCAGGGTCTATCCAACACCATGGTGAGACACATAAATAAATGTCTGAAGAATAAATACATGAGTAAATGAAAAACAGCATATAGAATACACAATTATGTGGCTTATTTTTTATTTTCTTTTATTTTAAAAAAATCAAAAGGATTGGGGTTCTAGTTTGTAAATAAGTTGTGGGTCCACCGGTATTCATTTTATTAGTATGCATTCTAAGTTATATACAATGAAAATATTCTTTTATGTGTTTGTGTGTGTGGGTATATATATATTTTTTAAAAATTTATTTATATATAGCATGATAAAAATTTTAAATAAATTGAAAAGGCTAAGTTCCTAATCATAGAAACTATATATTCTTAATCATATCCTCAGCACGTATCATCATGGACAGATCATACCCTGAAAGAAATTATTTAATTCGGTGACTGTCATAACCCTTGCAATTTTGACAACCTAGGTATTTGGTTTTTAAACACTTGTAGCCCTCTCAAAATATAATATAACAAATTCTAAAATTAATTTGATTTTGATATACTCGTGAGAATATTTCCAATACCCCTTGAGATAAAAGGAAACAGAGTGGCATAAAATTAGGATAGCAAGTACCACTCTAACCTAATTTTTAAGGAAACAAAGTATAGAAAGGTAATAATTTTAGAATTCACTTCCCCAATGGTACAAAAAAGCTTATATCTAGTATTTATATACCATACAGATAAGTAAACCTACATGTTTGTTTTATTCTTGTTTAACCTTAATCACACAATTTCTTAAAATGAAATCTAATAGTATTAAGTGTGGTTAACAAGAAATCAAATGCAAATCAAATATAAAAATAAGAATGAAGAAATTATAAGGATTTTTGGAGAGGGCTTCTTAAAATATATTATAAATACGGATACCTGCATGATGAAACGCTACTCCCCATGGCACAGTTTTTTGTAATACAGAGTCCAGTCCTGAAGGTAAACGTTTTAACTGATCCATCACTTCTAGGAGGCCCTTTTGTTCCAGTATCACTGGTGGAAGTTCAGATGATCTTACCAATCCTGTCACAAAAAAATCATCAACACTGTCACCTCCCCTTGGACCTCTTTAACTGCTATCTGCCTGAGTCATGACAGAGGGCAATGGTTCTGAAACTACTACATATAATAATCACCTGGACATCTTTTAAAAATACTGATGCCTGGCACTCACCTCTGGACTTTGCGATGCGATGCAACCTGGACATAACGATTTTTAAATCTCCCCAGGCAATTCTAATGTGTACCAAAGTTTAGGAAACACTATATTAGGGTGAGATCAAGCCCACAGGAGGAGATCAAAAGAAACAGCTGAAGGAAGGAGAAAATTACAGATACTACCACTCAGAGCCTAAAAATCAAAATCCTTGCTCAAAGTGTGCCCCACCCCCCAAACCAGCAGTGTCAGAATCACATAGGAGCTTAGTTCTAAATGACAATTCTTCTAGCCTTTTTGGCACCAATGTGGTAATTAATCATACATTACCCTCTGTTTTTGCCTCTATGTGTAACTTCCCCCAGAAGACTTTCTTAGATGCAAGAACTATGTTTGCTTAAAGAATTTCCTAGACTTTTGGATTTCTGAACTAGTAAACCTTTTCATAGAATGTATCTTATATTTTATATATTTTTAAGTCTTTTAGGTAAACTTTTCCTAAAATTTTGAGGATCCACAGAGGGTTGCCAAAGTTTTATTTCTCTAAGGACAATTTAAAATTTTTTTAAAGTTATCATTGATTCCTTATTTCAAAAGAAAAGTTATTTTAACATAAAAAAATTAGTAGGGATAATTTCAAAATTTAAACTTCATCTTTATGAAAAATGTGCTGCCTTGTCTTTACTCTTCTGGTGAAAAGTTCATCATAGCCCAGGCTCCAGTCTAAGCACTAGGATTTGGGAACCACTGCTATAAATCAAAATAACAGAGCCTCAAGCAAAGAAAATACTAATAATGTTTCTGGTTATTAAGGAATATAAGTTATCATGGTTCACATAAAAAATATAAGTTGGCATAATAAGAAAGTATCAATTAAGAGGGAAGTAGAAGAGATATTATAACGTTGGATCAGAGTCTACCCAATATAACTTCAGGCAAAGTTTACTTATTGGAGCTAGGCTTGAGATATCCATCACCTGTCCTCAAGATGCCACTGTCATAACAAAGTCATAAAATATCATAGTATTCTGTAACTAGAACTGGTCTGTCTTCCCTACACTTACCTTTGACCCCAAGGGACCATAAGCTAGTACTCATCCTAGAATCAGTAAAAATATATACTAATGGTTATAGCAATATACTAGATCAATACTCAGCAATAAAAAAGAAACAAATTGATAAAAGTAACAATCTGGATGAATCTTAAAAATATTATGCTGAGTGAAAGAAGCCAGGCACAAAAGACACATACACACAATATGACTTCATTTACAATATGAAATTCTTAGAAAAGGCACAACTAATCTAGAGTGACAGAAAATATATGAGTGGTTGCCTGAAGCTGGGGATAGAGGGGGGAGATTGACAGCAAAAGAGAACATTTTAGAGTGACAGAGATGTTCTACATGTTGATCACAGTGGGGGAGTTAAACAGGTGAACACATTTGTTAAAATTCATGAAGTTACACACTTCAAGTGGGTACATTTTATTCCACATAAATTCCACCTCAGTAAAGCCGATTTTAAAATATTGTGTTGGCCAAAAAGTTCATTAGGCTTTTTCCGTAAGATGTTATGAACAAACTTTTTGGCCAAACCAATACATGTGTATATATGTATATGTACATATACGTGTGTGTGTGCGTGTGTGTGTGTGTGTGTGTGTGTAAAGATATGACTGCTTTCCCCAAAAAAATGTGTATATGTGAAGTTTTTATACAATTTAGGGGCTTCGAGGTCAACCTCTCAAAGCCCATGGATCCTAGATGAAGAACCTCAGTATATACCTGTAGAAATCCAACATTCTAAAACTCTGAAGATTAGTCTGAATGTGTGTATACATTGTCTGTAAGGAGGATAAGGAGATGATTAGTCACAGAAGCATAGTTTTACAAAGGAGTATCCAGTAGGCAGGTGGTGGCAATGATGAAAGAGAGCCATGCTTTGCTAATATAATTATTAACATTACTTTCAAGCAAATGTCCTAAGTATGGAGGCTTTCACTGCCATCAGTAACTTACCCTCAGCTTGATGGTGTAGACTGTAAAACGCATGGGCAATGATATCTGCCAACTTCTCACACCATTTCTTTGATGGACAGAAAAGCAATACTGAATGGTTATCACGAATGGTCTCATAACATAAACTAACAACATGGTCCTCATCTCCCTAAAAAAGAAAGAGAAGTTGCCACTGTAGTAGTACTTTCAAAACATTTTCATATCATTTTAAAGTCATTCATTTTGCTTCAAGGGAAAGGTTTTTCTACGCAAAGGCATGATAAAAATCAGTTACACAAAGTCAGTAATAAAACAAAGAAAAAACAGAAAGAGAAAAGAAGAAAATAAACTTCCTTATGATGCAAGGTGAGTAGGAAATATCTTATATTCATTCAACTAATATTGACTGACCTCCAACCCTCAGGTAATAGGGATATAATGGTGAGTAAAAGAAAGTCAAGGTACTATCTTTAAAGGGTTTAGGTCTCACTGGGGAAACATATTAAAGTACTAAACAAACAAATGTAAAATACAATCATAATATGTACTATAAAAGAGAGTTTTATGGTGTTTTGAAGCCTCATATTTGACATAAATTTGACAGAAAGATCTGAAAGAAAGGTTTCCCTGAGAAACTGATGATTTAGCTGAGACGTGAAGAATGGGAAGCATTATCTTAATGAAAGGTAACTGGGGGACAGGGAACACATCTCAAGCAGAACAAAGAGCATTTGTAAACACCCAGTGGGGCCCAGGGAGTTCTCAAAACTGGAAGGTCAGTGTGTGTAACTGGATCAATTCATTAATCCATTCACTCATTAAGCAAATATTTACTATGTGCCATATATTGTTCTAGGCACTGGGGATGGAGAATAAAGCAGAAAAACAGCTCTGCCCTCAGAGTTCTTCTACTCCAGTAAGAAAAGATAGATAAAAACAACAAGATAAGTAAAACACGTAGTATGTTCAATTTTGAAAAGTGCAAAGGAGAAAAATAAAACAGGGAAAATAGGAGGAATGGGAGAACACAGCAATTTAAATAAGGTGGCCAAGGAAGGTCTGAGAAATTGACATTTGAGTAAAGGTCCAAAGGTGAAAGGGTAAACCCTACTGATGCCTGGGGGAGAAAGCATTCCAGATAAAGAGAACCTGAGGTGGAAGATTCTTGGCATATTATGGAATAGCAAAAAGGCTATGGAGGAAGTAAGAAGGAATATAGAAACTGAAGTCAGAGCACTAAGGGAGTGGGGCAGATCATGCAGGGGCTTGTAGGCAATTTTAAAGATGTTGGCTTTCATTCTAAATGAAACAGGGAACCATCACAAGTTTTTGAGCAGAATGTGATATTCATTTTAAATAGGTCACTAGCTCTTGATTTAAGCACAGACTGAAGGGGACAAAGTAGGAAGCAAAGAGATCAATTATGAGGCTATTTCAAAAATTCAGGTAAGAGTTGTAACATTTAAATGAGATGGAGGCATAGGCATGATAATAGAAGAAGATTAACAGGAGAGTAGATGAATGTGCTTACTTATATATTTGAGGTAACCAAGGCACAGTCAGGTGAAATTTGGGGTACAGATCGAAGCAACTAAATAAGATTCCATACCAGTCATACAGAAGCTACAAATGCATACCTATGAGGGTACTAAAACACATGAATTTAGTCCTATTCCTAGTTCTAAACTTACCCTTAACTTTTTCAGTACTCAGAGGCACTGCTCGGCATAAAAACAGATCCCTCGCTGCACAGATCATGAGTCAGTCCTTTAACCTCAGGACTGAAGAATCAGGCTTAGAAAAATACTGTGAACTAAACGTTTTCAAGTGTATTTAGGGGTGTGGGGAGGGGATATTTATCAGGCCCTTTCTAGGTGCTAGGCAATTTTTTTAAATCAAATTTCATTCTTACAATACTAAAGACAAGTATTATATCCCAGTTTATAGATGAAGACACTACATTCAGAGAAGTTATGTGATTCGACTAATATCATAGCCATATCAAGTATCCCTATGAAGTATCAGAAGTAGGTCTTTCTGACTCCAAAAAATGATTTTTCCACTCTACTATATTATACCTATATCATTAAACAAAAGGTCAAATTTCCACATTAGTGTTTAGTGTAAACAAAGCCATAAGAAAATCTTTTTCCTAGTTAAAAAGAAAAATCTACAAAATTTTATACTTACACTTATAGGAAATGATAATATTTAAATTTAAGACACAGCTACATTTCCTCTCTCACCAACACCACCAATTCTTTAATATGAAACCAATTAGCTTAACATTAGGAATCCTTCTAATGCATATATAATGCATATTCAACTACTTTGCAACCCCCTACTTTACTTAACTCAAAAACTGTTAACTTGTGAGAAAATGCAATCAAACACAAAAGTACTGGTGGTAATTATATAAAAATAATGACTTACCTTTACTTGCAGCATGGGTTGAAATTCCCTCACAGGCTTCAATGAAGAGTCATAAATAGAATTTCCAATTTTTACTGATTCCAGCAGTGGTACAGGGCGAAAGTCAGTGTGGTAGAGTTCAGCATTCAACCAGGAAGCCACAAGCTCCAAATTTGGGAGAGTAGCACTCATGCCAACAATCTGCACGGCATTAGACAGAGGACTGGCTAAATATGCCTGGCTGTGAAAAACAAATGAAAATGATGCTAAAAGACACACAGTACTAATTACAAATAGTGCTAACAATATTCTTGGTCGTGTCCTTTGGTATATACGTGTATAAATTTCTTCAGGTATATACCTAGGAGTAAAATTGCTGGGTCTTATATTATCTTCAATTTTATTAGATAATGTCCAACTGTTTTCCAAAGAGACTGTACCAGAGTTACACCCCTGCAATCCATGTGTGTTTTTTCCCAGTTTTATTGAGATATAATTGACACACAGCACTGTGTAAGTTTAAGGTGTACGGCATAATGATTTGACTTACATCATGAAAAGATTATCACAATAAGTTTTGGGAACATCCATTATCTCATATAGATACAACATTAAAAAAAACAGAAAAATGTTTTTTCCTTGTGATGAGAACTCTTAGGATTTACTCTCAATGACTTTTATATAGAACATACAGCAGTGTTAATTATATTTATCATGTTGTACATTACATCCCTAGTACTTAGTTATCTTATAACAGGAAGTTTGTTCCTTTGTCTACCTTCATTCAGCTCCTTCTCTCCCCAACTCTGCCTCTGGTAACCCACAAATCTGATCTCTTTTTCTACGAGGTTGTTCATTTTTGAAGTATAATTGACCTACAACACTGTTAGTTTCTGTTACACAACACAGTGATTCAATATTTCTATACATTTCAAAATGATCAGCATGATAAGTCTTGTTACAATATGTCATCATACAAAGCTATTAGTTATTAACTATATTCCCCACATTGTACACTTCATATCCATGACTCATTTATTTTGCAACTGAAGTTTATACCTCAGTCTTCCTCACCTATTTCTTTCCTCCCCACAACCCCCATCCTTCTAGCAACCATCTGTTCTGTATTTTTAGATTCCACATGTAAGTGAAATCATAAAGTATTTGTCTTTCTCTGTCTCTGTTATTTCACTTAGCATCATACACTCTAAGTCCATCCATGTTGTTGCAAACAGCAGGATTTCCTTCTTTCTTATGGTTGAATAATATTCCATTGTATATAAATACACCATGTTTTCTTTATCCATTCATCTATTGATGGGCACTTGGTTGCTTCCATATCTTAGCTATTGTAAATAATGTTGCATTAAACCTAGGGGTGCATAAATCTTTTTCAAATTAGTGTTTTTGTTTTACTTCAGATAAATACCCAGGGGTAGAACTGCTTGATCATATGGCAGTTCTACTTTTAATTTTTTGAGGAATTGCCATACTGTTTTCCATAGTGGCTGCAGCAATTTATATTCCCACCGAAAGTGCACAAGGGTTCTCTTTTCTCCATATCCTTGCCAACACTTGTTATTTGCTGTCTTTTTTGATAACAGCCATTCTGACAAGTGTGAGGTGATATCTCACTGTGGTTTTGATTTGTATTTCACTGATGATTAGTGACGTTGAGCATCTTTTCATATGCCTGTTGGCCATCTGTATGTCTTCTTTGGAAAAATGTCTATTCAGATCCTCTGCCCATTTCTTAATTGGATTTTTTTTTGATGTTGAGTTATATGAATTCTTCATATATTTTAGATATTAACCCATTACTGAATACATCATTTGCAAAGATCTTCTCCCATTCAGTATGCAGCCTTTTCATTTTGTTGAAAGTTTCCTTTGCTGTGCAGAAACCTTTTAGTTTGATATAGTCCCATTTATTTATTTTTACTTTTGTTTCCCTTGCCTGAGGAGACATATCCTAAAAATATTACTAAGAGCAACATCAAAGAGCATACTACCTATGCTTTCTTCTAGAAGTTTTATGGTTTTAGGTCTTGATTTAAATCTTTAATCCATTTTGAATTTATTTTTGTGCATGCTGTGAGACAGTAGTCCAGTTTTACCAACACCATTTATTGAAAAGGCTGTCTTTTCACCATTGTTGTATATTCTTGCCTCCTTTGTCATAGATTAATTGCCCATTAAAGTGTGGGCTCATTTCTGGGCTTTCTAATCTCTTTCATTGATTTATGTGTCTGTTTTTATGCCAGTACCATACTGTTTTGATTACTGTAGCTTTGCAGTATAGTCTGAAGTCACGGAGTGTGATGTCTCCAGCTTTGTTATTCTTTCTCCAGACTGTTTTGGCTATTCAGGATCTTATGTGTTTCCATACAAATTTTAGAATTTTTCATTCTAGTTCTGTGAAAAATGCCATTGGTATTTTGGAAGGGATTGCACTGAATGTGTAACTTGCCTTGTGTAGTATGGTCATTTTAACAATATTTATTTTTCCAATCCATGAAGCATAGAATAGCTTTCCATCTGTTTGTGTTGTCTTCAATTTCTTTCATCAGTGTCTTATAGTTTTCTGAGTACAGGTCTTCTACCTCCTTAGTTAGACTTATTCCTAGGATTTTTTTTTTTATTTTATATTGGAGTA
Organism: Balaenoptera musculus; assembly: GCF_009873245.2. Classification (NCBI taxonomy): domain Eukaryota; kingdom Metazoa; phylum Chordata; class Mammalia; order Artiodactyla; family Balaenopteridae; genus Balaenoptera; species Balaenoptera musculus. The sequence continues at coordinate 77,676,036 of NC_045788.1, read as the reverse complement.
TAGTTGATTTACAATGTTGTTTTAGTTTCAGGTGTACAGCAAAGTGATTCAGTTATACATATACATTTATCTATTCTTTTTCAGATTCTTTTCCAGTAATAGGTAATTACAGAGTATTGAGTAGAGTTCCCTGTGCTATACAGTACAGCCTTGTTAGTTACCTATTTTATATATGGTAGTATGTATAGGTTAATCCCAATCTCCTAATTTATCACTTCCCCCCACATTTCCCCTATGGTAACCATAAGTTTGATTTCAAGATCTGTGAGTCTGTTTCTGTTTTGTAAGTAAGTTCATTTATATCACTTTTATTAGATTCCACATATAAGTGATATCATATGATACCTGTCTTTCTGTGTCTGACTTACTTCACTCCTTATGACAATCTCTAGGTCCATCCATGTTGCTGCAAATGGCATTATTTTGTTCTCTTTTATGGCTGAGTAATATTCCATTGTATATATGTACCACATCTTCTTTATCCATTCCTCTGTTGATGGACATTTAGGTTGCTTCCATGTCCTGGCTATTGTAATTAGTATTGCAGTGAACATTGGGGTGCATGTATCTTTTCAAATTATGGTTTTCTCCGGGTATATGGCCAGGGATTGCTGGGTCATATGATAGTTCTATTTTTAGTTTAAGGAACCTCCATACTCTTCACATAGAAGCTGTACCAATATACATTCCCACCAACAGTGTAGGAGGGTTCCCTTTTCTCCACACCCTCTCCAGCATTTATAGTTTGTAGACTTTTTAATGATGGTGATTCTGTGTGAAGTGATACATCATTGTAGTTTTGATTTGCATTTCTCTAATAATTTGCGATGTTGAGCATCTTTTCACGTGTTTTTTGGCCATCTGTATTCTTCTTTGGAGAAATGTCTATTTAGATCTTCTGCTCATTTTTTATTGGGTTGTTTGTTTTTATGATATTGGGCTGCATGAGCTGTTTGTCTATTTTGGAGATTAAACCCATGTCGGTCACTTTGTTTGCAAATATATTCTCCTATTCTATGAGTTGTCTTTTCATTTTGTTTATGGTTTCCTTTGCTATGCAAAAGCTTTTAAGTTTAATTAGGTCCCATTTGTTAATTTCTGTTTTCATTTTAATTACTCTGGGAGGTGGATCCAAAAAGATCTTGCTGCAATTTATGTCAAAGACTGTTCTGCCTATGTTTTCCCCTAGGAAGTCTATAGCATCTGGTCTTACATTTAGGTCTTTAATCCATTTTGAGTTTATTTTTGTGTATGGTGTTACGTAGTATTCTAATTTCATTCTTTTACATGTAGCAGTCCAGTTTTCTCAGTGCCACTTATTAAAGAAACAGTCTTTTCTCCATTGTATACTCTTGCTGCCTTTGTCGTAGATTAATTGACCATAGGTGCATGGGTTTATTTCTGGGCTTTCTATACTGTTCCATTGATCTATAAGTCTGTCTTTGTGCCAGTACCATACTGTTTTGATTTCAGTATGGTACTGGAACAAAGCTTTATAGTATACTCTGTGAAGTCAGGGAGCCTGATTCCTCCAGCTCCATTTTTCTTTCTCAAGATTGCTTTGGCTATTCTGGGTCTTTTGTGTTTCCATACAAATTTTAAGATTTTTTGCTCTAGGTCTGCAAAAAATGCCATTGGTAATTTGATAGGGATTGCATTGGTCTTCTACCTCCTTAGTTAGACTTATTCCTAGAATTTTTATTCTTTTTGATGCAATTATAAATAGGATTGTTTTCTTAATTTCTCTGATAATTCATGTTAGTGTACAGAAATACAACAGATTTCTATATATTAATTTTGTATCCTACAACCTTACATAGTTCATTGATGAGTTCTAGTATTTTGGTGGTGTCTTTAGGATTTTCTGTGTATAGTTATCATGTCACCTGCAAACAGCGGCAGATTTACTTCTTCCTTTCCAATTTGGATTCCTTTTATTTTTTTTTCTTGTCTGAATGCTGTGGCTAGGACTTCCTTACTGTTCCACATCTTTGTCACCACTTAGTATTGTCAATCTGTTAGGTATTTTGGACAGTGTGTGGTAATATCTCTTTGAAGAGGTAATTTACATTTCCTTGATTATTAATGAGATTAAGCACCATTTCATGTTTAGACACCATTTGGATACCCTCTTATAAATGTCTGTTCAAGTTCCTTACTCATTGATACATTAGATTGTATTTTTCTTCATTGACTTGTAGAATTTTTTTTAATGTTCAGGATAATGACTTTCCCCTTTCATTAATTTTTGTTCTTGTCTGTATTATTTTTCCTTCCACTCTCTGTGGCATTATTTTACTATTCTTTTTCTAAGTTCTAGAGATGAATAAGTCATTAATTTTCCAGTCTCTCCTCTTTAATAATATACACACTGTATACTATCAATTTCCCTTTAAAAACAACTCTAGCTGCATTTCATAATTTCATTAGAAAATATTTTTATTATACTTTCATTCCAAACTATCTTCCTGTTTCTACTGTGATTATTTTTTTCACCCCAAAAGGGGTCAAAATTATTTATTAATTTCTAAACACGTGGGCATCTTTTAGTTATGTTTTTCTTATACTTATTTCTCGCTTAATTCCACTGCTGTCAAAGAATATATTTTAAATGAGTTAAATCCTTTAAATATGTTGTTTTATGGCCTAGCATATGGTAGGGGGTTTTTTTTGTAAATGTTTCATATGTAACTGAAAAGAATATATATACTGCTCTTATTTGGTAAATATTCTACATACATCCATTAGGTCAAATTTGCTAATTGTATTAGTCATATCTTCTATATCCCTACTAATTTGGGATACAGATGATTATCTGCATGTTTTCCCACATACTGCAAGAGATGTGTTAAAAATCTCCCTAAACTGAAAGACAAGAGCTCTTAGATTGAAAGCAACTACTGAGTACCCAGCACAATGTTAGAAAATAGACCAACACTAAGACACATCAGTGAAATTTCACAATACTAAGGAAGAAAAGGATCTCTTAAAAACTCTCAGAGAAAAATTTTAAAATTTATATAGGGCTTCCCTGGTGGCCCAGTGGTTCAGAATCTGCCTGCCAATGCAGGGGACACAGGTTCGAGCCCTGGTCCAGGAAGATCCCACATGCCGGGGAGCAACTAAGCCCGTGAGCCACAACTACTGAGCCTGCGCTCTAGAGCCCACGAGCCACAACTACTGAAGCCCGCGCACCTAGAGCCCGTGCTCCCCAACAAGAGAAGCCACCGTAATGAGAAGCCCACACATCGCAAGTAAGAGTAGCCCCCGCTCACTGCAACTAGAGAAAGCCCGCGCACAGCAACGAAGACCCAACGCAGCCAAAAATAAATAAATAAATTTATAAAATTTATACAAAGGATGAAGGATCAGCATGGTACTGGATTTCTCAATAGTAATGAGAAAAATGAAGTACTATCTTAAAAACTCTAAAAGTATTTAAAATCTTGACTTTTGTACCTGGAAAATCTATGAAATAATTGTAAGGTATTTTCAGACATGCTAATTTTTGCAAAATTTATACCCAGAATAGCCTGTACACTGAAATAAAGTGGAACTTCCTAGAAGATATCCCCACTAAAATAAGAAAGTGAATCAAGAGAAATACGTATGATCACGAAAAAAGAGGGCTCTGACTCAAGCAAACAGCAATGGGAATGAATGATAATGATAAAAAGAGATCTCAAGATAACTGTTGTACAGCACATATATAGAGTAACCAACTATCTAAATTGGAACAACTCAGGAGGCTTTAGGAGAAACTTCTTCAAGAAAACAAATTGGGCAGAATAACAAATGTATTGGAACATATTGGGTGGAGATTTATATAAGTGGGGAAGAGGCTGGAGATAAATCAATGATAAGTTCATGGAAAACCAACTCATCAAACAAAAGACATTTATTAATTTCAGAGAAAACAAAAAGTTATTTAGAAAGTAAAAATAATCATAATATACCACATGGCTCAGTTGACAACGACACTTATATAGTCATAATAGTGTAATATTGAATACTGAACTAAGCAAAACTAGAATATAAGTATATTTGAAGAATGGGAATATAATGAGAGGATAAAGAGAGACTAAGGGGCTGGAGGAGGAGATCGGGCAGAGTGAGTAAAGAATATAAAAAAGAGCTAGATCTTCACCTTCCATAGTAAAAAGTGTATAATGTATAAAATGTACAAGTGTATAATGTGTAAACCTAAAAACTCAAGTAACTATATTTAGAGATATCCGTGTAAACAGAATATTATGCACTTTTGCAAACACATTCTCAACATTCTTTGGAATCTCAGGAACTTAGTTATTTCAGGTACTTACCAAGATGCTGATTTCTGAGTAATATAGGAAATCTTGGTCAGCAGAAGTTCCAGCAGATACCCTCGGGGAGAGTCTCCCAGCATATGCAATTCATCCACAACCACCATTCCTAAAGAGATTTTCCAGATACTAGTTTTTACAGAATTTCACAATTCCAAGAATTTTAAAAGACTCAACATCTTGTATCTTGTACCATAAATAGCTGTCATTATAATACACTGCAGGTAATACAAATTTCTAACCATAAAACAAAAATCAGATTCCACATAGCAGACAACTCTTTTCCAAGATATTTCAAGTATAATAAGTGGTCTTACCACAATGTATTCTGGATCTAAAAATCAATGATTAGCTAACTCAGGTCTAACTCAAGGAAAACTTCGTCGTGTTACTCAGACAATTCTTAATTGGCAACCTTGTAGAAATACATGTACAATGAAAATCAAGGACATCCACGACAATTATTCAGTGGGTTGACTTTTCTATGGGGAAAACAGCCAGGGCAACCATACTGATGTTAGCAAGTGCTTAGAAAAACAGAATCAGATCAAGAAGAAATAAATGACTTTAAGGGGATGTTTTTGTTTGATTATGGTAGACTAGTGACTCACCCTACTATAAAACATAAATATGATCATAATTCCCTCCTCCCCTACTTGGAGAATCAAACCAGTCTATGCACTTGGAATAATGCTCAAGAAGTACTGAAATTAGTATCAACGAATGCCTCCTTTAAACATTTTCATAACATCATAGTTTGCATGGGCACTGGTGTCTCCCCCACAAATCCCCCTACAAAAATAAAGACCTTTCAGACTATTTCCTAATGACACATGATGATCCTTTTCCTCATCAATTACCTATTTCCAAATCATATTGTATGATGACTTATTTCAGCATTCATTCATCCACCCAAAAAATATTTATTCTACCTAGTGTGCCAGGCACTGTGCTAGGTATAGTAGATATAACACTTAATCTGATACAACACAATCTGACAATTCTGATACAAACTGATGAATGTGATTTCTCTCTCCAAGCTTTATAGAGCGGAGCCTGTGTCTCATTAATCTTTGATTTTACTCCCCACCCCTAGCCTACCCTAACTTTACCATTTAAGTTCACCAAGAAAACAATGAGTAGCTAACTGATATTCTTGCAGCTTCTATTGCTGCTATAACCATTCTCTTCCTGTTGCTACCTCTACATAGTGGGCTTTCCCAAGTGGTTGGAAAAGAAAAAAAAAAAGGATTAAGGTAGAAAAGTTCCAAGCTCAAATACAGTGCCAGTTTCTATAGCTCCCTACCATTTGCCTGCTAAATGGTAGCCTCTGGGTCCAGGCCTAATCTAGATACCACAGTACCAGAATATGATAATGAATACATATATACACTAATTGCAGAGATGGCAGATGCCTCCTTCTATTCCTGGTAAACTTTAGATAGGAAAGAAGCAATGAGAAATGACTTGAGGGTTCAAGGATACCCTCTATGCTTTGTAAAGTGCAAAAATACAAGGAAGTAGAGTCAATAACATCAGTAGGATGCAAAACTTTTTTTTTTTTTTTTTACAGAGTTCCTAACATTACAGATGCCAATTCTCACCTCCAGAAGTAGATGACAGACAATAGAATAAAACATAAGACATACAGAAATCACAACAGCTTCACTCCATTCTATCAAAAATAGCAAAAGAAAGTATATACTTATTTCCTTATTTGCTTACCTAATATATCCATCTTATTCTCCTCTATGAGGCGATTGATCAGACCATTGGCTCTCTCAATTGTGCAGACAGCAATATCCAAAGAAGAGAAATGCCCTGTTGGAGAGGTACTGCCCATATAACCATCTACTTTTATTCCTACTTCCTGAAACAGACTCTAAATTGAGTAAAAAGGAAAAATACAGGGGAAAATATTTGAAATTCATGAATCTTAAATTGGTTCTGTCCCAAAACATAGACATAAGTATTCAAATACATTTATCAGATTACTGTTACTTATTCCTGGTCAGGGCACACTGGTTCTTTTTAGAATCATATACTAAAAATAAGAAGTTCAGAACTGACAAAACTCAGTACAGAGATTTTCTGTTAAGACAGAGTCAAATAAAATGGCATACTTAATCAAATAAGTTCTAAGAGCTCTTTATAGAAATTAAAATTAAAGAAAAACTACCTTAAGCATTAACATTTTTAATCTAATAAACAAGCAAGAAACTCACTCTTTCTTTAACCCTAATGTAATATTTTCAGAAACAAATTTATACTTCATGAGGAAAATATTCTCATTATTCCACTAAAGATTAGTTTTTTATATAATGGAAGAAAAGGTTTCAAAAGTCAAATGCAATGGGACTTCGATGTTAATTTTTTTTAGTTTAACTTTTAACTAACATACCTTCTCAATAAAAAGGATCATTATTTTGTTACTTTGGTCTAAGTTGAAAGGATGTTACCATGTAGAACCATCTTTGTTGGCTATTTGACCTCTGAAATAACTGTTAAAAAAGATTTATAGAACCACTGAATTTTAGAGCTGTTCATTCAATAAAATGTTTCTGAGTGTTTACTAAGTTAACCCATAGTTAACCCCATAGTTTCATTTTACCAGTGAAAAAACTGAGGCCCAGCAGATTATGTGTCTGGCCTGAAGACACAGGTAGTGGCAAAACTGGGAAGAGAACTCAGATTTTTTGTATTACCACTGCAATAATCTTGGCATTCCAAAATCACATTTTTTCACTGCAGAAATCAGAATAAATTTATTCTATTTAATGAAATATTGTATTTGTAAAAATACCTTAAAGACCAGTGAGCATCACACAAATGTATACTGTTGTCATTCATTTTTGCAGGAGAACAGAAGAAGAAAACACAGGTCTGGAGCTTTACATAAGCACCAATGGATCTTGTTCTTCATCCTCTAACGTTCCCAAATGGCCCTGCATTAGGATGGGATATGCTTCCTCAAACACACTTCCTTTCCATGCTTCAGTATAGTCCTACTATTCACTTAAGAGGTTGATTCTTAATTTGCACTTTTATATGCTAATTAAAGTACTCTGCCTATTTCCTAAGGAAAAGTTTATAAATTTTTACACAATTTTCACCAATTGCTCTTTGATTTAATGGCCCTTTCTCCTTTATGCAGTAATTTAAAAGTTTCCCCTCATAAATGGTCAACTTTTAAAGCTACAATGGGATGTAATAAAAGAAATTTTATTTTCCAATTGCTTTTATAATTCTATTTCAAACGAGTAAAGCCGAAGCTGCCAATAATAGGCCTTTCACAATTTCAAACTTAGTAGAAGAACATTACCTGGAAATAGTATTTCTTCTCTTTAGCCACAGAGACAAAGGGCAGAATAAATAGAGCTTTCTTCCGCGTTTCCAAGACCCGCTTCAAAATAAGTAGTTCAGCAACAAGAGTCTTCCCAGCACTTGTAGGAGCTAAAACAAGTTATTCGGTAAGGTTATCACAAAAAGAAGTAATATCTGATACACTGCATTAATAAGTGTTTTAAATCATATCCAGTAACTAAATAGCCCAAGGCTAAACTATCATTAAGGCCCCAGCTAGCATTTGAAACCTTTATACCCTGAAATGCCCGACTTTAAACCAGGTTTCTAAATACTCTCACAGTGAAAATAGAGACAAAGAAATCTTTACATCAAATAAATGATGAATATTACTGAGTACCTAGCTTATACCTAAAGATCCTTTCCTTTAAGTACTGAATAGTTAAAAGCCCTGCTTTGGGGAAGTAGATAAAAAGCTTTAATACATTGTGATAGGAGCTATGATAGAAGTTGAGGGAGAAGAGCTGTAAGGAAGTTTATGGAAACAGAACTTATGAGAGCAAAGAAGGCAAGAAGAAAGGAATGCCAAGCAGAAAAAAACAGCATGTGTAAAGGTCTAGAGGAAAGCGTGGTGTGTTCAGATGATAGTAAGTAATTTAGTAAGTCTGAAGTATAAAGTACAAGTAGGGGATTGAAAAAAGAGATATGAAAGTGCCACATGGAGAAGACTTTTATAATCCTACCACGTAAGGAATTTATCCTGAAAGCAATGCAGAGTGACTAGTGAGTTTTATGAAAAGGAATGACAAAATCATATTTGTACTTTATAGAGATCACTTTGGCTGCAGGAGCAAAGCAAGAGCAGAAAGAAAAGATTAACTAGTTAGAGAACTATTGCATAATCTAGAAGATGATAGTAAACTAGGTAATGGACCTAAGAACAGAGAGTAGTAGCCAGAATCAAGACATTTGAGGTAATAGACACTACACTTGGTGATTAATTAATGCGAGTCGGTGAGCAGAGTTATGAATGACACCCAAGTTCTTGTTTAAGCAACTGAAACAGTCAGGCCATTCTACCACTGCCACCAACTGCCACTAGTTAGCATTAACTGAGTATTTCTTACATGTCAAAAACTTTTCTAAGCCCACACCCTGGCACTCATGCTCTCTGCGCGCGCACGCGCTCACTCCCTCCCTCCCTCTGCTTCTCTCTCTCAACTAATTTGCAAGGTTACACAGTCAGTAAACAGCCTGAACTTATATCTATTGACAGTTAACTCTCTAATTATTTTTGGCAGCCATAATGAAAATCTGGATGACTCACAATTTCAGAGAAAACTGATACAAAGGACGTACATCTTACCAAGTGATTAGATTCTAAAGTCAGTATACTAAGCACAGATGGTTAAAAATTATGTAAGTCAAAGTTGCTCTTGAAAGCCCATATAAACCTTTCATAAAGTATATTACATAGGGTTTTGTATATACAATCCTGTATAAGCAGGTCAACTTATAAACATATAACGTAAAATGTTCACACACTGAAAAGCAACTGAGATCAACTGTGGGAAGAGCACATTTACATCTCATACTGCACACCCACTCTGGGACATATGTTTTTTGAGAGGAATGGTAGGCAGATAATTCTGTTTAAATTGTTGGGTTTTTGCCTTCCCCCACCCTACCATCTAATGGAATTTTCATAATTGAAGTATGAATATGAAACTCTGCTTTTCAAATATTTTAAGACTTTCTCTAGTTATAAAGCACTTTCTCACCCTACCTTACCTCAATAGAGTGTCCTTTACATTAATAAGTCTTAAAATTAGTAGAGAAATTAACTTGCACAAATTTGAATACCTGAATAGACTAAATTCTTTCCTTCCAGGACTTGTCCAAGCAAAAGGCACTCTGCTTGCCATTCAAACATCTTTTTTACACCAAAACTGTGATATTTCTCCAGAACCGCTGTAGGAAGCCCCCAATTTGCCAATAGCAGCTTATCTACTTTATCGTCAGGAAACGTCTGCTTGCATTTCCCTTTTAGGAAAAAAAAGAAAAAAAGGACATAGTTGAATTTAGTTCTAACATAAGACTTCAGTAATTAGCCTTCCACTGTGTTTTGGGATTCCTATGTGTTGTAAAGAGGCTATTTAAAGTACATCCTGACAATATAAGGATCTGTAAGGAGCACTGCGCACTATTAGGAGTGAATTCCCTACAGGTGATGAGATTTGGCCAACTAGCAAGTTGTTTCTGTAAATAAAGGTCGAAAAGACCCAGAAACCACTTGAAGATTACTACCAGACAGTCGCTGAATATGGACTGAAAGCTCTTCCACGTCAATAGAAAGTGACGTGCCGCACCAGGTCCTAGTCACAAACTGAGAAAGGGGAGTAGAAGCCTAGCAGGCCGTGCAAACGCGCGAGCTCCGCGCGGTGAGGACACCTCCCGACGAGGGGCCCGGGTGAGCTGCCCACCTCGCCCGCTGCCCACGGAGTGCCTGGGAGTACCTGCAGCTCTGGCCGGCGGGCGGCCGCGGTCCCTCAGGCTGCGTCTCAGGCCCGGGGGCGGGCTCAGCACCGGCCGCGAGAGGAGCAGGGGGCTGTCACTGCTGTCACCGCCGCTTCCCGAAAAGGAGTCTGAGCCTGATGCTGAACGTCGTCGTTTCCCACTCCAGCGCGTCAGATTCATCGCGAAATATTCTCGGCCATTCAAGGAAAGGCACAGTCCCAGCATCCTCCCGCTCGGAAGAAACAGAGGCTGGCGACAGATGCGGCCGCCATCTTCCCGCCACGGCTTTCAAACTCAAGCCTCCCAGCCCGCCCCGGAACCATAGAGTTCTCAGTGACGAGAGTAACCTGAGGACCATAGAATCGTGGGGAAGGAGCGGCTCTCGCTGGTGTTCTAGGCCTCCGGCCGCTCACCTTGGTTGTCGGATAGTGAAAGAGAACCAGAGTTGGACCTAGATTAAACGAGGGGAAAACCAAACTCAGTATATATAATCTCCAATTATAATCATACTGGCTTAAAGTTTTTCCTTTTCTTTTTGTCCATGTCTGGTTTAAATAGCAAGTTTATGTTAACTTCATAAAATGAACTGCCCATAATCGGTAGAGAAGTAGCTCTATTTAACATATCGTATTTTTAAAACAATTATTACAAATTATATGTGCAAAACATTATACAAGTAAAATTTAGGATTTAGAATGGAGTGCAATTTACTTTCTCCTGGTATGTGATGGTAGGGCAGAGGTTATTTCTGTACACAATTTCTACTTTAGCCATCATACGCTGTGAGGAATATGTGATGGAGAGATAGGGACTGCGGCCGATAGACCTCTTAGGTAGTAGAACACTGCATGGAAGGGGCTCTGGATGTGCCTGAGTGATCATTCGGAACCAAGAGCTTGTTAATGGATCTGTGCTCTACCTTTGGCAAGGTAGGATCAAACGAGTTCTGGACTTAAATTGATGCCAGTTAAATACCCAGTTGCACAATTCGTTTCACCAAGCAAATCTAGTAAGGGAAAGGACTGCCTTGAAGGGGCGGTGCTTTTCTACAGCTCTAAAAGTCTCAAAAGGACCAGTCCAATGACAACAACAAAAATTCTCCTATTTCCCGGACTTGTAGCCTGGGAAATAGGAGAATCAGTTCTCCTGTGAAACCTTCCTTGTTAAAAGAAAATTTTGGGGGACAGTATTCTAAAATTCCACAAGATGGAGACATTACTCCATGAAGGAAGCACTTTTCTTAGTTACCTTTCGTGCAATCATTCACTCAACTAGTTATTGAGCGTCTACTACGTGCTAGGCATTGGGTATATGGCAGGGAAATGGAAGAAATGGCTCCTGCTCTCAAAGTGAAAGAGACTAGAGGAGACAGACATTAAACTAATTAATTATTGATAATTTTAAATTGTACTAATGCTCAGGCAAAAAAGAATAGAGTGCTATCAAAGAAATAAAAGAATCCTAATTTAGATTGTAGTCATGGAAGATCTTTCAGAGATGCAGTGTAGCATAGGGGTCAAGAGTGCAGCAACTCTGTAGCCAGTCAGTCTGTGTTTGAAGACTTAGTAGCTGTGTGATTTTGCTTAACCCCCTGAGCTTCCTTTTCCTCATCTATATGATGGAGGTGATAAGAGTAACAACTATTTGGTTATTACTAGCACTAAGTTAGTCATAGGTGTAAAGTGCTTAGAACAGTGCCCAACACATAGTAAGTGCTCTTCAGAGAAAGTGCTATATAAATATTGTAATATTGCTCCCAATATAAATCCAGCACTTCGATGGGAAAAGAATAAACCAAAGAAATCTCTGTCACAAAGTTATTCTATTTTTATTAGGTGAACTATGATCAAGTGGGAAAAATAATTAGGAAGAAATTGAAAGGCATAGTTTGTGTCATCCTTCTAAAAAGCCTAGAGAATATTTTTAAATTTACAATGTATTTCAAGCATTCAACATAAATTTCTAATTTAAAAAAAAACTCTTAGAAAATAGAAAGGAGAAGATTACTTCTCAAAAATGTTAAACATTTTTGGTGCTAATAGTTACCATAATAATTAAAGCTAATACACCTGAAGTATTTCCCGCCTATCTTTTAACTGTGAGCTTGGATTCCTTGGAATTTTATCTGTGGTAATTCCTTAAGGTCTGCATTAAAGACCTTGAAATTTTTGTTGAATATATTTCTGCCAGCTACCTGGGAGACATATCAATTCTGGCCCATTTTATTTTTTTTTATTTATTTATTTATTTATTTTAAACATCTTTATTGAAGTATAATTGCCTTACAATGGTGTGTTAGCTTCTGCTTTATAACAAAGTGAATCAGTTATACATATACAATATGTTCCCATTTCTCTTCCCTCTTGCATCTCCCTCCCTCCCACCCTCCCCATCCCACCCCTCTAGGTGGTCACAAAGCACCGAGCTGATCTCCCTGTGCTATGCGGCTGCTTCCCACTAGTTATCTATTTTACATTTGGTAGTGTATATATGTCCATGACACTCTCTTACCCTGTCACATCTCACCCCACCCCCTCCCCATATCCTCAGGTCCATTCTCTAGTAGGTCTGTGTCTTTATTCCCGTCTTGCCACTAGGTTCTTCATGGCCTTTTTTTTTTTTTTTCCTTAGATTCCGTATATATGTGTTAGCATACTGTATTTGTTTTTCTCTTTCTGACTTACTTCACTCTGTATGACAGACTCTAACTCCATCCACCTCATTACAAATACCTCCATTTCATTTCTTTTTATGGCTGAGTAATATTCCATTGTATATATGTGCCACATCTTCTTTATCCATTCATCTGTCGATGGACATTTAGGTTGCTTCCATGTCCTGGCTATTGTAAATAGAGCTGCAATGAACATTTTGGTACATGACTCTTTTTGAATTATGGTTTTCTCAGGGTATATGCCCAGTAGTGGGATTGCTGGGTCGTATGGTAGTTCAATTTGTAGTTTTTTAAGGAACCTCCATACTGTTCTCCATAGTGGCTGTATCAATTTACATTCCCACCAACAGTGCAAGAGTGTTCCCTTTCCTCCACACCCTCTCCAGCATTTATTGTTTCTAGATTTTTTGATGATGGCCATTCTGACTGGTGTGAGATGATACCTCATTGTAGTTTTGATTTGCATTTCTCTAATGATTAATGATGTTGAGCATTCTTTCATGTGTCTGTAGGCCATCTGTATATCTTCTTTGGAGAAATGTCTATTTAGGTCTTCTGCCCATTTTTGGATTGGGTTGTTCGTTTTTTTGTTATTGAGCTGCATGAGCTGCTTGTAAATCTTGGAGATTAATCCTTTGTCAGCTGCTTCATTTGCAAATATTTTCTCCCATTCTGATGGTTGTCTTTTGGTCTTGTTTATGGTTTCCTTTGCTGTGCAAAAGCTTTTAAGTTTCATTAGGTCCCATTTGTTTATTTGTGTTCTTATTTCCATTTCTCTGGGAGCTGGGTCAAAAAGAATCTTGCTGTGATGTATGTCATAGAGTGTTCTGCCTATGTTTTCCTCTAAGAGTTTGATAGTGTCTGCCCTTACACTTGGGTCTTTAATCCATTTTGAGTTTATTTTTGTGCATGGTGTCAGGGAGTGTTCTAATTTCATACTTTTACATGTACCTGTCCAATTTTCCCAGCACCACTTATTGAAGAGGCTGTCTTTTCTCCACTGTATATGCTTGCCTCCTTTATCAAAGATAAGGTGACCATATGTGTGTGGGTTTATCTCTGGACTTTCTATCCTGTTCCATTGATCTATATTTCTGTTTTTGTGCCAGTACCAAACTGTCTTGATTACTGAAGCTTTGTAATATAGTCTGAAGTCAGGGAGCCTGATTCCCCCAGCTCCGTTTTTCTTTCTCAAGATTGCTTTGGCTATTCGGGGTCTTTTGTGTTTCCATACAAATTGTGAAATTTTTTGTTCTAGTTCTGTGAAAAATGCCAGTGGTAGTTTGATAGGGATTGCATTGAATCTGTAGATTGCTTTGGGTAGTAGAGTCATTTTCACAATGTTGATTCTTCCAATCCAGGAACATGGTATATCTCTCCATCTATTTGTATCATCTTTAATTTCTTTCATCAGTGTCTTATAATTTTCTGCATACAGGTCTTTTGTCTCCTTAGGTAGGTTTATTCCTAGATATTTTATTCTTTTTGTTGCAATGGTAAACAGGAGTGTTTTCTTAATTTCACTTTCAGATTTTTCGTCATTAGTGTATAGAAATGCAAGAGATTTCTGTGCATTAATTTTGTATCCTGCTACTTTACCAAATTCATTGATTAGCTCTAGGAGTTTTCTGGTAGCATCTTTAGGATTCTCTAAATATAGTATCATGTCATCTGCAAACAGTGACAGCTTTACTTCTTCTTTTCCGATTTGGATTCCTTTTATTTCTTTTTCTTCTCTGATTGCTGTGGCCTACACTTCCAAAACTATGTTGAATAATAGTGGTGAGAGTGGGCAACCTTGTCTTGTTCCTGATCTTAGTGGAAATGGTTTCAGTTTTTCACCATTGAGGACGATGTTGGCTGTGGGTTTGTCATATATGGCCTTTATTATGTTGAGGAAAGTTCCCTCTATGCCTACTTTCTGCAGGGCTTTTATCATAAATGGGTGTTGAATTTTGTCGAAAGCTTTCTCTGCATCTATTGAGATGATCATATGGTTTTTCTCCTTCAATTTGTTAATATGGTGTATCACATTGATTGATTTGCATATGTTGAAGAATCCTTGCATTCCTGGGATAAACCCCACTTGATCGTGGTGTATGATCCTTTTAATGTGCTGTTGGATTCTGTTTGCTAGTATTTTGTTGAGGATTTTTGCATCTATGTTCATCAGTGATATTGGCCTGTAGTTTTCTTTCTTTGTGACATCTTTGTCTGGTTTTGGTATCAGGGTGATGGTGGCCTCGTAGAATGAGTTTGGGAGTGTTCCTCCCTCTGCAATATTTTGGAAGAGTTTGAGAAGGATAGGTGTTAGCTCTTCTCTAAATGTTTGATAGAATTCGCCTGTGAAGCCATCTGGTCCTGGGCTTTTGTTTGTTGGAAGGTTTTTCATCACAGTTTCAATTTCAGTGCTTGTGATTGGTCTGTTCATATTTTCTATTCTTCCTGGTTCAGTCTTGGCAGTTTGTGCATTTCTAAGAATCTGTCCATTTCTTCCAGGTTGTCCATTTTATTGGCATAGAGTTGCTTGTAGTAATCTCTCATGATCGTTTGTATTTCTGCAGTGTCAGTGGTTACTTCTCCTTTTTCATTTCCAATTCTATTGATTTGAGTCTCCTCCCTTTTTCTCTTGATGAGTCTGGCTAATGGTTTATCAATTTTGTTTATCTTCTCAAAGAACCAGCTTTTAGTTTCATTGATTTTTGCTATTGTTTCCTTCATTTCTTTTTCATTTATTTCTGACCTAATCTTTATGATTTCTTTCCTTCTGCTGGATTTGGGGGTTTTTTGTTCTTCTTTCTCTAATTGCTTTAGGTGCAAGGTTAGGTTGTTTATTCGAGATGTTTCCTGTTTCTTGATGTAGGCTTGTATTGCTATAAACTTCCCTCTTAGAAATGCTTTTGCTGCGTCCCATAGGTTTTGGATCGTCATATCTCCATTGTCATTTGTTTCTAGGTATTTTTTGATTTCCCCTTTGATTTCTTCAGTGATCACTTCGTTATTAAGTAGTGTATTGTGTAGCCTCCATGTGTTTGTATTTTTTACAGATCTTTTCCTGTAATTGATATCTAGTCTCATAGCGTTGTGGTCGGAAAAGATACTTGATACGATTTCAATTTTCTTAAATTTACCAAGGCTTGATTTGTAACCCAAGATATGATCTATCCTGGAGAATGTTCCATGAGCACTTGAGAAAAATGTGTATTCTGTTGTTTTTGGGTGGAATGTCCTATAAATATCAATTAAGTCCATCTTGTTTAATGTATCATTTAAAGCTTGTGTTTCCTTATTTATTTTCATTTTGGATGATCTGTCCATTGGTGAAAGTGGGGTGTTAAAGTCCCCTACTATGATTGTGTTGCTGTCGATTTCCCCTTTTATGGCTGTTAGTATTTGCCTTATGTATTGAGGTGCTCCTATGTTGGGTGCATAAATATTTACAATTGTTATACCTTCCTCTTGGATCGATCCCTTGATCATTATATAGTGTCCTTCTTTGTCTCTTGTAATAGTCTTTATTTTAAAGTCTATTTTGTCTGATATGAGAATTGCTACTCCAGCTTTCTTTTGATTTCCATTTGCATGGAATATCTTTTTCCATCCCCTCACTTTCAGTCTGTATGTGTCTCTAGGTCTGAAGTGGGTCTCTTGTAGACAGCATATATATGGGTCTTGTTTTTGTATCCATTCAGCCAGCCTGTGTCTTTTGGTGGGAGCATTTAATCCATTTACATTCAAGGTAATTATCGATATGTATGTTCCTATTCCCATTTTCTTAAATGTTTTGGGTTTGTTATTGTAGGTGTTTTCCTTCTCTTGTGTTTCTTGCCTAGAGAAGTTCCTTTAGCATTTGTTGTAAAGAAAAATTAAGGAAACACTCCCATTTACCGTTGCAACAAAAAGAATAAAACACCTAAGAATAAACCTACCTAGGGAGACAAAAGACGTGTATGCAGAAAACTATAAGACACTGTTGAAAGAAATTAAAGATGATACAAACAGATGGAGAGATATACCATGTTCTTGGATTGGAAGAATCAACATTGTGAAAATGACTATACTACCCACAGCAATCTACAGATTCAATGCAATCCCTATCAAATTACCAACGGCATTTTTTACAGAAGTAAAACAAAAAATCTTAAAATTTATATGGAGACACAGAAGACCCTGAATAGCCAAAGCACTCTTGAGGGAAAAAAACGGAGCTGGAGGAATCAGACTCCCAGACTTCAGACTATACTACAAAGCTACAGTAATCAAGACAATATGGTACTGGCACAAAAACAGAAATATAGACCAATGGAACAAGATAGAAAGCCCAGAGATAAACCCATGAACCTATGGTCACCTAATCTATGACAAATGAGGCAAGGATATACAATGGAGAAAAGACAGTCTCTTCAATAAGTGGTGCTGGGAAAAGTGGACAGCTACATGTAAAAGAATGAAATTAGGACACTCCCTAACACCATACACAAAAATAAACTCAAAATGGATTAGAGACCTAAATATAAGACCAGACACTATAAAACTCTTGGAGGAAAACATAGGAAGAACATTCTTTGACATAAATCACAGCAAGACCTTTTTTGATCCACCTACTAGAGTAATGGAAATAAAAACAAAAATAAACAAATGGGACCTAATGAAACTTAAAAGCTTTTGCAAAGCAAAGGAAACTACAAACAAGATGAAAAGACAACCCTCAGAATGGGAAAAAATATTTGCAAATGAATCAATGGACAAAGGATTAATCTCCAAAATATATAAAGAGCTCATGCAGCTCAATATTAAAAAAACAAAAAACCCAATCAAAAAATGGGCTGAAGACCTAAACAGATATTTCTCCAAAGAGGACATACAGATGGCCAAGAAGCACATGAAAAGCTGCTGAACATCACTAATTATTAGAGAAATGCAAATCAAAACTACAATGAGGTATTACCTCACACCAGTTAGAATGGGCATCATCAGAAAATCTACAAACAACAAGTGCTGGAGAGGGTGTGGAGAAAAGGGAATCCTCTTGCACTGTTGGTGGGAATGTAAATTGATATGGCCACTATGGAGAACAGTATGGAGGTTCCTTAAAAACTAAAAATAGAATTACCATATGACCCAGCAATCCCACTACTGGGCATATACCCAGAGAAAACCATAATTCAAAAAGACACATGCACCCCAATGTTCATTGCAGCACTATTTACAATAGCCAGGTCATGGAAGCAACCTAAATGCCCATCAACAGACGAATGGATAAAGAAGTTGTGGTACATATATACAATGGAATATTACTCAGCCATAAAAAGGAACGAAATTGGGTCATTTGTAGAGACATGGATGAATCTAGAGACTGTCATAGAGTGAAGTAAGTGAGAAAGAGAAAAACAAATATCACATATTAACCCATATGTGTGGAACCTAGAAACATGGTACAGATGAACCGTTTTGCATGGCAGAAATTGAGACACAGATGTAGAGAACAAACGTATGGACGCCAAGGGGGGAAAGCAGTGGTGGGTGGGGCTGGCGGTGTGATGAATTGGGAGGTTGGGATTGACATGTATATACTGATGTGTATAAAATGGATGATTTATAAGAACCTGCTGTATAAAGAAATAAATAAAATAAAATCCAAAAAAAAAAGTCCTTTTGACTCCCATAGGAGCCTGAATTTCCACTACTCCATTTACCCACACATGAACATGGCTGTTTAATTATCTGTCTTCCCCACTAGACATAATCTCCATAAAGTCAGAGATCATGTCTATTATGGTTGACTTTGTATATCCTGCTGATGAGTATTGAAGGTCTCAGGCGTTTGTTCCATAAATCTTTACTACAATCCTTTGAGGGAATTAATTATTGCATCTGGTTGTTCTGTCAGTTATTGAGAGAGAGATGTTGGAGTCTCCAATTATGATTCTGGTTTTGTTTATTTTTCCTTTCAGCTCTATCAGTTTTTGCTTCACATTTGTTGTTTCATATGTACACATTTAGGATTGCTACATCTTCTTGGTATATTGATCCTTTTATCATTATGTAATGTCCCTCTCTGTCCTTGATAATTTATTTGCTTTGCTCTGTACTTCATCTGATATTAAGATAGTCACTCCAGCTTTCTTTTGATTAATGTTTGCATTTTATCTTTTCTATCCTTTTATTTTTAACCAACTTATGTAATTATATTTGAACTTAGTTTATTGTAGAAAATATACAGTTGACTCGTTTCCTCCCCACCTACTCTGCCACTCGCTGTCTCTAAATTTTCATATTTAGACCATGTATATTTAATGTAATTATTGATATTAGGGCTTAGGTTTCTTACTTTATTTTTTTTTTACATTTATGTTTGTTTTTTCTGTTTTCTTTTTCTTGCCTATGTATGGGTCGCTAGAACATTTTTCAGAATTCTGTTTTATTTTGTCTACAATTTTTGAGAACATCTCTTTGCATAGCTTTTTAAAGTTATTGCTCCAGATAGTATATATATAGTAATAATATATGATATATGTAATAATAATGTCCAAAGTCAATGGATTTTGAAATTGTGAGTGAACTATAGAAGTCTTATCTCCCTTTATGTCCCTTTACCCTCCTCCATTTATAATATGTGTGTTATTGTGTTAAATATTTTCTCTATATTCATTGAGAACCACCCTGAAAGGTATTATAATTTTGGCTTTAACCATTGAACAGTTTAGGAAACTCAAGAGGAAAATGAAAATGTATTGTGTTTACCCATATTTTTATCTATGTTCTTTCTTCCTTCTTGTTGTTCCAAAAATCCTTCTATTATCATTTCCTTTCTTTTTAGAGAACTTCCTTTAGCCATTCTTTTAAGGTAGGTCTGCTGGTGACAAATTCTCTTAGTTTTCTTTCATCTGAGAATCTCATAAATTCCCCTTCGTTCCTGAAATAGTTTTTCACTGGGAATAAAATTCTGGGTTAATAGTTCTTTTAGCACTTGAACAATGCTTTTTCATTTCCTTCTAGTCTTCATGGTTTCTGATGCTGTCATCTGAATTATGCTGTCATTTGAATTGTGCTGTCATTTGAATTCTGTTTCCCCTGTTGATAACATGTCATTTCTCTTCGACTGCTTTTAGGACTTTGTCTTTAGTTTTCAGAAAATTGATTATCATATGTCTTGGTATTAATTTCCCTGGTTTTAACACATTTCAGGCTAGCTCAGCTTTTTCAATCTGTAAGTTTATGATTTTTGCAAAATTTTGGAAATTTTTAGTCATTTTTTAAAATAGTTTTCAGCCCTCCCTCTTACTCTGTTTCTGGGACTCTGATGATACAAATATTAGACTTTTTGTCCACAGGTCCCTAAGGTTCTGTCCATTTTTTCCCAGACTATTTTCTCTTTGTTTTTTAGATTGGGTAGTTTCTGTATTTCAGATTCACTGATCCTTCTTTCTGTCCTCTCAGTTTTGCTATTGAGCCTATTCATTGAGTTTTTCCTTTTGGTTATATTTTTTAGTTCTAAATTTTTCATTTGGTTCTTCTTTATATCTTTATTTCTTTTTGAGGCTTCCTATTTCTTTACTAAACTTTAAGTTTTTTATTTGTGTCGAGTATTTGTTATTGCTTGTTCAAAAAATTTTATGATGATTCCTTTAAAGTTCTTGTCAGACAACTTGACATGTGTGTCATCTCATCGTTGGCATTTGTTGATTGTCTCACTTAGTGTGAGATCTCCCTGGTTCCTGGTATAACAAATGATTTTCACTGGAAACCTGGACATTTTGTACATTATACGACTCAGGATATTATTTAAATCTTGTGTTTTATCAGACCTCCTCTGATACCAACCTGGTGGATGGAAGGGACACTACTTTATTACCGTCAGGTTGAGGTGGAAGTTCAAGTTCTACGCTCAGCCTCCCTTGACACTGTGTGTGTGGGGAGGGGTTGGGTGGGGAGTGGGTAGGGTGTAGGGGGAGAAGGGAGGGAAGGATTTCATTACAGCTGGGCCGGGGTGGAAATTTAGTTTCCCTACTAGGCCTCTCTTGATTCCACCCTGGTTAGGAAGGGGAGGGACACCTCGTTACTGCTCTCCACATGGCTTCCACTGATACCTTTTGAGGGGGCCAGGGGTTGGGGGGCTTGTTACTACTGAGAAGTCATGAAAGTCCTCATTCTCAACTAAGCCTCATCTGATACTATTCCCGTGAAGATGGGGAAGAATACCTCATTATTACCAGATGGGGATGGAACTCTAGGTTTCCCACTTGGTCTTAACTGAAGCTTGTGGACAGAAAGATGTTCATTACCACCCAACAGGAAGTCCTGGCTCCCCACTCAGCCTTCTATGACATCTCCCAGGTGCAAAGAAGCTGGGAAGGGAATGCCTCCTTACAGTGGAAAAGGTGTAAGCCTAGGCTTTTCACTCAGTTTTGCTGGCCAGGGTAGAAGTGGGGCTCTAATGTTTTTGTAGAGTTCATATTGTCTAAAAGTCTCCTGTCTTTCTTGGCTGCCCCTTTCCTGGTCCTTTGAGAGGAAGAGGAGGCTTTTCTTGGTACTTTTTTTGTCTGTGCCCATTGGCATTTCCAGGTTGCTGGCTTTTCTAGTGTCCAGTCTGGGATATACATGGCAAGACAAAACAAAAAAAAACAACAAAACAAAACAGGAAACTCACAATATCATCTTATGTTTGTTTATATGTAATATTCAGGACTTTAGGTTGTACTTAGTAAAAGGAATAGGGAAAAGTACCTCTACTTCATCTTCCCAGAAGCAGGTCTCACTTTGCGTTCTTTTAATCATCTGTTTTTACAAACAGATATTTATAGTGTATACTGTTGATGCCCTGCCCAGATCCCTTTAACTGCACGTGGTTTACCCAGTCCTCAGCTTTTCTAACTGTTGGCTAATAACCCACAGCTGCCCCTTTCTCTGAGGCATTGCCCTGGGGTTAATGGGAGCTGTCTAAGTCTTCCCTTAGTCATCACCACCCACCTTTCCTGCCAGGACCAGACCTCTCGGCCAGTGCTGCAAATTTGTGCTCTAGAGCTTCCCCTTGAGATGAGACTACAGCTAGTCTGTAGCTGAGACCACACTTGATATATTTATGTTGCCTGATTTATCAATCTTTTCTTTTGTGGTTAATGCTGTTTGAGCATTTATCTCCCACCCCTCCTCCCTACTACCTTTTTCTCTTTGACGGTCTCTGATTCCCATTTCTCTAAATTTGTTTCTGGAATGGCAAAGTAAAGAGAGCTAGTCCCAACTCAATTCAGCTCTCTGAGATTCAATGATCTCATCAGCAAAGTGGGGTTAATGCACCTATCTCACATATTAGCGGGGGTTCCATGAGAGCATGCACTTACACACACTGGTACAGGGTTTGAAACCTAATGAGAAGCAATAAATGGGAGCAAATTTTTTTTATCTGTAATTCAGTTGTCCCAGGCTCTTGTGTGTTACCTACTCTCCCTCTCTATTTTATGTTTCAGGTTTTTTAAATTACACCTTTCTCTGTCTAAATGCTATTAACAGCACAGCCAAGAATTGCCTGCCCTCCTTTCATCCCTCAGCCTCTCCATCTTGTTTCACTTCTCTCCTCTTGGTCTGTCTCAGGTCAGAGCACATCTCACTCCTTTCAACTACCCTCTCCATATCTCTCCCTCACCTTTCTCTGCCACACCTGTGGTTCCTCTTGCATCAGAGTCTCTGCCCCTGTCCTGGTCTCCTGTGGAAAAATGCCCAAATCTTCTTAGGCAAGAGCACTCTCACAGACCAAGTATGAGAGAAGGTTGAGGGGGACATGCAGAGGAATAATGAAAGTCCCTCTCATGGACTATCTTGACCCACAAGCAGCCTATGAGACTTGGAGAGAAAGAAAGGGAGGCTGAGAACTATTTTTATTAATTTCTAGAAAATATAAGCTTCTAAACAAAGATTCAAAATATGTAAAACAAAGTTAGACAATTAAAAGGAAAAACAAAAACACCTACTGACATAAGAGACTTTAATACAGCTCTCTAAGGACCTGATAGATCAAGCAGACAAAATATCAGGATGTAAAAGTTTTGAGTAATACAGTGAACAAGCTGTATATATGTAACATTTATATATAATTCTGTACCCAAATAATAAAGAAAACACTTTCATTTCAAACATGCATGTAACATTGTAACATTTATAAAAATGAACTGTAAAGTAAACCAAACAGGAAAGACAACAAATACCAAAGAAAATGTGTACTGTGTTCATTCTCTCACTGCAAGGCAAGAAATTTACAAATTAAAAAAATTAAAAAAATTTTTTTCTTTCCCCTTCCAAAAAACTTGGAAAGTAAAACTATACTTCTAAGCAATTCATAGCCTGAAGAAAAGGCCACGTTGGAAAAGTACAAAACACATTTAGAAGTGATCTATACTGAAAGCAATATGTGTGGGATGAGGCTAAAATGGTGCCTAAGCTAAAGATCTAGCCTTAAATGTTTATCATAGAAAAGAAGGAAGGTTTTAAATCGGAGCTGGATGATCAGCCTAACATGTTAGATAAACTCAAGAAACAGTAAGAAGTCATGGTAAAAATAAGGAGGAATTGATACAGCAGGAAACAAACAACAGAGATCAGCCAATCAAATAAAAAAAGGGTAGTACTTTGAAAAGAATAATAAAATAAAGAAGATTGGCCAAGAGAAAAAGAGAAACAATTTAAGTAATTAAAAGGGAGCATACTTACAGAAGGAGTATATTAGTAACACATTTTTTTCCATTTAAAGAAAAAAAGCTACATTTCAGAGTTTAGGAACTTGCTCAAGTAAGCATCTTCAGGATTCAAACACCGGGCATATTTTCATGAGACCATTTGGGATAAAGTGCTAAATTGCAAATACTTAGAGTCCTGAGGTTTTCTCTAAACAACACACAAATTCAAATAATCAAGAATGGAGCTGGTACTGTCTGAGAAATATTTTTGGACGTAGGACAGTAGATTTGAATAATAATACTTACACATAACTCCTGAGGACTTTCCATGGGCTAGGTTCTGTGCTAAGTACTTTACTGCCATAAGTCCTGCCTTGTCTGTCTTCCACTCCAGCTCCCCACCAGAACATAAGTTTCATAATGACAAAGTCTTTGTGTATTTTGTTCATTGATGTATCCTCATAACCTATAACAGTGCTTGGCAAATGGCAGGCGCTCTATAAATATTTGTCCAATGAATGAATATAGATTATTCTGAGGAAGTTTTTCATCTTAGTTTTATTTGAGCCTTAGCTAGCTGACACGACTTGTTCAGAGTGCTTACCTACTATATTCCTCTGCTTCCCCTTGCAGATAGAGAGCATTTGGAGATGCAGTGGGAGAGGCTGGGATCCTGAGTGCATGCAGAGGCATAGTGGAGGGCAAAGCTGAAGATTTTTTTTTTTTTTTTAAAAGCACTTTTCTTTTTTATAGCTACTTTATTTATTTATTTTATTTTATTTTATTTTTTTGGCTGTGTTGGGTCTTCGGTTCATGCGAGGGCTTTCTCTAGTTGAGGCAAGTGGGGGCCACTCTTCATCGCGGTGCGGGGACCGCTCTTCATCGCGGTGCGCGGGCCTTTCACTATCATGGCCCCTCCCGTCGCGGGGCACAGGCTCCAGACGCGCAGGCTCAGTAGTTGTGGCTCACGGGCCCAGCTGCTCCGTGGCATGTGGGATCTTCCCAGACCAGGGCTCGAACCCGTGTCCCCTGCATTAGCAGGCAGATTCTCAACCACTGCGCCACCAGGGAAGCCCCCTTTTTTTTTTTTTAACGTAAGTATAGCACAACACTTTATTTATTTATTTTTAAATTTATTTATTTATTTATTATTTATTTTTGGCCGTGTTGGCACGCCAAACGTTGCACGCGGGCTTGTTGCACGCGGGCTTTCTCTAGTTGCGGCAAGTGGGGGCTGCTCTTCGTTGCGGTGCACAGGCTCTAGGAGTGCAGGGTTCAGTAGTTGTGGCACGTGGGCTCAGTAGTTGTGGCTTGCAGGCTCTAGAGCTCAGGCTCGGTAGTTGTGGCACACGGGCTTAGGTGCTCCGTGGCGTGTGGGATCTTCCCGGACCAGGGCTCGAACCCGTGTCCCCTGCATTGGCAGGCAGATTCTTTGTGTGTGTGTGTGTGAGTGTGCGTGTGTGTGTGTGTATGTTAGTGATTTGGAGTTTCTTTTAATTTTTCCAGACTTCTACCAGGTGACACAATGTTCAGGTCCATGACTTACGTTGATGAAAAAGAATCATCTTGGTCTCTCTGACTTTCATGCTCATATTTCTGTTCATTTTTCTGTTTTAGTGATATGAGAACCTTATCCTTTTCTTTCCTGCTCTCCAGGTTGGGATAATGTGCATCAGCCATATATTCCATCAAATCCATTATGGCATCACTGTTCATCACTACAGATGAAATTCTTTCTTCTCCCGTCTTCATTAACAATGGTGTCTTTACAAGAGGATCATTCCCATAGCACATAAACATGATATTTCATCTTCCAACTGAAAGGCTGTGGAAGTGCAGAGCAACTTCTCTTACATCCTCAGTACAGCTTTTGTGTCCATCTCATTCTAGTGCTGAGGATTAGGTGACAGTGGAAGAAAGAGTACTGTTAACATGGTAAAGCAGGGTGCTGTTTCCCCTTTCACACCAGCCGAAGAACATGTCAGGTGTCTCCCCTGAAGGCTAAGCTTATTGTCATAGTTCAATATCAGTTTTCAGGCACATACATCTCATTTAATAAGAATTTTAAATATAGGGTAACCATAGAATGGCGTCATTCGGGTTCCAAGTCCACTGTGATGCTCTTGGAACTGTTAGCTTCTGTGTTTCAGCTTTTTCTTCAGGCCAGCTCTCTTTCTGTTCACAGGACGGCTGCTAGTGTTGGAGGGTCTCCTGCAGAGGCGGGGGGTGGCTCTGCTCCACCGGGGGGACAAGGACACTGGCAGCAGAAGCCCTGGGAAGCACTCCCTGGCGTGAGCCCTCCCAGAGTCTGACGGCAGGCAGATTCTTAACCACTGCGCCACCAGGGAAGCCGCTGAAGATGTTTAAGGGCTAGTGATGAGGCCTTGAATCTTTATCTGAGGCATACAAGGGTGAAACTGGCTTAATGTCATGTACAAACAAAGATTTTAGCCTTTACACCTCTTTGGGCATCATGGTGTCTCCCATTCTGGACTCAAAAAACTGCCTATTTATCCATCCCTGATCCCCATTTCACACTTGTCCCCATGCCGGAAAGAAAATCATGTCCTTCCCACCTACAGCAATCTAACGTTCACAACGCCTCATGTTCAAGACCCTCGGCCAAGGCCATCACCAAAAATATTAGTGAGATTTCTGAACATCTCCATCTCTATTTCTTTTCTTTCTTCCTCCAAAAAATATACATTGGCAGGCCTGTACTCTGTGATAGGCATAAGAAGATGAACAAGACCTGGTCTCTGCCTCAGAGGTATCCATCGTCTGGTAGAGGTACACACAGTTCTACTGTAAGATGACAGGAAAGTTTCTTTTTAACATAGGAAAATTTAAGCATATTTGTAACAATAATCCCCAGTCTTAAGAGCTTTATACTTTTATTGAATTCTCATAAATCTATGAGGATGACATTTGCCTCATTTTACAGATGAGTAAACAGATGCACAGAGGTGAAGTCACTTGTCCAAGGTCATATAGCTTGTAATACTGGGGGCGGGGGGCTTGGTTAGGGAGCTGGAACTGGGAACCAATTCTGCCTGGATCCACAGGCCACACTTTTAACCTATAGGTAATGTTGGTTTGTATGTTGATAGGAAGGAAAGAGAGAAGAAAAGATTTGAGGTTGGAAGAGATATTTCCCCCACATTTCCTGACCTTTTCAGGCACTTTTTATAAAAGCTGGCTCAATGGTTCATATGGTGATCCCTGGATCTAAAGATGACTCATGGTGATCCAAAGTGATTTCATAATGATTCATGTTGATGGTCCATGACAACCCACTATTGGTGGTTCTGTGGTGATCCATTGTGACCCATGGTTATCCTTGATCCATTAGAATCTATGGTGATTTATGGTTATCTGACATGATAGCAATGAAAATGCCATTTTCTACCTTTGCATTTTATTCTGGGGCAGGTGTAATTTTCATGATGTCAGCCAAACGATGTCACAGTAAAAGAAAAAACAATGCACTGTGCTTACTTGTAATAAGATGAACATTTCTCATCCTTAATTTTGTTTGCTCTGGGTGTTCTGTGGTAAAGATGGAGATGATGTGTACAGATGATGTGTACCTCCTTTGCCTTGAGGGGTTACGGGGTGGAGAGAAAGTTGGAGCTAGGCCTATAAGCAATTAATTTCAAAATACAGCAAATTTGTTCATATTTGATATTTAAGTAAACAAAGTGGCCTGTCAAATTTAATAGGAAGTATGATACAAATTTTGTGGGTAAACACAAACACATAGATACACTCCACAGACATAAGTCATGAAAAAAATGTATGCTGTGTGTTAGAAAAAAGTATATATACACAGATTTAAACAAAGCAGTTTTCTACTATATGCTAGGAAAGAAGTTTAGCATCATCTATGTGAGTGCATATAACAGAGGAACTCATCAGGAAAGGCTTCCATGATGAAGTATTTGAACTGAAACCTGAAGCATTAATGTAAGATAATTACAGGAAATTAGGAGAGAAAGAGCATTCCAGGCAAAGGACCAGTGTGGGCAAAAGACCTGGGTTTTAAAGGACCTTGGAGAATTCTAGAAACTTAAACAAGACCAACATGCTGAAAGATGGTGGGAGAAATTGGCAAAAGATGACATGAGAGATAGGAAAGGTCCAGATCGTGCACAGCATTACAAGCCATAGTGTTTGGCTTTTATTCCTTGGACATTAGAAAACAGTTGAGGGAATTCCCTGGCGTCCAGTGGTTAGGACTCTGCACTTTCACTGCAGGGGACATGGGTTCGATCCTTGGTCGGGGAACTAAGATCCTACAAGCCACTCGTCTGGGTCAAAAACAAACAAACAAACAAAACAACAACAACAAAAACAGTTGAAGAGCTAGGAAAAAGCATGTATCAATTTATGTTAAAAGATGACCCTGGGTCTTATATGGAAAAGAGAAATAAAAGAACAAATGTACAGGAGCAAAAGCAGAATGAAGGAGATGAGTTATAAGATTATTGTCATCCTCCATTAAATAAATGTTGGTGGCTTTTTAGTAACAGTGGAAATGGTGAAAATTATCAGACTGCACATCTATACTGATAGTAGATTGCTTATGGATTCAATGTAGGGTGCAAGAGAAAGAGAGGTCAGGGATGACAAAAAAAAAAAAAGCTGGAACCCCTTTGGCATAATTCAGCTGACCATACATTTCAATCTTACCATGTCTCCCTAGCTGGTAAAATTTTACATTAATTTCTTTACATTTAAACATTCCTATGCCCGCAAGGGCCAAAAAAGCAACATAAATGAGTAAAGTGAAATTAGTGGGGACTGTGAAAAACTCTTTATAGTTTCCTTCCTTGGACATTGCATGTGGCAAAAACCACCAATAGTTGACCCCTAGTAGCAGCTATTCACATCTTCTAGCATAATAACAGAATTCCAAAATTTTACCTAGGCCCATGGCCATCCAAAACACAGACTATCAATGAGGGTTTCTCAGGAAGGCTTAACTTATGAATGATATAGAATAAGAGATTTATTGCAGACATTAGACCTTATAAAATTGTGGGATATGGTGAAGACTGCTTTACCTCTGCTTCTGGTGGCAGGTCTGAAGTCCCTACAGGTCAGCAGGGCCAACAGTTGGGAAGAAAGCCTGGATGTGAAACAGGGAAGCATGAGAACTGGAACTTGCCAAGACAAATTGGGAGTCCATAACTGCAAAAGAGAAACTGCATTCATCTCACTGCCTCCTCCTCTCAATGGGAAAAGTAGCAAAAAAAATTGTAGCCATCTTTAATCTACAGAACTGACTATATTTCTTTTCCTTCCTTGCAGTCAAGTATGTGAGCACTTTGGTGTTCATGGTGTGTCTAGATGAGGATTTTTTTAAACTTTAGGGATTAAACAGGCTCCTAGAATCTAAGTATTGGATTAATCCATTCTGGAAAATTCTTTTTTTTTAAAAAATAAATTTATTTATTTATTTATTTTTGGCTGCATTGGGTCTTCATTGCTGTGAGCAGGCTTTCTCTAGTTGCAGCGAGCAGGGGCTACTCTTCGTTGCCGTGCGTGGGCTTCTCATTGCGGCGGCTCCTCTGGTTATGGAGCATGGGCTCTAGGTGCACGGGCTTCAGTAGTTGTGGCTCGCGGCCTCTAGAGCTCAGGCTCAGTAGTTGTGGCGCACGGGTTTAGTTGCTCCCTGGCACGTGGGATCTTCCCAGACCAGGGCTCGAACCTGTGTCCCCTGCATTGGCAGGCAGATTATTAACCACTGTGCCACCAGGAAAGTCCTGGAAAATCCTTAGATATTATATTTAAAATACTGCTCAACTATATTCTGTCTCTCTCTCTCTCTCTTCCAGATCTCCAATTAGAAGTATGTGAGACTTTCCCACTCTATTATCCCTGTCTCTTAATCCTTCCTTCCATTCTTCCTTGGAAAAAGGATATGTCCAGTAGCTGGGATGGAACAATAGGATCTTGGAATTTCCTCTTCCTATAGACTACATTATATCCTTAAAGAAAGATTTTCAGGGAACTGTTTGAACTTGAAATTTTTTGTCATTCAGTTATGCAAGATCATCTTTAAACATTGGTTTAGGGTTTTCCTAAAATATTTTGTCATCCCCAAGATTTGGTTGATGGAGGCCCACCCATCTCTTTCATAAATGAGAGGGAATAAAAAGAAGACTGTATGAATCTGTGTAATTATTCAACAAATCTGCTTTAACAGTGACCTTCTCAGAGAGGCCTTCCTTTTTAAATATCACCCAATAGCTCAGCACTCTCTTTTCCCTTCCTCAGCTCTATTTCCTTCATAACACTTATAACTCTGAAATGTATTATTTGTTCACATGTTTATAGACTCACTTCCTCACCAGAATGTAAGTCCACGAGGGCAGGAACTTTGTCTTCTTCTCTGTTTTATCTCCAGCACTTAGTACAATGTGTGACACATAGTAGACACTCAAAATATTTGTGGAATGGATGAATGACACCTATGTCAGGCATTTTGTTGGGGTCTGGAACACAATGATGAAGGAAAGAAACACAGTATCCTCTGTTGTGTATCTTAATTTCAACCCAACTGTCCTCCTTTTCTGAAATTTTTCAGTTCTGTTATTTGATCTGGAAATTAGTCTGAGGAAGACTTTATTGCATGTACCATGTTCTCTGAGATGTAAATATTAACTCTTCATACCAGAGACATCAATTGAGAAGGATTCCTGAACTATGAATCTCCTAGAGTTTAATATTTGGGCCTGGATATCCTCAGACTGATTTGTCCTTTTTCTTCCTCCTGGGATGAGGGAGGGAATACCTATGAAAACCTTGAAGAAAGAGGATTTCACTTATCAAGGGAGAATGTAGCAACCAATCAATAAACAAACATAAATGTTTAATTGTTTTAGTGATATTAATGGCTTTAACTTCATAGCCACCCTGAGACCTTGTGAATTGCCCAAGGTCACACATCTATAGTGTAGCCTAGATGCACACAGTTCAGCTCCAGAATCCATTCTCACTCTTTTCTACATTTTCCCACTCTCTTTTCCTTCTTTTTCTGCCCTCCCCCATCACTTTGTGGACACTTTTGATGCCTGGGAGAACTGCCAGAGTTCTTTTTTTACATCTTTGCCTTCTCTTCTTTCTTCGTCCTGTCAGGCAAGAGTTACAGAGAAGTCTTAGACCCTTGCCCAGCTAAGAAGAAAGAAAGGTGGAGGAGAGCCATCCTGGGGTTAAGGAGGAAGAATGAGCCAATCAGACCTTCAAAAACAGGACCTGCCCAGGGAATAAGGTTGTGTCCCTGGAGTACCAGCCACCTAGAATGAATAAATGGATTAAATGGAATGAAAGAATAATGTCCTCAACAACCACAGTCTATGCCACATAACTGGCACAGGGTCTTTCTCCAGGATGAGAGTGGAGAACAAGCAACACTGCTCCTTCCAGACAATTTTCCTCCACACACACACCATGTGTTTCCACCCCTGCAAACAGTTTTCTCCTTGCTCACTTCTGAGGCTGGAAACCTTTGCCATCATCCTAGATGGCATCATCACCCAGCACATGCTCTTCCTCTCAGTGCTACAGGACAACCCTATAGCCCTGCCTTTTCATAGACTGGCCTCTATCTGAAAAGGAAGAATCTGCATTTCTCACCCAGCCAAGAAAGGGGATGGAGAAAAGGAAGGAGGAGCTGCCTAAGGGAGAGCTGGGACGGCCCCTGCTCTGGATCCACTCGAGGTAAACCCAGAGTAGAACCAGGCAGGCTGGAAAATGGCAGAGAGATGGAGAAAGGGTTCAGCAAATGAGATTTTTTCTTTTAACTTTCATTTTTTCTCATTATTGTAAAAAATGAAAATATGATGAAGAAAGTGAATATTCAGTGGAATTCCTATCTCTTAAAATAATCCCTGTTAACAGTTTGCTTCTTTCTCTCTTTTTTTTCTTTATTGGTCTTTTTGCTTATAAGTATATTTTCTTGTTAAAAAGTTCCAAGAGACTCTTCCCAATCAGTACCTATTAACTCATGCATCTGTCATCCATCCATGTAATCACTCATAAAATAACTGTTTTTTTAACTTTGTTCCAAATCAAGGGCTTGGCTCTGGGGATACAGCAATAAACAAAATATTACATACAAGAGACTTGCATTCAGTTGTAGGAGATAAAGAAATATAGATATATTAATTTATTGTACTTTAAGGTAGGTTTTCCAAATTCATTTTTATTGAGAGAGTAATTCATATAATAAATGTACCACAATTTATCTATTCTATTGATAGATACTTAGGTTTACTCTAAAATTTTGACAATAAAACATAATGAATATCGTTGTATAGTTTGTTTCTTACAACATCTTTTACATATTTTCATAAGTTCTTTTAAATATAAACAATGGGCTAAAAGTTTATATGACATTTTTGTGTCATATATTTTAAAATATTTAAAATTTCAATGACAGTAACCTAAAATAGTTCCTAAAAGATCAAAGAAATTAACATTCTTCCCAAGTGAATAAAAGTGCCAGAGCTTATCCCTGCACCATGAACCCTGAGTTATATTCATATTTTAAACAGAAGAAGGAAAAAAGGAAAAGGAAAAATTATTTCATTCCTATATCAAATGGCATTTCCTTTTAATTATCTTTCCATATGCTTATTAGCCAATCAAATCGCTAGATAACAAATTCTTTCTGGGCAGAAACATTTTAATTCTTGCTTGTCACTGTGTCCCTAGAACTCAGCACACAACACAGAGCATGATAAATAATGTATATAAAATAAATGTTAAGCAAATTGTAGTTAAGCTGAATTTTTAGGTACTGAATGGATATAAGGTAAGGAGTACAAAGAGAATGAGAGGAAAAATGGAAATTGATAGACGCACATAACTGAGAGATACTGAAAAAGAGAATGATGTACTGAGAGGGAATAAGAGAGATTCTGAGAGAGATGTTGGGATAAATTGTGAGTTTTCTGTACTGTGTCCTCTCTTTCTGGAACACCTGTCGATCATTATCTCATTTCCTGCATTGATTCTTTAATGCCTAAATCTTTTCTTTCCTATTGTCTATTGCTTTATACTCTTGCTTTACTTTGGATACATTTCTTTTGTCACATGGTACTTTCCATCTTCCTTCTTTGGTAGGCTGCAGGGTGTGAATCTAGTCTTTTGTTTCTGGATCTATGGCTTAGTCTATGCCCTCTGGCTAGCTGATGGGAGGAGTGGAAAGGGCCAGGATCAGAGTCTCCTCCCCAGTCTAGAGAAGCACAGTCCAACAATCCAATGATTTCTACTATGATTTGAAGCAGAAGTCAAGTCTATTAAAGTCCTAATTGACTTCCCCCACCCAATGCCAGAATAGTGTTTGTCACCCAGTATTCATTCAATAAATAAGTGATGAATAATGTACAGCATATGACTGTAGTTAATGATACCATATTGCATATTTGAAACTTGCTATGGGAGTAAATCTTAAAAGTTCTCAACACAAGAAAAAAAAATTTGTAACTATGTATGGTGATGGATGTTAACTAGATTTATTGTGGTGATCACTTCACAATATTTACAAATATTGAATCATTATGTTTATACCTGAAACTAACATGTTATTATGTCAATTATAAATTAATAGATTTGAGGGGAAAAATAAGTAATGAGTGAATAAATGAAAGAACAAACAGATGGATGAATGAGTAAGCCTTCGGTCATTTTGAGGAAGATGGTGGCAGGGGCGGGGGGCAAAGCACCACAGAGAAAACAAAACTAAAGTTCAACAAAAAGCATTAGCCAGAGTGATAAAATATATAGCATTATGGCTAAACAAACTAGAGCTCAGACAATTAAGGAGATGACAGCAGTTAAAAAATATTAAGAATAGAATGAGAAGGTCTAATATAAATCTAATGGAAATTCTAGAAGAAGCTAGTAAAGATAATCAAAGAAAGGCAATGTTCAAAGAATTAATCGCTCAAAAATGTCCATAATTGAAAAAACTCAAGAAAGTTTAGATTGAAGACATATAGTGAGATGTGGACAGGATAAATAGAAATCTTACCTAGACACTATGGACAAAGCACAAATCTTTTAAAAGCAACTAGAGAGTAGAGAAAGATTACCTATAAAGGAATAAAAGTTTGACTGTCAGCAGATGTCTCAAATGAGCTCTATACTCATCTAACTTATTATGCAAGATTGACAATGTAATCAATATATTTTCAGGCAAAGAAAGTCTTAAAATGTTTACAATTAATGGACCATCACTAAAAGAGCTACTAATGATGCTACTTCAGAAAGAATAAAACTGTGCCAAGAGGAAAAAGAAGGATGAAAAAAAACAGTGATGACCAAAGAACTTGATAAACCTATGGTTACATCTAAATAAATATTTATGACAAAATAACAATGATGACTTTTAGGGGCATAAAAGCAAGTTTGATAACTGAGTCACCTTGCTGTACAGAAGAAATTAACAAAACAATGTAAATCAACTACAATAAAATTTTTTTAAAAGAGGCAAAATACTAGACAAAAGTAACACAAAAGACTGAAGATGGAGAATTCACTGTTAAAAATTCAAGGAGCATTTTATTATTTGGAAGACATATAGAGAAACAGATTAATGTTTGAATTTTTAAAGGCAAGTATGTATGTGAAAAAATTAATGGTAATTAAATCTTGCATATAACTTACACACCATTGTGGGAGAGGGGGAGGGAATACAGTGCAACCATTCCAACAGAAGGCAGGAAAAGTGAAAAAAAGAAAAAACACAAAGCACAAAGATAAGGAAGTAGAAATCAGTCCTCATAGATTACTAATCATTATCCTATCAAACATAAGTGGATTTAATCCATGTTAAAATTCTCCAATTGGACTGCTGTTTTAAAGAGACAGACCTATAACTTTAAATAATGCAAGAGTAAAAGTAAAGAGGTGGTGGTATCAAAAGGACACAGGAGCCAGCATAAAGGGTTGGTCAAAGGTAGGGAGTTTGAGTATAAAGAGAATAATGACTCTATTTCCAGCGACAGTTATTTAGTCTCTAAGCATATTTTTATTGAATAAATAAATGATTGAATGAATGAAGGGTGTGACATTAGGGGTGTGTCTGGGTGGTGCAAGGGTCTGATGGTATCAAAAATTATGTTTAAATACAGGGTGTTTCACCATGAGGGCACACTGAAGGAACTGCAGGTCCAGAGAGACACATCAAGAGGGCTTGAAAATGGGCAGTCATGACAGGTAAGCAGGGGGAGGGGAGGGATAGAAGGGGAGGGCTCCAGAATGTGGGGTTTAAGTGGTCAAAAAGGGTTTAAAAGACCAAAGGAGCAAGATTAAGGATGCAGATCACTCAGCTCCATCCCCATTGGAGGGAGGTGACAGAGGGTTGTAAATTGAGGACAGAGGGTTGTAAATTTAGAACAGAGGGAAGGTCTGATTGCCTTATGAAAGTCAGGGAGTAAATGTGAGAATCCTTATTACTGAAGGTTGTTGTCTGCTTTGCAGAGCTCCCATACTTTCCCGGTTTGTGCTAGCCTGGACTTCTTTGAAAATCCTCATTAGACTATTCATCATTAGAAGCTCCATCCGAGCAGCAGTTTTTGTGTGTTTTGTTCACTGCAGAATCACCAGACAGAGATAAGCACTGGCTGTAGAAGGCAGGCAATAAATACTTGCTGAGTAAGTGCAGTACCCCTGGTGGCAATTCTGTCTTGTGCTTTCCATAGCCCTGATCTGGGAAAATACCCAAGTTCAGATGAAACCTATGCTTCTTTGTTTAATATGCCAGTTTTAGCTGTAGACCCTCAAATGCCCCTCCTGAGGAAGTGGGCAGGGGCTTAGATTTGCACACAGGAGTTAGTAAGACCTGATTCCCAGTTAAGCTACTCTAGCTACCCAGACTTTAAGAACTTAACCTCCCTTCATTTATAAGAGGATGCTAACAATTGTACTTCTCCCCATGTGTTTGTTGAGAATTAAATGAATCACGTATATGAAGCACTTAGGTGTCTAACACATGGAAAACATCTCCAAATATTATTATTATTATTACTATTATTATATTTAACCAGATATTTACTATTTCTGTGCCTCTTCATTCCTAAAGTTCCAATTTTCCCTTTAGCATGAAGAACTTTCTTTAACATTTCTATAGAACAGGACTAATGGCCATAGATCTCATAGTTTCTCTTAATCTGAGAATGTCATCATTTCACCTTCATTCTTTTTTTTAAATTTTTAAATTTAATTGTATTTTTTATACAGCAGGTTCTAATTAGTTATCTATTTTATACATATTAGTGTATATATGTCAATCCCAATCTCCCAATTCATCCTACAACCATCTATATTCATCAGTGATATTGGTCTGTTATTTTCTTTTTTTGTAGTATCTTTGTCTAGCTTTGGTATCAGGGTGATTGTGGCCTCATAGAATGAGTTGGGAGTGTTCCTTCCTCTGCAATTTTTTGGAAGAGTTTCAGAAGGATGGGTGTTAGCTCTTCTCTAAATGTTTGATAGAATTCACCTGTGAAGCCATCTGGTCCTGGACTTTTGTTTGCTGGAAGATTTTTAATCACAGTTTCATTACTTGTGATTGGTCTGTTCATATTTTCTATTTCTTCCTATTTCAGTCTTGGAAGATTATACCTTTCTAAGACTTTGTCCATTCCTTCCAGGTTGTCCATTTTATTGGCACAGTTGCTTGTAGTAGTCTCTTAGGATGCTTTGTATTTCTGCAGTGTCCGTTGTAACTTCTCCTTTTTCATTTCTAATTTTATTGATCTGAGTCCTCTGCCTCTTTCTCTTGATGATTCTGGCTAAATGTTTATCAATTTTGTTTACCTTTTCAAAGAACCAGATTTTAGTTTTATTGATCTTTGCTATTTTCTTTGTTTCTATTTCATTTATTTCTGCTCTGATCTTTATGCTTTCTTTCCTTCTACTAACTTTGGGTTTTGTTTGTTCTTATTTCTCTAGTTCCTTTAGGTGTAAGGTTAGATTGTTTATTTGAGATTTTTCTTGTTTCTTGAGGTAGGCTTGAATTGCAATAAACTTCCATCTTAGAACTGCTTTTGCTGCATCCCACAGGTTTTGGATCGCCGTGTTTTCATTGTAATTTTTCTCTAGGTATTTTTTGATTTTCTCTTTGATTTCTTCAGTGGTCTCTTGGTTGTTTAGTAACGTATTGTTTAGCCTCCATGTGTTTGTGTTTTTTACATTTTTCTGCCTATAATTTATTTCTAATCTCAAAGCTTTGTGGTCGGAAAAGATGCTTGATATCATTTCAATTTTCTTAAATTTACCAAGGCCTGATTTGTGACCCAAGATGTGATCTCTCCTGGAGAATGTTCCGTGTGCACTTGAGAAGAAAGTGTAATCTGCTGTTTTTGGATGGAATGTCCTATAAATATCAATTAAATCTATCTGTTCTATTGTGACATTTAAAGCTTGTGTTTCCTTATTAATTTTCTGTCTGGAGGATCTGTCCATTGGTGTAAGTGAGGTGTTAAAGTCTCCCACTATTATTGTGTTACTGTCAATTTCCTCTTTTATAGCTGTTAGCAGTTGCCTTATGTATTGAGGTGCTCCTATGTTGGGTGCATATATATTTATAATTGTTATATCTTCTTCTTGGATTGATCCCTTGATCATTATGTAGTGTCCTTCCTTGTCTCTTGTAACATTCTTTATTTTAAAGTCTATTTTATCTGATATGAGTATTGTTACTCCAGCTTTCTTTTGATTTCCATTTGCATGAATATCTTTTTCCATCCCCTCACTTTCAGTCTGTATGTGTCCCTAGGTCTGAAGTGGGTCTCTTGTAGACAGCATATATATGGGTCTTGTTTTTTTATCCATTCAGCGAGCCTGTGTCTATTGGTTGGAGCATTTAATCCATTCACGTTTAAGGTAATTATCAATATGTATGTTCCTATTACCATTTTCTTCATTGTTATGGGTTTGTTTTTGTAGGTCCTTTTCTTCTCTTGTGTTTCCCCCCTAGAGAAGTTCCTTTAGCATTCGTTGTAGAGCTGGTTTGGTGGTGCTGAATTCTCTTAGCTTTTGCTTGTCTGTAAAGCTTTTGATTTCTCCCTTGAATCTGAATGAGATCCTTGCTGGGTAGAGTAATCTTGGTTGTAGGTTCTTCCCTTTCATCACTTTAAATGTATCATGCCAGTCTCTTCTGGCTTGTAGAGTTTCTACTGAGAAATCAGCTGTTAACCTTATGGGAGTTCCCTTGTATGTTATATGTCGTTTTGCCCTTGTTGCTTTCAATAATTTTTCTCTGTCTTTAATTTTTGTCAATTTGATTACTATGTGTCTCGGCATGTTTCTTCTTGGGTTTATCCTGTATGGGACTCTGCACTTCCTGGACTTGGGTGGCTATTTCCTTTCCCATGTCAGGGAAGTTTTCAACTATAATCTCTTCAAATATTTTCTCGGGTCCTTTCTCTCTCTCTTCTCCTTCTGGGACCCCTATAATGTGAATGTTGTTGCATTTAATGTTGTGCCAGAGGTCTCTTAGGCTGTCTACATTTCTTTTCATTCTTTTTTCTTTATTCTGTTTTGTGGCAGTGAATTACACCATTCTGTCTTCCAGATCACTTATCCTTTCTTCTGCCTCAGTTATTCTGCTATTGATTCCTTCTAGTGTATTTTTCATTTCAGTTATTGTATTGTTCATCTCTGTTTGTTTGTTCTTTAATTCTTCTAGGTCTTTGTTAAACATTTCTTGCATCTTCTCGATCTTTGCCTCCATTCTTTTTCAAAGGTCCTGGATCATCTTCACTATCATTATTCTGAATTCTTTTTCTGGAAGGTTTCCTATCTCCAGTTCATTTATTTGTTTTTCTGGGGTTTTATCTTGTTTCTTCATCTGGTACATAGCCCTCTGTCTTTTCATCTTGTCTATCTTTCTGTGAATGTATTTCTCATTGTTTTGGTGCAAATTCTTTATTAAAGGGATAATGAGTCTTTTCTCTTTCATTTCCATAACAAAAGTTCTCAACTCTGATGCAATTTATTTTATCCATTTAAGGTTTTTTTTTCCTTTATTATTTCGATATAAACTTTTAAAAATTAGCTATCGAATATATCTGGAATTGCTTTTGAATTTTGTCAGCTAGAGTGTAATTTAATTTCTTGTACACTAATGGCCACTTCTATACCTACTAACTAGAAATGCCATCTTTCCATATCTGCTAGTGTTTGTTTGTTTGTTGGTTTTTCTATATTCTAGTCTAGTGCTAAGTTAGCCTTTTTTTTTTTTT
Organism: Balaenoptera musculus; assembly: GCF_009873245.2. Taxonomy (NCBI): domain Eukaryota; kingdom Metazoa; phylum Chordata; class Mammalia; order Artiodactyla; family Balaenopteridae; genus Balaenoptera; species Balaenoptera musculus. The sequence goes on along the minus strand of NC_045788.1, from coordinate 77,637,290 downwards.
TGCCTTTTTTTAAACTAATACTGTAGCATTCCATATGTTACCAATTTAGAGTACGTTTTGTTAGCTGGCAGTCCAGCCTATTCTGTTTTCTTTTTAAAAAATTTCTCAGATATCTTTAAATAATTTCTCTTCCCAATATTTTTAAAATACAAAATTGCACTCTTTAATTAAGGCTTTTAATTTATATTTGGCCATCTCAGAGTAGTTGTAACATTAGGTTGGTCAGTGTAAATAACTATGGCTCCCTATTGGATAAATACACCATCTTTACAGCCAAAGGTTAACACATACAAAGCAAAAAAGGCAACAGTTACTGCAGCTTAGGCCTTGTGACCAATTACACATGATTTAAAATTACTTCCCATCCACATTACTTGTCCACCATTTAACTTGTCCACCATTTAATGGATTATTGCAACCAAAGCATTACACATGTGAAACAATCACTAATGGGCAAAAATACAAAACCTGTAATATTTTGTATTGTAAATACACTCATGCATGAGCAAGCAAGGGATTTGCAGTGAGAATCTACAGCTGCCTGAAAATGATTTACAAAAATTGTTAAATCATTAAAATATTGTTTGAAAATATATACTTCTTGTTGCAGACTCCCGCTGTACATACAACTATAAACACTGTTCCCTGTGTAAACAGTATAGGAAATGTATAACAAGACGTGAAAAGTCTGGACATTTCCTTCAAACAGATAGTAAAGTCAATGTCTTTCTTTTTTTTTTTAAGTTCTGCTGCCCCATTTTTTAAAATTTTTAATTGTTTATGAAATTTTTAAAGGTTACACTCCATTTACAGTTATTACAACATTGTCTATAGTCCCCATGTTGTATAATACATTTTTGTAGCCTATCTTACACCCAATAGTTTGTACCTCCCACTCCATCACCCTTATAATACCCTTCCCCCTGCACTGGTAACCACTAGTTTGTTCTCTATATCTGTGAGTCTGCTTCTTTTTTGTTATACTCCCTAGTTTGTTGTATTTTTTAGATTTCACATATAAGTGATATCATACAGCATTTGTCTTTCTCTGTCTGACTCCATTTAGTATGATAATCTTTAGTTGCATTCATGTTGCTGCAAATGGCATTGTTTCATTATTTTTTATGGCTGAGTAGTATTCCATTGTATATATGTACCACATCTTCTTTATCCATTCATCTGTTGATGGACACTTAGGTTGCTTCCATATATTGGCAATTGTAAATAATGCTGCTATGGACATTGTGGTGCATGTGTCATAGCAGTCCCTTTTTATGCTTGATGAAACTGAGGTGAAGAGTTTAAACTGTTCATGATCACATTCCTAGAAAAGTACAGTTGATAAGTAAAATTCTACTATTAAACATAAATGATTCAGAGATTACTGAATCTCCACTCCACTTCTAGCCACTTATCTTAACAAACATAGTTCCTGCTCATAACAGTTCCATCTCAGGGTGAATCCCTCTCCTTTTGGAAAAAATAATTGCTGAAGATTACATTTTATTTACTTATTTCAACTTTTTATTATATAGAAAATTTAAAATATAAACAAAAAAAGAGGGGAGTTCCCCGGTGGTCTAGTGGTTAGGATTCAGTGCTTTCACTGCTGTGGCCCAGGTTCAGTCCCTGGTAGGGGAACTGAGATCCCACAAGCCTCATGGAGTGGCCAAAAAACAAAAAAACAAAACCACAACAGAATAGTATACTTTCATGGGTCTATCATTCAATCTTAGCAAGTATACATCTCATTTAGCATAGTGTTTTTGATGTTCATTCATGTTGTATAAAATGCATCAGTAATCCATTACTTTTATTGCTGAATGGTATTGCATTGTAGGAATACAAAAAGTTGGTGTATTCATTCAATAAGGAGATTTAGATTGTTACCAACTAGGCAATAATGAACAATGCTGCTATGAATAGTTGGGTATACATCTTTGCATAGATAAATGTTCTTATTCCCTTGGGTAGATTCCTAGGAAGAAATTGCCAGATGGTTTTTCAAAGTGGCTATATCATTTAACAGTCCCACCTGTAATTTCCAATTGCTGTATGAAAGTTCCAATTTCTCCACACTCTTCCACATCTTCATTTATATATCTTCTTTGGTGAAAAGCTTACTCAAATCTATTAATTAGGTTTAAAGGATTTTTAATTGGAATATATGCCTTCTTATTTTTAAGATACAAGAGTTTATTATATATTCCAGATGCAAATCCTTTCAGATATATGATGTTTTCCTTCTGCCTGAAGGATGATCTTTAACATATCCTATAGTTCAGGTCTGCTGGTAATGGATTATTTCAACTTTTGTATGTCTAAAAGCATCTTTTCACAAATAACTTTTCTCAGAATGGTCTGGTGAACTTTCCAGTGTATACCTGTTGATGTTTGGGGGGTTCTCATCTTCTTAAGCCCTGATGATTCCCTGCTGTCTTCCTTCTGCATCTTTGTGCACAGATAAGTGGGAAGCCACAGACAATCAGCAGCTCCAAGATCCATTTGATAAACACAAGAAAGGAGGTGCCAGAACAGTCTGGTTCTTACACCAAGATATAGGCATAAATCTTTGAGGCAAAAAATTGTTATAGCCTTACTAAAAGGGATAATATTACAAATAAACACAGAAGCAAGCTGATAATAATTTAAGAGTATGTAAAAAGGTAAATACATACACAAAGGTTAGTCTTTTTCTTCTTTTTTATCACCTGTGAGCTTTTTATCTAATTTACTTTTATATGTTGTGTTTAATACACAAATAGATAATAAATTTAAAGCCTTTACCTTTATTTTTAATACATAATTAAATCAGACATTGTGTATATCATATAGGATTTAACATCTTAACTTGTAACATCTTTCTGCTAAACAGACAATATACAGTCCAATGAGATAGTTACATTCTCTTTTAATTTAATTTTTATTTTATTTTGGCCTCACCGTGGCGCATGCAGCATCTTAGTTCCCTGACCAGGGGTTGAACCCACGCTGTGCCACCTACAGTGGAAGTGCGGAGTCTCAACCACTGGACCACAAGGGAAGTCCCAACATTCTTTGGTTCATATCAAGACTTTGAAATCCAGTGAATAATTTACACTTACCAGCATATCTCAATCTAAATGCTAAATTTTCATCAGAAATACTTACTCTGCATTTAGAGTTCATAAAATTTACAGGTGAAAGAGTAGATTCACATATGCAAGTTGTTCTAAGCATATTAAAAAGCTTCCCAATAACTGGATTGAATACCAGTGTTTAAAGTTAAATTAATTAAAATTCAATAAAATTAAAAATTCAGTACTTGGTGGAACTAGTCACATTTTTGTGTTTGATAGCCATGTTGGGTAGTGGCTACCATACTATACAGAAGAGCTCTAGAGAGTAATTGGGTGGCTGGGGAACAAAGATGGTTTCAAATTTGTACTATTTCCATACATGACTTAACACAAATACATGAATAAAAAATTGTCTTGTTTTAAAGCAATATGGTAACTAGTAAGTTGTAGAGATCGCAAATGCACCCCTACAGGATGAATGTGGGGGCAAAAGAGTTATCTTAATATTATATAAGTTTCTTATAACTTAAAACAAAATTCCTAGTAACAGCATTTCATAAACATATTCCAAAAGTGCTGTATCACAAAAAACTTATTTCAAAGTAAAGGTTATATGTCTGGTAAAACTACACTATTTAATTAAAAGAATAGGACAGACTTCCCTGGCTGTCCAGTGGTTAAGACTCCGTGCTTCCACTGCAGGGGGCAAGGGTTTGACCCCTGGTCGGGGAACTAAGATCCCGAGTGCTGTGTGGCATGGCCAAAAAAAAAAAAAAGAAGAGGCTCAGAGTGTGTTGATGAAGATATGGCTATTTAAGGTAAATGCAAACAGTTTGAATAGAATACTTTTGTAAAATGTGAGTAGAAAAAAATCAATAATTATAAATTAATATTTTATATATTTGATTTCAAATACATATGAACTTCAAAAATAAATTAGATACTATAAGTTTAGGAATATGTACATTTAAATATGTGATTATATTAAATATATTTGTAAAAGTTATTTCTGTGTATGTTCATAAGTGGCATTAGTTTTGTTGATAGTGTTTATTCTTGTCTGATTTTAGTGTTGGTGTTAGGGACTTCAAATACAGAAGTGAGGTCCAAGTGAAAACTCTTCTTCCTTATACTGAAATGGGCATATAGCAGGAGAATTAGCACAACATTGCCTTGAATTCTATAACTTACTTGTTTTTTTAATGGTTATTAGTCCATTCAGTGTCTGCAGTTGTTTTTCAGCAAATTTTGGTAATTGTATTTTCTTAGAAAATTTCCTTTTTCTCTCCATTGCCATTTTTAAAAATATTCCATAATTTTTCAGTTGTCTCCACATATTTAGTTATCTCTCATTTCTTATGAACCTTTTCTCAGAGGAGCGAATAGAGCTTCAGAAAGCCTGGAGAAGAAAAAACCCATTTTCTAGATGAGATAGACTAGGTTCCTGAATAAATAAATGAGAAGAGGAAACCCATTTTGAAGAGTGTGTTATATATTCAGGCGTGGGGACATGAGGTTTTTTTCCCAGTTTCTAAAAGAAACAAAATATGGAAAAGAAGACAAGGGTAACCACTGTCCACTGTCCTGAGGTTAGGCAGGGTAGACAGACTGGGTACAGAGAAAATTGAAGAGGTAACATTTCCTAGCAGGGACAAACTAAATTTCAGAAAACAGAGGACAGAGTGATGTTACACAGGGCTCAGCCTCCTAGAGTCAACACCTGGGATCTTTATCTCCTAGATTCCAAGCCTGGTTGGGGGGAAGACATGGGAAATTCACAGTTGTGGTATTTTGGGGATTTGAGTGGGAAGGGGATTGTGTTAGTGTAACAACCTCCTCTCCATCTCTGCTCTACAGCAAAATGGAAGAAGCCTCACGAACGCACCTCATTCACACACACACAGCATGAAGAGTTGGAGGCTCTGTTTAGCTGCAACATGTTTCCAGATAAAAACCTCCAGAGAGAACTTGCTTTAAAACTCAACCTACCGGCGTCAACAGTAAAGGTCTGTCTGATCCTCTGAGGTGTGCTTTGAGCCCCCATCCAAATTACATTCTACTATTCAGCCTGGAAATTCCCTCTGTAACACAATAGTAGTAACACTTCATTTATTGAGTACCTACTGTGTGCTAGTACTGAGCTGGGCACATTGTATATGTTGGCTTTATTATCATCCAGTTTAAAAGATGAGGAAAAGTGAGTTTTGGGAGCCAAGTGACTGGGTCACAGAGATAATACATAGTATAACTGGAATTAGAACTCCAGAGGTACGAAAGAGCTCAAATTAGAGAAATGACTCTCATTCAGACAGACTTCTTACTTAGGAAGTTCTCTAGCAAAACCCTGCAATCATTTATTCACAACATTACCAACAGACAAGTAACTCCTCCAAAATCTGAGTCTGCTAAGGCCCCAAATTTTTGTTAGAATATTGCTCACTGAAGAGGCCTTCTAAAATAATCCTTGAAAATCCCTTAGTTCAAATTCTCCACCTCTCCCTACATCCCTGAACTTCCTTCTCTTCTCTAGAGTTTAGGACCCTTTCTCTGAACCCCCAACACAACCTCTGAGATATACCCTCCTTTTTTTTCTTTCTTTTTCCTCTGGGGCCCAGCCTTGATCCCTCATTGTTCCTATTGACTCCATTCATACCTACTACCTCTGCTCTCTCAGAACTCAGTATCATAGCGATCTGGAGAGGACATGAGGGTTATAACCTGACTTTTTTCACCCAGGAGAAGCCTCAAACTCCTTCTCCAGTAACAGACCATAATCTCCTCTCTTCCCCCACTCCCAGATTTGGTTCAGGAATCGGTGGTTCAAAAAGAGGAAGCAGCAGTGGCAACAAGAGCAGCAATCACTAAAGCCACCGAACCAGGTCCTTCCAGCCAAAAATGTGCCCACAGCATCAACCAGTCCTCATTCTTTTCTCCCTGCAGTTTCAGATTCCTATAGCTCCCACTCACCTCAGCCCTTAGACCCTTTCCATTGGGCAGGGGACTCTATAATCACTGAGATTGCTACAAGTGATGTCCAAATGCAAGATCCTCAGTTGGAGAGGCTAGTGGCCTCAGTTCCTGCTTTGTACTCTGATGCCTATGACATAGCACAAATCATGGAACTGTACAGTTTTCCTGCTGAGGATGAGATAGCCAGCTCTTCTTTCCACTCTCTGTATCATTATCTCTCACCAACAAGGCCCAGTTAGAATAGAATTCCTCTCTTAGCCTCTTTGCTGATCCAGCTGTAGGTTTATCTCCCGGGCAAACCTGCTTCAGTATGACAAGCTGGAGCTTTGCAGCCTACAGTCTAAGAAACAGCCTGGAATTCCAGAACCCCTTCAGTATGGTACACTTTGTATGTCGCTGATCAAAGTACTAATAAATATCAGACAGTATTGAAAAAGGATCTTCTTGCATCTTGTACATGCTCTTTCCTTTGTCTGCTTTTAACTCAAATATCTGGCTCAGTGTTACTTTGATTTCCATGGAAATGTTGTAAAAACTAGGAGTTTCCCACAAGTATAGCTAGTACTACACAATCAGCACCACAACTCTCCCTAGAGAGGCCTTCCTAGTCCCTTCGATGGCCAATGAGACTCCAAAATTCCCTCTTCCCAAAACTATCTTTGACTTTTTAAAAGGTCAGTAGCATTTAGGGGTCATCCACTTTTAATGGCAGCAGATTTATAAACTTACATTGCCAACAAACTTTTAGAATGACAGTTAAGCTAATTTTCCAGCTATATGATTAATGAACAAAATTAATGGCACTTCTCAAAACCAATAATAGGGGATTCCCTGGTGGCGCAGTGGTTGAGAGTCTGCCTGCCGATGCAGGGGACACGGGTTCGAGCCCTGGTCTGGGAAGATCCCACATGCCGTGGAGCACCTAAACCCGTGCGCCACAACTACTGAGCCTGCGCGTCTGGAGCCATGCTCCGCAACAAGAGGCCGCGACAGTGAGAGGCCCGCGCACCATGATGAAGAGTGGCCCCCGCTCGCCACAACTGGAGAAGGCCCTCGCACAGAAACGAAGATCCAACACAGCCAAAAATAAATAAATAAATAAATTAATTTTTTAAAAAAAACCAATAATAAACACATAATAAGTACCTCTCAATGAAAAATATAAAGTATCTAGGAATTAACTAAGAAAATTAAGACCTTTGTACAGAAAAGTTTAAAACTTAATGATAAACATTGGAAATGTTTTGAATAAAAGACATTTGAAGCCATAAAATAATCAATTTAACAGCGTTAAAATCATATAAAGCATGCTCTCCAAACACAATGGAATGAAAATAGAAATCAATAGTAGAAGAAAATTCAGGAAATTCACAAATATATGGATATTAAAAAGCACACTCCTAAATAACCAATAAAGAAGAAAGCAGAAGGAAAATTAGGAAATATGCGAAGATGAATGAAAACAAAAACACAATATACCAAAACTTATGGGATGAGGCTAAATCAGTGCTTAGAAAGAAATCTATAGCTGAAAAAGCCTATATTTAAAGAATAAGATCTCAAATCAACCTTTTTTTTAAATAGGAGGGAAGCTGGCATAGTTATATTAATATCTATTAAATTAAACTTTAAGGCAAAACATTTTGTTGGAAGTAAAAGTATATTAGACAAGGATAAAGGGAACGTTTAACCTGAAAGATATAATAATTCTGAATTTGTATACATTTAACATAGTCCCAAAATATATGAAGTAAAAATTAACAAAACTCTTGGGGAAACTTAACAAATACATAATCATAATAGATGATTTTATCCATAGGTCAAATGAATAAAAATTTTGTATGGGTAGAGATTTTAACTGTACAGTTAATAGGCTTGATTTAATGAAAGTATGTAGATTTCTGCATTCAACTGGTAGAGAATACACATTCTTTTCAAGTACCTAATGACTACATATTAGACCACGAAGCAAATCTTAACAAACTCAATAACATACAAACAGCATTCTTTGATCATAAGGCAATTTAATTAGAAGAAACTCCAACCACTCCCTCAATTTAGAAAGTAAAAAGAATATTTCTAAGTGATTAATCAAGCATGGGAGAAATTAGGTGAATAATCTGGTAGCATACATTATATAATAACAATAACTGTATCAGCATTCACTGGGGGAAAGTAATAGAGATAGTAGCAGTAGCAGGTTTGAATGTCTTGTTACCCATCACATTCTGGGTCATCAAAGAGGGATCTTGCAGGGCAAGACTGCAGACCTAGGGTAGAGACATTGGCCCTTAGGTTGTGAGGTTTTTTGCTTACTGGTTTTTTAAAAATTATTTGTGATTTTTTTAATAGTCTTTATTTTTAGAGCAGTTTTCATTTCACAGCAAAATGAGCAGAAGGTACAGAGATTTCCCATATAGCCCCTGCTCCCACATACACACAGCCTTCCCCACTATCAACAACCCACACCAGAGTGGTCCATTTGTTATAACTGGTGAACCTACACTGATACATCTTTATCCCCTAAAGTCCATAGTTTACATTAGAGTTAGCTCTCAGTGTTGTACATTATATGGATTTTGACAAATAGGTAATTGTCATGTATCCACCATTATAGTATCATATAGGATAGTTTCACTGCCCTAAAAATCCTCTGTGCTCCACCTATTCATCCCTCCCTCTCTCCTAATCTCTGGCAACCACTGATCCTTGTCTCCCTAGTTTTGCTTTCAAATCAATAACTTTTCACCTTAAGAAACTAGAAAAAGAAGAGCAAAATAAATCCAAAGCAAGCAGAAGTAAGGAAATAAAGGCTAAAGTGGAAATAAATGAAATAGAGAATAGAAAAGCAATAGAGCAAACCAATGAAATCAAAGCAAGCTAGATTGAGAAGAAGTAGAAAAAGAAAAAGAGGGAGAAGAAGAAGAGGAAGAAGAAGATGAAGGGGAGGAGAAGGGGGAGGGGAAGGGGGAGGGGAGGAGGAGGAAGGGGAGGAAGGGGAGAAGGGAGAAGAGGAGGAAGAATCAAATTACTAGAATCAGAAATGGGATGTAACTACCAACCTTACAGAAATAAAAAGCATTATAAATAAATATTATGAATATTATGAACATTTGTGTAACTTTTATAATTTGTATAACAAATTAGATAACTTAGGTGAAATGGGCAAATTCCTAGGAAGACACAAAATACCAAATCTGACTCAACAAGAAATAGAAATGCTGCAAATAGACCTTTGACAAGTAAAGAGATTGAGTTAGTAATTAAAAACTTTCCACAAAGAAAAGTCCAGGCCCAGATGGCATCATTGCCAAATTCTACTAAATGTTTAAAGAATTAACAATCCTTTACATATTCTTCTAAAAAACAAGAGAACACTTCCTAACTCATTCTGAGACCAGTATTATCCTGATACCAAAACTGGACAGCTATATGTAAACAATGAGATTAATACATTCCCTCACACCATATACAAAGATAGACTCAAAATGCTTTAAAGACCTAAATGTAAGACATGAAACCATAAAACTCCTAGAAGTGAACATGGGCAAAACACTCGTTAACATAAATCATAGCAATATTTTCTTGGATCAGTCCTAAGGCAAAAGAAAAAAAAGCAAAAATAAACATATGGGACCTAATTAAACTTAAAAGCTGCTGCACAGCAGAAGAAACCATAAACAAAGCAAAAAGACAATCTATGTGATGGGAGAAAATATTTGCAAATGATGTGACCAAAAAGGTGTTAATATCCAAAATATACAAACAGCTTATACAACTCAATATCAAAAAAACAAGCAACCCAATTGAAAACTGGTCAGAAGACCTGAATAGACATTTCTCCAAAGAAGACATACAGCTGACTAACAGGCACATGAAAAGATGTTCAACACTGCTAACTATTAGAGATATGCAAATCAAAACCACAATGAGATATCACCTCACACCTGTCAGAATGACTATCATCAAAAAGTCTACAAATAACAAATGTTGGAGAGGATGTGGAGAAAAGTGAACCTTTGAACACTGTTGGTGGGAATGTAAATTGGTGCAGCCACTATGGAAAACAATATGGAGGTTCCTCAAAAAAACTAAAAATAGAACTACCATACGATCCAGCAATTCCACTCCTGGGTACATATCTGGAAAAAACAAAAACACTAATTTGAAAAGATACATGCACTCCAATGTTCATAGCAGCACTATTTACAATAGCCAAGACGTGGAAGCAACCCAAGTGCCCATCAACAGACAACTGGCTTAAGAAGATGTGGTATATATATATACACAATGGAATATTACTCAGCCATAACAAAGAATGAAATATTGCCATTTGCAGCAACATGAAAGGACCTAGAGATTACCACACTAAGTGAAGTCAGAAGAGAAAGACAAATACCATATGATATCACTTATATGTGGAATATAACACAAATGAACATATCTAGAAAACAAGTTAGATGACCACTCACTACTTTTTTAAAATTAATTAATTAATTTGTTTATTTATTTTTGGCTGCATTGGGTCTTCGTTGCTGCACGCGGGCTTTCTCTAGTTGCAGCGAGCAGGGGCTACTCTTTGTTGCGGTGCGCAGGCTTCTCATTGCAGTGGCTTCTCTTGTTGCTGAGCTCAGGCCCTAGGCATGCGGGCTTCAGTAGTTGTGGCACGTGGGCTCAGTAGTTGTGTCTCGTGGGCTCTAGAGTGCAGGCTCAGTAGTTGTGGCACACGGGCTTAGTTGCTCCTCAGCATGTGGGATCTTCCCGGACCAGGGCTCGAACCTGTGTCCCCTGCATTGGCAGGCGGATTCTCAACCACTGCGCCACCAGGGAAGTCCCGACCACTCACTACTTTTTTCAACGTAGTGCTGGAAGATCTAGGCGAACAATTTACTTTCTCTTCTCTGTCTTCTCATCTGTAAAATGAGAGAGTTGGACTAAGTGATAGCTAAGCCTCCTACCACCTCTAATTTTCTCAGACTGGACTTACTCTATGCCTGATTTCTGAATTACAAAATCTTCCTTTCCCTACCATCCGGGAAAGAAGAGGGCCAGGAGAGGACAGCCACTTGTCATGGCAAGAAATAGGAGAAACAGAAACAGGACCACATGTCACTTGCACAAGTTGCTGCCTCAGCCAATGATAGGTTTAGGTGAAAGCACGGTTATAATTAGAGCAGCAGCGTGTCCTGAGTGCTCCACCAGCCACTGTGGGCACAGATGGATCTGCCAACCACATGCACAGGACCTTGAGAGGCTGCTCGGGCCTTGAAATGATTCTTCTTACAAGGATTTTCCTTCTTCCTCAAGGGAAAGAAAACCCATTGATATAAAACCCCACTTGCCTTCCAGCTTCCCCTGCTAACTGCCACTCCAACAGAGACGGAGTGTGGGCAAATACAGGAGAAAGAAAAAATCGTAAGCTGAGCCTGGTCACATTGCCCCTTGTGATATAGTTTTATTTTTAACTTCAAAACACTTGAAAGATTTCTGTTGAAGTATTTTTCTCCTTTCCCTACCTCCTCGACAAAACTCTGTCCTCTGCTGCAGCCAATGCATGCCAAGCCACCGCCGGCAGTCTACGTGCTCACCATCAAGGGACACAAGTGCAGCAGATGCTGACTCAGCCCATGCCATTAAGGTAAGCTTTTCAATGTGGGCAGGTTCATCAAGGGGAAATTTAGAGTGGTGAACATGGAGGCAGAGGCTGAGTGGCATATCACCTTTTTGCTCTGAGTAAGAGGGTTGTTAAGCAAATTAGTTACATATGGGGGAGAAAAGGGTTAGCACTGAGAATGAGACCCAGTCATAGGTAAACTCCTGCTTTGAATATAAAATCTTAGAGCAGGAAGAGATGACCTGCTTTCTAACAGCTTAGGCTCTTTCTTCTAAAATCAACCATAATGTTTATGTGCTATGTCTAAGGTTACACAGTATTGATGGGGGTTCAGGATGGCGGCGGGGAGGAGGTGGTGAGGAAATAGGTGGAAGGCCCAGAACCCAGGATTTCTGTTTTCTGAAGTCCAAATGTTGTGATCTTTCCGCAATCACCATTTGCTATGTTAACTGCAAGTCATTCTCATGTACTTTAAATTCCATCACCTGTGTCACTCTACCAGTTAATTTAGCACAGTTGTATTTACTGCATATATTATTTAAATTCTGCCTGCCTGTTTTTCTTTAACAATATTCCCTAAACATGACTCACTCCTCCCCAGCTCTCTTGAATCCAAATGCATCTATGGAATAGAAGTGAAAGTATTTTACAAGTTGAAAAATGGTATACACATGTAAACCAAAAATTATCACAAATTTGAAACTTGCAAATCCAGGGGGACAAAAGTAAAATGATTAATGATACTTGAGGAGTCAAACACTTTAAAGTGTAGATAGGTTATTTCTAGCTTTGGGAATAACAGCATAGTGTTGCATGCACAAATAAATTGGCAGGGATAAGGGAGCAGTGTTTATTTTCCTGTTTTCCTCTGGACCTCGCTTTAGTGTTATATAGTTAAAAGTTCAGCTAAGGACATCCTAGGAAGTGGCCTGTGCAGCAAAAGGGATTCTGTACACTCTGAACGTTGCAGTGTACAGGCTAAAGCCACCAATGTCAAGTAAAAGGAGACCTACCACCAGACACCTTAACTCCTGGTTCCTTCTTGCCTGCCTCTGTAACCTCCAGATGCATCCCATAACTCTGCTATAGGTGTCTGGGTTATAATTATGCCTGTTTGCTAGGCACAATCAAATGCACTGTGTATAATTGCCTAACTTCATTTAATTTTGTCAGAGTTTCCATGGCACAAAGGTCTTCAAGGGGTATACCGGGTACTTTCCTAGCAAGATGGGCATGTTAGCTTAGCAGTAACCACCCAGACCGGCTGACTCAGAGCTACTCCTAAATAATCCATCTAGTTTGCACTTTCTTGGCCAATACAAAACAGTAATTTAAAACACTGAAACTAATAATATAAGTACAAGATATGAGAATTAACTAGCTAATTAAATAACTAGAAAGTTTAAAGGTAGAGAGATTTCTAGTGTAGGTACAGAACTGCAGATGGTGAGGTTGAATAGATTTGAGGGCGGATGGTTTTTAGGGTATAGTGAAAGGGCTGAAATCACAGCCTGAAAGCCCAGGATTATGGGACCAGATGTGGGAATTATCCTCAGCCAACTGGTTGTGTTAAAATCTCAAGATGCAAAGGGATTACTTTAATATTTAACTTTATACATTTTCTTTCCATAGAATTAAGTATCTCCATAGCAGGGAAACAGATTAACAATGTATAATTAAAGTAACAAATTAATTGGCTGGTTAATAGGTTAACAGTTAATCTCTGTCCTTTAACTCTTGACCTTGTCACTTCCACTAAAGTTAAAGCTCAGGAATAAATAATTATTGCCAGGGCTAGCCACATGAGGAGGCAAAATAGTCGCTGCATCATGTGAGGGGTGCTGGGAGGGCCCCTTGCCTAAAAATATCTCCCTGACACCAACCCTGATTGCCTACTAACTTTATAGTGAAGAACGTTAAAACTATTTTCTGTTAATTGCATTCTCTAGTGCTTGAGTCAGTGATTTAAATATACCTGCTTTATGCCTTCTCATGACCTTGTTGTCCAGTGACACTTGGTCACCACCTCTTCCTCATTCTTCCAGGCCTTGTCCTGCTTTGCCCTTGGTACCATCTAAGCTGCCCACATGCCCTTGGTCATCGTCATGCAGGTAGCTCTGTGTGGCACTGGTTTCTACAGAATTTCTCAGTAAACTATCAAGGTGAAGTAGAAAAAAGAAAAGCATGTGATTAGAGTCAGAGACTGGGGGAGCATAAGCAAGACACATTACTTCTCTGGGCCTCAGTTTCTCTTGTAAAAAATGAAGAGTTTAACCTAGACCCTTTCCTAGACCATTTGTTCTACCAGATCAGAAGCTGCATTTCAAAAAAGATTGCCCAGGTGATTCCTATGCACACTGAAGTTTGAGAAGCTCCAGAGCAGAGGATTTCTGTTTATCTATCTGATCCAGATTTCTGATTCTATGACTGTAAGTGTTGAGAACAAGTGTAACCTCCTACAAACAATTCTGGCAGCATTCAGATTGTTGCGGTGCGCGGGCTTCTCATTGCGGTGGCTTCTCTTGTTGCAGAGCACGGGCTCTAGGCACGCAGGCTTCAGTAGTTGTGGCTCGCGAGCCCTAGAGCACAGGCTCAGTAGTTGTGGCGCATGGGCTTAGTTGCTCCATGGCATGTGGGATCTTCCTGGATCAGGGATCGAACCTGTGTCCCCTGCACCGGCAGGCGGATTATTAACCACCACACCATCAGGGAAGTCCAAAACCTTCCTTTTCAAATTAATGAACAAAGTAATGTAGGTAAACAATTAAAATTATGAACTTGAGGCCTGGGAAGCAAAGAGGCCTTCAAGTTGCCTTGGGGGCATCTGAAAGGTCCTCTGGGCCTGATACTGTACTATTTGAATTCCTAAGTGCTTGAGAAATGACTGCTTTGTGGTGTTTACAAGGGGCCAAAAGTGGGGGAAATTAGGGAGATTCACATCCTTAAAGGAGTGAGGTAAGATTTTTTTTTTAATGGGGTTTGAGGATGATTAAGCTGGCAGTGTATGTAAGATCCATTGGAGTGGGGGAGAACTAAAAATTGAACAACCAGCCAAGGGCTCTGGGTGTGATGTAATGGGAAGAAATAAGGTCTGGACAAGGGTAGTAACCATGAGAATGACCTTCCTGATAGAGGAAGGATGAACAGTTGAGTGACTCTTGTACACTAGACACGTTCCTTATCTCATTTGATCCTCACACAATCCTATGGGTTATGATGAGCCCCATTTTATGGATGAATAAATTACCTTTAGGGAGATTCAATAACTTGTCAAAAATTACTCAGCAGAACATGAGAGTGTTCATTAATTTACTTTATTTTATTTTTATTTTTTAATTTTTTTGGCCGCTCCGTGCAGTTTATGGGATCGTAATTCCCTGACCAGGGATTAAACCTGCGGTCTTGGCAATGAAAGAGAGGAGTCCTAACCACTGGACCACGAGGGAATTCCCTCATTAATTTACTTTAGATTGGGTGTGTCAGGTAAGAACTCTGTGGAGGTAGTAGGTAAGGTGAAATCTGAATAGCAAGAAGGAACCCATAAGCAATTAAAGAGCAAGGGAAGAATTCTCTTGGGAGAAAGAACAAGTACAGGAATTAGGAATGAGCAGCAAGGCTGGAGCTAAGTGCTCAAGGGCGAGAGGTGAGGTAAAAGAGGCAAGCAAGGGACATTCATGTAGGGCCCTGTGGGCCAAGAAAAGGACATCAGAGCTTATTCCTTGTGATGGGATAGAATCTCCTAAAGATTTTAAGCAGGGAAGTAATGATCTAAAATTAAAAGTTGCTGGGTTAAGAATGGTTAAGAATCCGCCTGCCAATGCAGGAGACGTAGGTTCAAGACCTGGTCCGGGAAGATCCCACATGCCACGGAGCAACTAAGCCCGTGCGCCATAACTACTGAGCCTGTGCTCAAGAGCCCACGAGCCACAACTACTGAGCCCTCGTGCCACAGCTACTGAAGCCCACGCACCTAGAGCCCGTGCTCCACAACAAGAGAAGCCACCGCAATGAGAAGCCTGTGCACCGCAATGAAGAGTAGCCCTGCTCACTGCAACTAGAGAAAGCCCGCGCACAGCAACAAAGACCCAATGCAGCAAAAAAAAAAAAAAGTTGTTAAAATCACTCTTTCTGCTGATGAATGGGCATCAAAATGGGAGAAGTAAGACTGATTATAAGGCCGTTTCTCCAGACTGGATGAGAGATGATGGTGCTTGGACCTGGGCCTGGTGGTGGAGATTGAAAGAAATGGATAGATTTGCCAACTGCCTTTACAGATCTTTCTCCTAGGCCTTCCCACCTAACTGGGCAGTAGTTTCTTTGTGATTGGGGCACAATATCAGGCTCATCTAGCTCTCAAACTTGAACTTACAGTAGAATCAGCTGGTAGGTCTGATTCAGTAGGTCTGATTTGGTGGGGCCCAATAATGTACATTTCTAACCAGTTCCCAGGTAATTCTGATGCTGTTGGTCTAGGTACCACATTTTAAGGACCACTATTCTAGTTGACTTGCCTTTGCTTATTAACTTACTCCTTTCTGAGTGATCCGCAAAGCACCACAACCTGCGTCAAATAGTGTCTGCTCCCCTGACAATTTCTAAATTCTCCTCTATTTCTTTAAAGAAATATTCATCCCCCAAACTCATGCACCTGGTCCTTCTACCTACTCACATTCTAGTTAAACTTCATACAGTACAATCAGTAAAATCTAGTTCTGTGCAGCTCTCTAAACTATTTAAGTCTAAATTATATTACTTTGTCTCCTCTAGACAGGAGAACCTTAAAACAAATTTTGGGGGCTTCCCTGGTGGCGCAGTGGTTGGGAAGCCGCCTGCCAATGCAGGGGACACGGGTTTGAGCCCTGGTACAGGAAGATCCCACATGCTGCAGAGCAACTAAACCCATGCACCACAACTACTGAGCCTGCGTTCTAGAGCCCACGTGCCACAACTACTGAAGCCCACGCGCCTAGAGCCCGTGCTCTGCAAAGAGAAGCCACCACAATGAGAAACCCGTGCATCACAACGAAGAGTAGCCCCCACTCGCCACAACTGGAGAAAGCCCGTGTGCAGCAATGAGGACCCAGCACAGCCATAAATAAATAAATAAACAAACAAACAAATAAATAAATTTATGTTAAAATAAATGGTCAAAATGGTACATTAAAAAAAAACAAACATATTTTGGGGAGAGTGTTTTTGGCCATAGACTTGATTGAAGTTCATTTTTAAGAGGAGGGAATGTATGTACTGCCTTTTCAGACAGGAAGCAAGAATTTAAAGGTGAATATAGGGGCATAGAAACTGAAGGGGAAAATGTCACCTGGATAACCATACTCTGTTTCAGGCATAGAATTTTGTCACCTTTTTCACAGTGAAGAGTTTCTATAATCTATATGCTTTGATTTGGTAGGTATTTCATTTTAAATGTCAGATTCCATATTATAGTGCAGATTTTTTTTTAACGATAATGGCAGATAAACACCTGAAAATTTGTTTGTTTTTAATTAATTAATTTATTTATTTTTGGCTGCCTTGGGTCTTCGTTGCTGCGAGTGGGCTTTCTCTAGTTACGGCGATGGGGGGCTAATCCTCGTGGCAGTGTGTGGGCTTCTCATTGCAGTGGCTTCTCTCATTGCAAAGCACGGGCTCTAGGTGCGCAGGCCTCAGTAGTCGTGGCACACGGGCTCAGTAGTTGTGGCTCGTGGTCTCTAGAGCACAGGCTCAGTAGTTGAGGTGCACAGGCTTAGTTGCTCCGCAGCATGTGGGATCTTCCTGGACCAGGGATCGAACCCGTGTCCACTGCATTGGCAGGAAGATTCTTAACCACTGAGCCACCAGGGAAGTCCCTATAGTGCAGATTTTTAACCTTAAAAATCTTCCCTGCCACATTTGTATTCCCTGAAATGCAAAGGCATGGGACCTGCACAGTCTTCTTCTTTCCTCTATTCAGAAGGGCATAGTATGGGTTGTGGTCCAGAGGGGGACCAAAAAAATAAACTTCATCATAGGCATGGAGGTGCTTCCTAATGTGAAGCATCCAGCTTCTCTACAATTTGGAAAGATTATACAGGTAGACACCTTTCTGTGCCCCAACTGGGGGAAAAAAGGCTTTCCCCTTACAGACTCTAGCCATGGGCTTGCATTCTCCCCAAATCATGGAGATGGACCACAAATGTCTCTATGGGTCTCTGACGGACACAGTGTGAGGTAGCAGACAGTAGAGTTTGAAGCCAAACAAACTTAGGCTTCTTTGTGCCTCAGTGTCCTTACCAGTAAACTGGAGATGGTAATACCCACCTCACATTATTATTGTGAGGATTAAATGAGATGTTATGTAAACGCACATGTTAAGCACTAATATTTTATTTCTCTTCCACTATGACATCCAAAATGGAGAAATCACTCCATCTGGGAAAGTCAGACAGACCCCATGGAGGATAAGGATCCAGTCACTGCACAGGAACAGAAATTGGGACGGATGCAAACCAGGATGATTGGTTACACTGTTTCTCCAGCAATAATTAGACTATCAACAATTTTGGATTGTCCTTTATCTCAGTGGGAAAGATTTCCCCCAGATATACAACAAAAGGTTCAGATGTGATTTTTTTTTATGCCCTTAGGCTATATTTGTCTTTCTCCTTTCCTCCACTGCCAAATGTCTCCACAAAGTCATCTCCACTCAGTGTCTTTCTGCTCAGCACATACCTTCTCTCAAAGTCACTCATCTGGGGTAGCTCCAGAGCCTGGCAGAAGATCTTTAAATAGCAACATAAAGCAACAGAATCTTTGTTGCCTGCCTGCATTGCTTTTCTTTCCTCTTAAAGGAATATTTTCATATAACCTCAAAGAGATGGAGAGCAATAAGACTCCACCACAAATGTTCCCAGCTTCAATAACGCTGTTGCTAAGAACCATCTTTATAATGCTGAAGGATAAGAAATGATTGGCAACAAGGACCTAATGTGTAGCACAGGGAATTATACTCAATATTTTATAATAACCTATAAGGGAAAATAATCTGAAAAAAAATGGATATAGATGTATATATAACTGAATCACTTTGCTCTACACCTGAAACTAACACAACATTGTAAATCAACTATTCTTCAATTAAAAAAATAAGAAGGAGAAGAAGAAGGAGAGGAAGAGGAAGAGGAAGAAGAGGGAGAAAAAGAAATGACTGGGCTTAGAGTTCATCACTATTGTCCCTCCAGCCAGACACATGCCTGCTGATAGGGGCAGAGTTCTCACTACATACACTGAGTGCACAGAACTAGCCAGGGCTGCTTTGCCCTTGCTGGAAACTGGGCTCAACTTTGTGACAGAACCCGGTTGGCAAATATGAAGTTGGACATTCCTGGTGCTGTTAGCTTTTTTCACATAACCTTACTCCATTTGTGACCTGCCTCTTCTTCCCCACCTAAAAACCAACAGGGGACCCTGAGTCATCCAGAGTCCATTCTTGATGAATGTCTGTTATGAATAGAAAGCAGATGATCACATTCTCCCAGCCAGGGCACAGGCCCTGCCAACATTGGAGTGTGTGCTTAATAGCTTTCTCCTCGACTCCAAACAAACACTAGATTTTGAATGGCCAAGGGTCCCACCTCACAGCTGAAATGCAAATGCTCTGGCAAGAGCTCTTTGGGGAGCTGCCATGAGCAGTGGCATTGTCTTCCCTGTTCTTAACCTCACAGCAGCATTGGAGGCCATCACTCACCCTTTCCTTTACATCTGGCAACATAGTCCTGACTCTCTTAGCTCACTGGTCTCTCCTCTGGCTCTGCTTCTTCTTATTGTCCCCAAAGTGGTCATACTTAGCCTTGACCTTCATGGCTCAGATTTCTATTCTGTGTTCTCACTTCCCCAGTTATGGCTTCCTCTTACTTTTAAGTGGATAATTCTCAAGTCTGCACCTCTATATTCTAACCCCTCATCTTCCCACCCACATGATCTGTCATCACCTAAAGCAACTTGTATTACACTCGCTGGACCCATTTTTCTTCCCAAAACAGTTCTCTCCTTAGGCCTCTATTTTTCTCAGAATTACACCCAACATTCTCTCTTCTTAGTTCACCTTCTTGGCATCACCTTTGACTCTTCTTCTTCCCCCATCTCCAGCCAGAAACAAAAATGTTAGTTGATCCTCCCTTGTAATGTCTCCTGTCTGTCTCATCTTGCCTATTTCTACTGTCATCAGTCTCACAATCTCAGCCTCCATCATGTTCTCTACATAGCAGTTTCTAACTCTAGGTCTTTCCACTCCATTCTTCCACTACTACTGGTTAACACCCCAATTACAATGGTAAATGGTTCCTTATTGAGTACCAAATAACTCTAGATGCTTAAGCCTAATATTTATGAATTTCTACAAGTCCATAATGGGCTTTTTCCCCCCAGGAATGATCTGGAATATGGCAGGAGCCTACCTTTAAATTGTATGTTAAAAGATCAAGTAGCTAGACTCTTGCATCCAAAAGATGTGCTCTTTGCCTGATCCTATTCTGCTCCATCTCAGTCCTACCCTCACAGCCTTTCCACTCTGCTCAGCTCCCTCTCTGTCTGATTAATCTTCTAGTTAGCCCTGAAGCTACTGATCGTCAGGCTGACTATTAGGGTATGGGGTATCCCTCTATACCCTAAGAGGGATTCTGGCGTGATCCCTCTTTCACACTTACAGTGCATGAGTCAGATGGGGAATGTGTTAAGAATGTAAATTCCAGGATACACCCTTGGCTCAGGTCAGGGGTGCAGCCAGCATCTAGAGCAGTGTTGTCCAATAGAGTAGCTACTGATCACTTGAAGTGTAGCTAATATGACTTGAGGCACTGAATTATTAATTCTAGTTCATTTTGATTAATTTAAATTTAAATAGCCACATATGGCCAGTGGCTACCATATTGAACAGTGGGGATCTATATATTTTTTTTTAAACATCTTTATTGAAGTATAATTGCTTCACAATGGTGTGTTAGTTTCTGCTTTATAACAAAGTGAATCAGCTACACATATACACACGTTCCCATATCTCCTCCCTCCTGCATCTCCCTCCCTCCCACCCTCCCCATCCCACCCCGCCAGGCGGTCACAAAGCACTGAGCTGATCTCCCTGTGCTATGCGTCTGCTTCCCACTAGCTATCTATTTTACATTTCGTAGTGTATATATGTCCATGACACTCTCTCACCCTGTCACATCTCACCCCTCCCTCTCCCCATATCCTCAAGTCCATTCTTTAGTAGGTCTGTGTCTTTATTCCCATCTGGAGAGGGTGTGGAGAAAAGGGAACACTCTTGCACTGTTGGTGGGAATGTAAATTGATACAGCCACTATGGAGAACAGTATGGAGTTTCCTTAAAAAACTAAAAACAGAACTACCATACGACCCAGCAATCCCACTACTGGGCATATACCCTGAGAAAACCATAATTCAAAAAGAGTCATGTACCAAAATGTTCATTGCAGCTCTATTTACAATAGCCAGGACATGGAAGCAACCTAAGTGTCCATCATCGGATGAATGAATAAAGAAGATGTGGCACATATATACAATGGAATATTACTCAGCCATAAAAAGAAATGAAATGGAGGGATCTATATATTTAACAAGAATCACAGTTGATTCTAATGAACATAGTGTTTAAAGCCACTTTAACAAGCAGTCCAGGTGACCCTTATGCTCACTTACTGGTACACAGTAGGTAATCAAAAACGTTTGTTGAATGAATGGATGAACAAATGAATACATGAATGAAGTAGCATACAATTTCCTTGAGATTTAAGGCTGTCTCTTCTAAAAAAGAAAAGTTGAGGGGGATTTTCCAGATGAAAAGAGGCTAAAAAGATTTAACAAACAAATGTAATAAATTAACCTTAAAGGGATCCTGGTTCAAAACTGAGTTGTTTTTTAAAAAGTACAGAAGATATTTTGGGGATAATTGGGGAAATTTGAATATAGACAGCATGTTACATGATATTAGAAAATTATTTTTAGTTTTCTTAGGTGAGATAATGTTACTGTAGTTACAAAAAATGTCTTTATTCTTAGGAAATACATGCTGAAGTACTTACAGATGAAGTGTCATGACATCAGCAACTTATCTTCAAGTGGTTTGGCAAAAAATGTGTGTGTGTATGTGTGTGTGTGTGTGTGTGTGTTTGTTGAGAGAGAGAGAAAGTGAAAGGGGCAAAATGTTAACAATTGTTATATCTAGGTAGAGTATATTTGACTGCAAAATGTGGGCCAGGACACTTACCTCCAGGGTGGTGGAAGAATACGTGAAGTCTCTTTAGCCCCTGTTAAAACAGATAAAATACTTTTCTTACTAATCATTCATACTTGTATTTTTATATTTTCCCCTAGAGTTACAAAGCAAGAAGAAATTTGGAAGCTATGGTAAGTACCAGGTGTTTATTGGAACTTTACCTTTCACAGGTCCAGGTCTGGCTTCATTTAGCCTGTAGCCCAAGCATCTGGCAGATTTATCCTTTTGATCTGATGATATATATTGGCTTTTTGCCAAACCAGAGATGCTAGAGCAGAACCTAGAAGAAACCGACACAGAATAGGGGGAAAGCAGAGACCTGAGAAAGATCTGTGAGCAAAGATTTTTAGTAAAATTTTACATATGAAAAAGCAAAAAATCCAGGTATAATCTAAATGGCTAACAATTCCTTCATTCAGCAAATATTACTGAGTGCTTACAATGGTCCAGGTCCTGTGACAGATGCTGGGGACCAAAATGTGAACAAAATCAGACATGCCCCATGTCCTCCAGCATACCCCCTAGTGGTAGTTGGTTAAATGAATGACAGAACACTCATTCTGGAATGTTACACTCCCATTATGAAGAAAGTTTGCAAAGAAAAATTAATAAAACAGCCTAGACAGGTCATAATAGCAAGTTAAAGCAGAACGCAAAATTGTATTCATAGTATTAACTGTCATATAAATCCTCCACAACCCACAACTCAAAAACAGCAATTGTCAACCTTGTAGCCCATTACTTTCACCTTTGTTTTTTTTCTATTCTCAACACAGCTAATACATAGAATAAACTATTGGAAAATAAAGAGAAGAGCATTGATAGCTGTTATTTCTAGGTTGTGGGATTATGAGTGTTTTTGCTTTCTTCTTATGATTTTCTATATTTTTCAAGATTCCTACAATAAACATGAATAAACAGGAAATAAGTCAATTAAAACTTAAACACTCACAGACATGCATAGAGCTTCTCTTCCAGCAGTCATTTGTTTTCTCTTTCCCCTTGCCTTTGGTGTCTCCAGCGTAGGGCGCGCAGGCCTCCACCAGGGCAGCACAGGCACTGTGACAGATGCTTCAACCGTCACTGCCACATGCCTGTGGAGCCTGGTGTCTCCTGCCTGGTGATAAACTGCCACCTGTCCTGTGGCGCTACCTTCCACACGTGCAAAGAGGCAGAGCACGAGCTCCTGTGCCCTTTAGAGCAGGTTCCGTGCCTCAACTCCGAATCTGGCTGCCCCCTTTCCATTTCCCGCCACAAGCTGGCCAAGCACCTGCAAGTGTGCCCCGCCAGCGTGGTCTGCTGCTCGATGGAGTGGAACCGCTGGCCAAACGTGGACTCTGAAACAGCCCTTCACGAGAACATCATGAAAGAGACCCCCAATGAGGAGTGCTTGGACACAGCCCTGGCCCTCCAAGACCAGAAGGTCCTCTTTAGATCTCTGAAAATGGTAGAACTTTTCCCAGAAGCTAGAGAACCCATGGAAGAGGAACCTACCATGAATGGTGAAGCCAGCTGGAAGGAAATGGAAGGAGCGGTGGGCGGGGCAGATGCTGGTTTGGTAACAAGCGGCTCTCTGTCAACCACCAACGGAGAGGTGGCAGAGCTGAGTCAAGAAGAACGAGAGGTATTAGCCAAAACCAAAGAAGGGATGGACCTAGCCAGGTTTGACAAGTGGGAAAATATGTTCAGCAAAGAGCACGCGGCCTCTGCTTTAACGAGCTCATCAGTGAGCAGTGAGGGCACGAGCAGGGATGGCCCAGAGAAAGAACAGATTTCCAGCAGCAACAACACAGTAGAAGAGAGCGCTGCCAAAGGGAAAGAGACACAGGAAGACCAGAAGCAGCGGGACTTTCATGCAGCCATAGAAAAGTCAGGGCTTGCCCCTTGGCAGGATGGTGTTCTGGAAAGACTGAAAACAGCTATGGATGCAAAGGACTATAATATGTACCTGGTGCACAATGGGAGGATGCTTATTCACTTTGGTCAGTTGCCTGCTTGTACACCTAAAGAGAGAGACTTTGTTTATGGCAATCTTGAGGCTCAGGAAGTGAAGACTGTTTACACCTTCAAAGTTCCCGTGAGCTACTGCTGGAAGCGGGCTCAACTCAGAGACACCTTGTCGAGTTGTAGGCCAAGTGAACACAAGGCAGTAGATACTTTGGATTTAGGGATCACTGTGGAGGACCTGCCCAAATCAGATCTCATCAAGACCACCCTGCTGTGTGCTCTGGAAAGAGAACTCAAAGGTCATGTCATCTCTGAATCCAGGAGCATTGATGGGCTGTTCATGGATTTTGCTACACAGACATACAGTTTTGAGCCAGAACAATTTTCCTCCAGGACGGTGCTGGCTGACCTTCTAACCACTGCCAACCTGAATGGGCTCCATATGGAGCTCCACAGTGAGTGTGTGACCAGGAGACACAACAAGAGCAGTTCTGCCTTTACTTTCACTTGCAACAAATTCTTCAGGAGGGATGAATTCCCCCTACATTTCAAGAATGTCCACACAGACATTCAGTCATGTCTCAATGGTTGGTTCCAGCACCGATGCCCCCTTGCCTACTTGGGATGTACCTTTATTCAAAACCATTTCTGTCCCCCAGGGCAAAAGGCAAAAGTAATCTATAGTCAGGAGCTCAAGACCTTTGCCATCAAGCCGGAGGTTGCTTCAGAGCTGAGTGAGGGAGGGAACAGCCATCTCTCAGGCCGTGAAGGAAAAAGCCAGAATTCTCTAACCAGCCTGCCCCTGGAGGTTTTGCAGTACATTGCTGGGTTCTTAGACAGCGTCAGCCTATCCCAGCTCTCCCAGGTGTCCGTGCTGATGAGGAATATCTGTGCCACTTTGTTACAAGAGAGAGGGATGGTCCTCCTGCAGTGGAAGAAGAAGAGGTATTCCCATGGAGGCACCTCGTGGAGAGTTCACAGAAAGGCAAGTAAATAGTCATTCACTTATTCCTTCATTCAACAAGTATTTACTAAGGGCCTTCTGTGCACCAAGCAGTGTACTAGGCACTGAGATTGTACTAGGTTACCGGGAATAAAACACAGTCTATGAACTCAGGGAGGTCAGCATAGTAGAGGAGACAGACCCATAAACTTAAAAATGGCAATACAAATGGTAATGCCTGTTTATGTAAGTGTCCTGCATGTCTTCCGTTTGCTCACATGATCCATTCTCCATCGTGATCTGTCCCCCAGGAGGCTGATCTTTACAGACTAGCTTAACCAGCTCCCCTGCCCTCCAGCTTCCAGTTGGGCTAATCTAACGGGAGTGTATCAGCAGGAGATGGTCAGGAGGGAGAAGAGTGAGGTTGACATAGCTATTCTTCTGCCTTCCTCCCTGCACGCATTCTCCCCTGCACGACATTTTGCACTGGCCACGTCCCTCCAGCTGTATCTGATCGCTCTCTCCACACAGGTTACCGATTCTGGGTTCCATTGACTTCCTTCCTCCCTTTCAGGCCTAGGGTAGTAACACTCTAGATTGTTACTAGCCTGGGTTTTCTATACCCTGCCCACACATTTGTATATCATTCCTTTACAAAATTCTCTTCAGATTACCCAGTTTGAGCGTGCCATCTGTTTTCTGCCTGGACTCAAACTGATACAGTATGCCAACAAATTCTCCTCAGCCCTATGTCAACTAATTTATTTACAAACAAGTTTTGCCCCTGTTGAATTCATTTTGAAATTCTAAAATAATTTGGTCCACTGATTTCCCCTGGTTCAAATGCTTATTTAATTGTTTTAAAAAACTCTGCTGTATAGATCAAAGAATCTTTCCCTTTGGAAAAACCTCGTTCCCTTTTCCCAATCAGGTTAGGCTTGCTTAACTGTATTATAAGTTCTATTGGCTTGTACTGTATAGAAGTGAAACTCCCAATTCGTCATATCCAAGGTGCCGTAGCATCCTCTCTTATGGTACATATATTGGTAATGTGAATCACAAATTTACAATGCCCATTTAGGTCAATAATTCCAAAATCTCACTGTTGAGTCTCTTCCCAGTATGTGGGTATATGCAAACTGGTATTGGGGAGTTAGGAGATGTTTACATCTATTTTTATTGATTATGTTTAAAACATCTTGCATATTTTCTATTATTTATTCCCGGAGCAGTCTTCTTCAAAAAATAATTATCAGACTCTCTCTCATGAATTCATGCTTGAATCCATGCCTGCAATCCATGTGTTAGTTAGATAATGACTGCCAACCAACCATGTGTTAGGGATAAACATGAATGAGACTAAGACCCTGCCTTTGGGAACTGTATCGCCAAGATACAATGTATCATCTAGAACTACCTAATATCTTCCTCTGTAAAATCAAATGCAAATAATTTAAGTTACATACTAGAAATTTCATTATTTTTTGGCTCACATTTTTTCCCAATTCAGTGATTGCTGACCACTCTTAAATATCATTTGGGATAAACTAATTTCCTTGCAGAAAGGAAGAAAGAGAATTTAGTTGGAGCTAAAGAATGCTCATGTTAAAATGGCCTTTTAAAGTACAAAGGGAAATAGTTCCAAGATCACAGGATACACTTTTCTTATATAGTAACAATGACAAGAAACTGAGGGTGAAATGATCAGGTTGAAGGATATCAGATTATGCCTATCCTCATAGCCAGATTTTAAAACTAGTGGCTTTGCCACCACATCCTAGGTGGAAAGGCCCACAGGGATTTGAGTGCCAGACTTCTAGATTTCTCCTAAGGTTTCTGTTCTAGTGAGACTCTTATTAGTTAGCATACTTTTAGTTTTAAGCAATAGAAAACCAACTTAACAGGACAAACAATAAAGGGAATTTATTGGCCTATATAACTGAAGAGTGCAAAGGTGATGGCTTCAGGTATGGCTTGATCTAGCAGCTCAAAATGCCCCCAAATGACCGTTTTACTCTCTATTTCTTATCTCTACTTCCTCGCTTGTGGCTCCACTCTTAAGACACAGTTCTCCCTTCATGGTCCCTGGTGGCTGCCAGAAGCTCCTAAGACTTTAGCTTCCAAGTTCAAGCACAGAGGGGAAAAGAGACTCTGCTTCTTGGTATCACAAACAAAAGTTCTGGAGTAGAGTCTCATTGGCACTGGTTGTCCTGATTTGAACCATATGCCTATTCTAGAACTAACCACTGTTCCTGGGGAGGTGGGGGATAGGGGAAGGGTGTATGTCAATAAGCAGATTGGTGTTAGTCATTTCCACACAACACATGGCTGGCTGGGATGATTATCAGTTGGAAGGGGGAACTAGGAATTGGATGCTGGAGAAAGGACTAACAAATGTATGCTGCAGCCACTAAATACTCTCAGGAATCTAAGAACAGGAAGAACAGAAAGGCATTTCCCCACACTGTTCAAACAAAGCCGGCCTGAGGGTTATCACCCCAGTGTTTACTTTGGAGCTTCTCTCTTTCCTCATAGATCTGGCAATTCAGCAGCCTCTTCTCCAAAATCAAGAGCTGGGAGTTTAATGAAGTTGCCTCCATGTCTGAGCACCTGAAGTCCTGTCCTTTCAACGTTGTAGAACACAAGACTGACCCGATTCTTTTGACCAGCATGTGTCAGCCCCGTGAGCAGGCCTGAGAGACTTTAGTCACCACCTTTAAAGCCAGACCAAGAGGAAGACACACCTACTAAAGGCTCAGAAGCCACCATTCTTGGATTCCCACTCAGGGTTACTGAAAGTTCGACAGAGTTTGGTTTTGAGGACTTCCTTCTGTAAACTGCAAATGTGCTTATCTGGGTGTTTTGGAACATGCAATGTCCTTCAAAACCTGAGCAGCTGCACAAGGTCGAAGAATTTCCTAAGCCATGGCTTGTATAACTGCTATAGTGCCATACTGATAACTTATTCCCCCACCACCACTTTTTTTCTAAAATAAATCAGTCTGTGAAGTATTTTAAATAGGTGACTTGAGGCCATTTGGAAGATGAGTCCAAGTCCTTAGGAGATGAGAGAGCCGTGAAATTCCATAACCAGCACAGGCCTGTGCTTTTGTGGAGAGCTTTTCAGTTTATAAGCACTTTCAATGATATGGAGTAGGCATTGTAGGGATGGGGACTGACATGCCTCCCAGGGCACCCAGGGTGAAGGGCACAGTTTGAAGTTTCTGGACGTGGGGTTGTCTTGACAGTCAAGTCCAGGGCTTTTTTTAGTTGCCCCACTGCCTCTAAGCCCAGACAGTCCAAACAGCCTGAAAGAATAGAGACCTAGGCTAAGCACAACAGCCTCGAGGACACCAAAGGCCACAGGATGAGAGGTGGGAATGAGGTCCTAGAATGAGATTGTTGTGTAGAATCTTGGCAACATATAGAAGGACAGCCTTGGAAAATGAAGAAGAATCCAGAGGAGATATTATATTTATGGAGAAAATTAGGACCAAAAGCCAGAGCCTACTTTCAAACATTTTAATAGTGATTTGAGAGTCAAGGTTCTTTTCCTCTGAAAATTATATTATCCGTCTGGATTAGGGAGACCACAGGCATGGGCCAGCACCACCCTGGGCTAAGTGAAATGATCACGAGACACTAACACCAACTTCAGTGTCATGTCAGAAGGCACAGGGTAGCCCAAGGAGACCTTGCATCTGGAAAAGTCCAGACAAGGCCCACTGCAGCTCCTGTGGTACCAGTCGCCAGGTCCTAGACATCATTTGAGTACCCCATCAGGAATCTTGAGAAGGAAGACATCTGAACATAGTGATTCCCTATAATTGCTCTTACCTATTGCTGGCCATGACTGCATTCTGTCAAAAATGTGTGACACTTCTGGGTTTTCGTAACAAATAGTTAAAACTTATGAGAACAAAAGTAAAATAAAAATACACAATAGATACTGGCATTCCCTAAAGCAGGGTTTCATGGAACTACTGACATTTTAGACTGGATAATTCTTTGTCATAAGGGACTGTCCTATGTGTTGTAGGATGTTTAGCAACATCCTTGACCTCTATCCAATAGATACCAGTAGCACCCCTACAGCTATAACAACCAAAAATGTCTCCAGACATTGCTAAAAATCCTCTGGGAGCAAAACCACTCCTGGTTGAGAACAACTGCCCTAAAGAATGACATGCCAATGGCAGTAAATTAGGATAAGCTTTTTAGTACAGCAAATTCTTATCTCACCTAGTTATCTACAATGGTCATGATTTCATGTAGCTCTTCTTTCTTTACTAAATAGGTTTTAGACACATGATGATTTTAAGTTGGGAACCAAATGGAGCTGGTTTGTTTGGTGTGGCTTCATGTCCTTGGGTCACAGTGCAAAAAGTATATCCTATCAGCTCTCCAGGTATAGCTAAAGCCAGGAAGGTTGAGCTATTTATCTTAACCCTAACCGTAACCCTCACCCTAGCCCTAGCCCTAACCCTAACCCTCTCTACTTAATTGATGCCATTTTCCTAGCAGTCCTCAGCAAGTGAGAAAGCAGGGAAAAGGAGGATGGGCATTGTGGGAAAGCAGAGAACAAAGAATTTAACCAACAACAACAAAAAAGAGTCTAGTCAATATGAATGTTTGTTATTGCCTGGCTTTCCCTCTGAACATGGTCCAGAGCTGGTATAGATGAAGTAGATGACACCCCTGAGAAGAGTCAAGAAGGCATTAGAGCAAATCCCAGAAGAGAAGTATGCTTATCTTCCATTATAATGTGCCACTTGGTACTATTCAGTAACGTAACTCTATTTTTCCTAATCCTTATTGTTTGGTTTATATTTCACATTTGTATATAAGGCGCCATTTTCTAAAAAATATAACTAGAGTGTGAGCTAAGATTTTATTCAGTGAAGATGAATAACTGTGACAGCTAAGCAGTGAAGTGGGAGAAAAGGAACCGATCCAGGGTTCAGTTCCATGTGTTTTGAATCTAGTCCTTCCTATATGGAGGAAGAAGGTTCTGAAAATCCATTTTGGGTTTCTTATTTTATTAGAAAAAGAAAGCAAGGGGAGCTGTAGACTAAGGGAGGTGAAAATCTGGGGCTACCGTGAGCTGGATGAGAAGTACAGAGAAAGGAAGAGAGCAGAGGGCTCTTCCTTGACACTCTGGGCAGCCCAAGGTTCGGGAGGGCATTCAGGAGACTAACCGCACTGCTCTGTGGGCCCCACCCTTCCAGGCACACTTTACTTTCCCAGCTGCTGCCTTCAGCACAATACTGAGCTGATCAACATCATCAAACACATTTTACAAGGTATCTAATTGTATATGTCACAGGAAACCAGAGTATTGCAGGTATCCACTGGCCTACACAATCAAGCACATTTTATGGTGAGAGGGCAATTGGAGAAAAAGGGAAGCCTTTTATAGAGACAGTGGAGTAGACGATGATTTGATTAGTGGGATGAAGCTGTAGTGAGCAGCACGTGCAGCAAGCCTCATGTGAGAGAGGCAAGACGGCTAGACACGGCTTCAGATTAAGAAGCAGCTAAGGAGAGTGAAAGGGGACTGTGGACCCAAGAACAGGAGCCTGGACAGGGAGGTGTCTGCGAGCAGAGCCCTTGAAGAGAATCACCGCCAAGAAAGTCAGTCCAAGTAGAGATCAGCCGAATGTGGAGGGCGAGGTCTATAGAACTGAGGCAGAAAGGACTTTATTGCCTTAATAATATAAGGATCTGGAAAAGAAGTTTCTGTCTTATAACGAAGGGAAAAGTGAAAAGCAAGGTGGAACTTGGATGTAAGAATAAAACCACTGCAAAAGTCTGATCTATGTGTGATGTCAGATCAAACTGAAGTGAAGAATGAGATTGTGTATATCTAGTGTGACTTACCTCTATACACTGGAAACCCCAATGTCTCTATAGGCAGAAATAAAAGCTGCTTTTCACTCTGAAAGTCTAACTGGGTGAATCTTATAAGTGAGGTGTAGAGACAGATGTGTGACTCACTGGCATAGAGGTCGCTGTGGAAACAAAGGAGTGTGTGTCTTGAAGAAAAGCCAAGGAATGAGCCTGAGGGATGCAGTGCTCTAAGCACATGCACAGCTCACCAATGAACTTTTATAAAGTCCTGCAGCAACTATGGGTCTCAGACACCAATCCTAGCTCTTCCTTGATCCCACTGTCTTCTCCATCTTTGAAAGCTGAACCCAACTTCAGATACCAGTTATAGCACAGACTTCTATTTTCCACCAACCAAAGATCCCCTATACCAAATCCCTGACTTTCATTTCGATTTGATTTTGGTTTTGCCTAGGATCTCCTATTCTGGACCTTGCGGAGCCCAATGGCCTGGGGTTAGAATAAACTCACCGTGTCCTGGCCTTTCATTCTCCCTCATCCCCATACTTTGCTTGGTGATTTGCTTTTTGCCTATCACTGGCCGTCCAAAGGTCCTCACTTCTTCTCCTATCAGCAGCCTCAGCTCTGGACCACACAGAAACTTCATGAGCTTCCTCAATCCACCTTCTTACATGACCATCGATTTCATTCATCCAGCTACAAGGAAGCCTAGACTTTCTCTAGTAGAGAAAGTCTGTCACTCTAAATCCTCTTAACACCTCATTGTTTCTTTAGTTTTTGTCTTTTTTTCTTGGCTAAATCTTTTCCTCCTTTCTTTCCCCTAATTTGTGCTTTTGCCTCAAGAATCATTATGCACTAAAAGAGTGTAGTCATTACTCCCAGGCAGAAAGTGGCTGGCCTCTCACAACTGCTGAAGCCAGCAGAAGTTGAACTGTCTTATCGTGGACCTTTCCTGGCCCCTGTTCCCCTACCTTACTGCCATTCCCCAGGCCCATCTTGTTTTGGACTGGGTATCAGTAGAGTCTAAGGAAAGGGCACAGCCCTTGACACCCAGGGTGCAGAGTGATGGGCAGTGGAGGAGAGAGTTTTCTGGATATCCCTGAAAGATGGAAGGAGAATTGGAGCCATGAGAGTCAGGACCATTGAGGGCTGCATAAAAAGTACTATTTACCTCAGAATAGAGGTGAGCCATGGTCCCACTTTATTTCCACTTTAGGACTGAGCAGAGAGAAGATTCAGAGATATTTCTGCAGAGAAGGAAAGTAAGCAAACAGCACAACCAGGAAATATAAACATACCTTCCCAGGTAAGCAAACCAGGAAGCTCAGAGTTCACAAACAAAGGAAGGTAGAGTTGGGGGGGTGGTGTTAGAGGGGGGATTCATGGGGAAGGAGGCAGGATACAAGATAAACATCCCTAAGATCATCTAGGGTATCCAGGATAGACAGGACACCGAGGGGAAGGAGACCTCCTTCCTCATGCTGTCTCTGCCCCAAACCCTAATGGAGAGGGAGAGGGAAGTCTGTCTAGAGCTTCAGGCAACTCATGACATCCTGTCAGACACTTGCAGCAGAAATGGAAAGTGGGTGGAGGCAGAGCCACTTGGGACAAGGGAAGTCACAGTGCAGAAGACAGACAGCCACAGTTACTGGAGGAGCGTGACATAATTTGCAGGGAAGAGTCCAAAGTGGCCATGGCAACGTCCCCGCCACCAGCCCTCGTCCACCATCTCAATGTCAGTGATGATGTCATCTGGATCAAAGGAAATCTCATCACTTCCCTCTGGGGAGAAAATTGACAGGATATTAGGATGGTCAGGCAGGAATCCCTCCACCCCTGTGTCCCCTTTAAACCTCAGGAAGGGAAATAGGCCTGTTCTTGATGCCAAGTCTGGGCCCTATCCTGACCCCCAGAATCCATCCCCCCTTTCACGTATCACAGGCCTCCAGGCACCAGATCCCTCAGGCCACTCCCAACCTACCTCCTTGGTAATCATACAGGGCTACAGCTGAGATCCCAGCCCCAGCCCCAGCCGGGCAGCCTGATGATCCTGCATAATGAGAAATATGAATATGGTCTCATCAACATGGAGAAGGAAAATAGACAGGTCCTTCTGTGTAATGGGGGAATTCTCCCTCTTCCTCTCCCCTACAGCTGACCAAATCCAGGAGCTGCCCCACCACTCACCAGCCAGAGTGGAGGAAAAAGAGGGATCCTCAGGCTCGAGCACATCTTCATAGTCGCCCTCTGGTTCCTCATCCGGCTCATGTCTGTCCATTTCCCCAACATCCTCATAGTCATTCTCGGGTTCAGGCTCGGGTTCAGGCTCGGGCTCAGGCTCAGGTGCTTCTTCATACACTGGCTCTTCCTCCATCTGGAAGCCTTCTGGAGTCCTGGGGGGCAGAGCTGGGGGCTCCTCATTGTCCTGAGAAGAGACAGTGTGAAGCAGGGTGACTTCTGTCCACCAGGAGCTGCCTCTCCAAAATCTCCCAATGGAGGACTGCTAAGACCCCACCCATCCCCATGCTTCCATTCTACCCTCCATCCTTGCATCCTTCTAACAGCCTCTCCTAGGGAACACAATCTTTCATCCCTCTTCATTCATCAACCTCCCACACCCACCCACTCAAAACACCTACCAAAAGATGATAGAAGGGAAGCAGAAAGCAAGTCAGAATCCTTGGAAGACAAGGAAAACATTGAAGCAAAAGCAAAAGCAAAAAAAAAAAAAGGTGAAAGATGACAGCTAGGATGACTAACTATCCTAGTCTGCCCAGGACTGGGTGATTTCCCAGAATATAAGACTTTCAACGCTAAGACCAGGATAGTCCCAGACAAACCAGGATTGTTGATCACCCTGTACAGCCCACCTACTAGGACATGAGGAGATGGGGAAGGAGCAGAGAATCTTTGGAGCTCTGCTTACCTCTGGGGGATTCTGCCTTGGGGGCTGGGTAGGCACTGGTTGTTCCCTACTGGTTCTCACAGGCCCACACTCTGATGACAGACAGCTCCCTGCTGGAGGCCAGGCCTGTGGAAGATGAAGCATCTTTCCAGTGAGCAAGAAACTTCCATCTTCTCTCTTGTACTGACCTGGAATACCCCTTCCTACCTCTGCCAGTTCAAATCAACCATTCCTCAAGATGGGCTCCAACCTGAAATGACAGCTCCTTCCTCTTGTTGTTGCAGCAGTAATTGACTGCACTGGCTAGTGACCTATCTTCTGTTGTACTATGTAAATCTTGGTTTTTTTCAGCTAACATTCTCATATGTATATATGAAGCTTAATTACACAATCAGATTGAAATCTTCCTGAAGACAGGGATAGCAACTGTAGACTTTGCCTAACACAGGGGAGGCCTGTGCCTTATTTTCTCCTAAGGATACAGACCCCTTAGGCTCTTGTCTGGGCAAGGAATCCTTGATGTGGATCCCGAAGGGCCAAACACTTACCTCTGAGGAGATTTTCTTGGGCAATGGGGCTGACGCCACCGGCTCTTCCATAGTGGCCACTGGTGGCTTAGCCTCCTGGCTCATCTTTACCAAGGCCTTTCTCTCCTGTTGCTGCCTGGCTATCTGTTGTGCCTTCTCCTCTTCCTCCTGCTTCCTCTTTTCCTCAGCCATGGATTCAAATTTTGCCTTCAGCCCACGGGCTCCACTGGAAGCTGCAGACACAGGCAAGAAAAATTAGGGTTGTCTTGGGTTGGAGGTAGGGGAGTGGCACTGGAATGAAGAAGAGGAACCAGTTAAATATCCAAAGAAGAGCAGGTAGAGAGGGGACTCATGGAAAGGGAGGTAAAGAGGTATCAATGAAGGAACAAGGGGATTATAGGAGGATAAGGTAACCCTGATGCCTAGATTTCCATACAGCCAGGCCATGTGATCTCAGACTCTTGCCCTTTTTAAATCATAAGGCTTGTTCTCCTAACCTGCATCTTCCCTGTCCACATTTCTTAAATCTGTATGCCCTCTGGCCATCATCTACCCTCTATCCCCCATCCATAGCTCCTTTCCCTATGTGTTCTTCCCAAATGGCTCCCTCCCTTCCTCCCTCTGTTCTCTGCTTACAGTTTCTTCACCAGTGTCACTCAGATATCCACTTAACCTAATTTTTTCTAGGAGAGGGAATCTGGGAATATGAGGGTAGGGGTCAAATCTACCTCAGCTAATCTAGGTAGGTAAAGGCTTGGAATAGGTAGTCTAGGAAGAAAAAAGAACGAGAAGGGAGAAGAGGTTGAAGAGCACAGAGAAAGGGAATTAAAACTCACCAGCCTCTATGGGTGTTGTCTTCTTATAAGCTGTGGTTGGGGCCTCCATTTCATTGAAACCAACAGCACTCTGCAGGTAAGAGAACAGTATGTGTAGTGGTGGGGAGGGGGAAGGGAGTGGTAATAATCCAGAAGGCAGTATCGGTGATTGGGTCACTATAGGAGGTCTCCCTAACCTTTTGATGCTCTATAGTTAGACAGGATATTCAAATAGTGTTGTTTTGTGGCAGAGGGAGGGGTAAAGAAGTTCTAGACTGGTGGGATTAGCTCTCCTTTTAAAAAGCTCAGTGTTCCTGGAATCTCACATCTCTAAGTCCAGTTGCCTGGAATGCAGGAGGGTCTCAGGCCAGTACATGAAGAGGTGTAGGGGAAGACTGAATGGAGTGGGAAGAAATTATTGATTGAGTTAATCAATGCCAAGCAATCAATGAAATTTCGAATACCTTTCCCTGGAGTTTTTCTGTTTCTCTGTCTCTCTCTGCCTCCCTTCACTCTCCTTAGTTAAAGCTCAGGCTTCTGGGACTTCCCTGGTGGTCCAGTGGGTCAGACTCCATGCTCCCAATGCAGGGGGCCCAGGTTTCGATCCCTGGTTGGGGAACTAGATCCTGCACGCATGCCGCAACTAAGAGTCCGCGTGCCACAACTAAGACCCGGCACGGCCAAAATAAATAAATATTAAAAAAAAAAAAAAAAGCTCAGGCTTCAGAAGACATGCCCCTTAGATGCTGAGGGCAGTCAATGGGGAGAGCAGGACACCAAGAGGACAGTGCAGGGCACCTAGCTTTGCCCATCCTTTTTCCAGCTTTGCCTCTCACTCTTCTCCATGTACTTCAGGGAACCATTCTCAAGACACTGGTGTTCTGGTGCTTTACCTTATCCACTCGGTCCTTTTGGATGCCATACTGACCACCAAATCCCTTGGCATAATCTGCAGGATGGAAAGATCTGAGAGTCATAAGAGGAGTTAAAATGCTAGAAATGTATGGGAAGAGGGAGTGGGAGCAGTGAGAAGGAAGACCAGAAGACAGGAATGAGGAAAAGAGAAAGATCAATGAGAAAGTGTGAAAATCAGGGGATAGAGAGAGGCATGGGTGGGAAAAGACGAAAAAGGATGGGGAGAAAAACACTTGAGAGAGAATGGAGGGATGAGAGATGGGAAGAGAGAAACAAAAAGAAAGAAGTGACAGAAAAGGGGAAAATATAAGGGAAGAAACAGGAAAAATTGAAGAGCGCCCCCCAGCCATCCCCTATGTGTCCCAGGGAAGAAGGCCTTCTCTCTGTGAAGCAGAGGGGCCTCTAAGACTCACAGCCAAATCACCCTCTTGCCATCACCCGGCCTGTCCGTCTTCATCCCTTTCTCAGTGACCCCTTCTCTTTGGTCACCCTCCTCTGTCCTGCTCCTTAGCTTGCTGTTTTCCCCTCCACCCCTGTTGGTCTCCTCCCACCTACCCCCATATACGTACACTTACTCTTCATCCCACCACTTTCTGCATACCTGCCCCTCATATTCTGGGTCCTCCATGTCAGCCTTCAGGGACAGAAGGAGGGCTCCATGTACCCTGTGACCTCCCTCCTCTCCAATCCCAACTTACCTCTTTGGGATTCGTGTTTCTCTGTCTCTCCCTTGTAGTCATATCCCAGAGCTGCCTTGTCCCGTTTGTCCTCCTCTATCCCATAACGGCCACCGAAGCCACGAGAGTAATCTATGGTGGAAGGAGCAGTCGTGAGAGCTCACTCTCAGCCCACGGGGAAGTGCTGTGGGAGAGAGGAGTCAGGAGGGATGGGTGCAGGGTGATAGGGGCCCAGGAAGAGAGCGGGGCTTGAATACTGGGAAATGAAAGAGAAATGTTGTTCTAAGCAACTTTTGTAAGCTTTAAACAATGTTCACTCTTTTCCTCTCCTCCCTTACTTCCATTCCAAGATGAGAAGATCATTTGAATTTTCTCTCTTCTTCAAGGAAGGAGAAAGTATAGAGAATGTAAGGAGAGACTTCCAGAAAAAAAGAGAGATGCATATGAAATATATGCTTTCCCTAATCCTATATAAACACTTAGCAACGTCAGAAATATAGAGCAATCTCTCTCTTTTTTTTTTTTAAATAGTGAATCTCAAAAGAAAAGAAGAAAAAAATTCCCGGCTCCAGAAACAAACAGATGAATCAAAACAGTTGATATGATGGTAATTATGAGCTGACATAGAAAACCCAGCTGTTTTAAGTCCCAAATTTAGTGCCTAGGGATTAGGATCTAGGGTCTGGGGTTCTACTTTCTATAAGAACAGGTGGCTGGAGAGCAGGAAGTAAGGTTCTGCCCACTCCTATAAAAGAATCCTAGAAAAAGTCTACTCACCTGTCCAGGGAAATAGTGAGAGGAATTGTAGTTTTTTTTTAGCATTTGGAGAAGGAAATTTTACCTATGGGACTTGGAAACTCCAAGCCTACACCTGAAGGTGTGGGATACAAATACCCAGTTTCATACTACTTATATTATACAGAAATTCTAAGCTGAGAAATTAATTGAATACTGATGTAGGAAAATATATACCACAGAAGGATGGTATGAATATGAGACAAAATGGACCCCAAGACAAAATGCATTATAAAAGATAAGAGAGACATAACTCAATGATAAGAGTGCAATTTGTCATTCATCAGGAATATATATACTGGTATAAACCTATTATCAGAATCAAAACTCATGAAGCAAAGCAGAAAGAGAAATAGACAAATCTATGATCATAGTTGAAAATTTTAACACTCTTTTCTCATTATTTAATAGAAAATTTAGACAAAAAGAATCTAAAATTATAGAAGGCCCAAACAACATTATCAAGACCTAAGTGACATTTACAGAATATTGCACCCCCAAACTGCATAATACACATTTTTTTCCATGCACATATAACATTCACCAAGATAGACCACATGCTTGTCCTTATAAAAAGTTTCAATACATTTCAAAAGATTGGAATATGAGATAACGTATCCTCTGATCACAATAGAATTAAATTAGAAGTTAATAACAATAAAATTAGAAAATTTCCCCAGTACCTGAAAAATAAGCAACACACTTCTAAATAACTCATGGGTCAGAGAAGAAATGAAAAGGAAAATTAGAAAATGTTTTGAACTGAATGAAAATTAAAATACGCATGACATTGTGGAATGTAGCAAAAACAGTGTTTAGAGGGAAATATATAGTTTTAAGAGCCCATACAGTAAACAAAGGTTTAAAATCAATTATCTAAGTTTCTACCTTAAGAAGCTACAGAAAGAACAAACTAAACCCACATTAAAATGAAAGAAAAAATAATGAAGATAAGAGCAGAATTCAATAAAATTTTAAAAACAAGTAAACAATAGAGAAAATGAGCAAAGCCAAAAGATACTTCTTTGAAATTAATAAAAAATAATACTGATGAATCTCTAGCAAAAATAATTAAAAAGAGAAAAAACACAAATTAACAATATCAGAAGTGAAAGTGAACATATCACTACAGATCTTACAGAGGTTAAAAAGAAAATAAGGGAATACTATAAATGAAGTTATGCCAATATATTTGAAAATATAGATAAAAATGGAAAAATTCCTTGAAAAGCACACTATACCATAACTGACTTAAGAAAAAATCAGAAGACTGAATAGACCTGTATCTATTTAAGAAATTGAATTCATAATAGAAAACAAAAATCATAAAGAAAACATGATCTATTACTATTAAAACCCCTAGAACTCAGACAGAAATAAAGGCAAAGTTTCTCTGATGGGAAACTTCTCAACCCAGGGCACATAAAACTCTCATAAAACAAATATCCCTTTCCCCCCACTGAAATAAATTTGCAAACAAAAATTACAAACCATCAAAAAAATAAATAACCATGAGGGAAAACAGATTAACTGAACAGAAGAATTAGCACCCCCAAGAACTGCAAATAATATAACAATGTGAAAGAAATTATAAAATGAATACTCTAAAAATAATTAAAGAGTTAAAGAAGGGTGAAAAACATAGTGAAAGCAATAGGGCATTATGGAAAAGGAATCAGCAGATTTTCAATAGAATCAAAGGGAACTTTCACAAATGAAAATACATGAAATAAAGTTAAAAAATTTAGTGGACAGCTTAAATGATAATTAAATACAGCTGAAGGGAGAGTTAGAGAACTTAACATAGATCCAAGGGAATTACCCAGAATACAACACAGGGAGATGAAGAGATGGAGATAGAGAAGAGAAATTAAGAGACATCAAGAACACAACTTATCAAAAATTTTTGGATGCAGTGAAAGCAGTGCATAAGGAAAAGCAATGCAAATATTAGAAAAGAAAAAAGACCTAAAATCAACAATTTAAGTGTCCACCTTAGGAAACTGGAAAAAGAAGAACAAATTTAATCCAAAGTAAGCAGAAAAAAGAAATAAGAATTGAAGCAAAAAAATCAATGGAATTAAAAACAAGAAGCCTATAGAGAAAATCAAGGAAACCTAAAGCTGATTCTTTGAAAAGATCAATAAAATAGATAAGCCTCTAGTCAGGCTAACAAAGAAAAAAAGAGAGAACATAAATTATTATAATATCAGAAATGAAAGAGCCTACATTTCAACAGATTCCAAGGAAATTAAAAGG
Source organism: Balaenoptera musculus (assembly GCF_009873245.2). Taxonomy (NCBI): domain Eukaryota; kingdom Metazoa; phylum Chordata; class Mammalia; order Artiodactyla; family Balaenopteridae; genus Balaenoptera; species Balaenoptera musculus. The sequence continues at coordinate 77,597,747 of NC_045788.1, read as the reverse complement.
ATAATAAAAAATACTATGAACAACTTTATGCCCACAAATTTGATGACCTAGATGAAATGGACCAGTTCCTTGAAAGACACAACTGCCAAAACTTACACAAAAAGAAACAGATGACCTGAAAGGCCTATATCTACTAAAGAAATTGAATCAATAATTAATAATCTTCCAAAACAGGAAGCACCAGGCCCATATGGGTTCACTGGTGAATTCCACCAAATATTTAAGGGAGAAATTATACCAGTCCTCTGCACACTCTTTCAGAGGATAAAAGCACAGGGAATACTTCACAACTGTTCTATAAAGTCAGCATTACTCTAATACCCAAACCAGACAAAGACATTACAATAAAAGAAAACTAGAGACCAGTATTTCTCATGAACACAGATTCAAAAATCCTCCACAAAATATTAACAAATCAAATCCAACAATGTATAAAAATAATTATCTACCATGACCAAGTGGGATTTATCCTAAGTATGCAATGCTGGTTCAACATTTGAAAATAAATTAGCATAATCCATCACATCAACAAGAAAAAAAGAAAAATCACATGATCATATCAATAGATGCAGGAAAAAGCATTTGACAAAATCCAACACAATTCACAATAAAAATTCTCAGTAAACTAGAAATAGAGGGGAAATTTCTCAACCTGATAAAGACTATCCACAAAAACTCTACAGCTAGTATCATACTTAATGGTGATAAAGTTAAAGCCTTCCCACTAAGATCAGGTACAAGGCAACTATGGCCTGTCTCATCACTCCTTTTCAACATTGTACTTGAAGTCTTTGCTAATGCAATAACGCAAGAAAAGAAGAAGTATGTAGACTAGAAAAGAAGATACACAACTGTCTTGGTTCACAGATGACATGACTGTCTATGTAGAAAATCCAAAAGAATTGACAGACTCCTGAAACTAATAAGCAATTATGGCAAGGTTGCAGGATACAAGGTTAATATACAACAGTCAATTGCTTTCCTATATACAAGCAACAAATAAGTGGATTTTGAAATTAAAAGCACAATATCATTTACATTACTACCCCAACAAAGAAATGCTTAGGTATAAACTTAAAATATGTATAAGATCTATATGACGAAAACTATGAAATTCTGATGAACAAAATCAAAGAAAACTAAGTGAACGGAGAGATATTCCACGTTCATGGATAGGAAGACTCAATGTTGTCAAGACGTCAGTTCTTCCCAACTTGATCCATAGACTCAGTGCAACCCCAATCAAAACCCCAGCAAGTTATTTTTTGGATCAACAGTTTCTAAAGTTTATATGAAGAAGCAAAAGACCCAGAATAGCCAACACAATATTGAAGGAGAACAAAGTTAGAAGACTGACACTACCAGACTTTAAGACTTACTATGAAGCTAAAGTAATGAAGACAGTGTGGTAGAGGTGAAAAAATAGACAAATAAATCAGTGGAACAGAACAGAGAGCCCAGAAATAGACCTCCATAATTATAGTTAACTGATGCTTGCCAAAGGAGCAAAGGTAACACGATGAAGAGAAGATAGTCTTTTCAACAAATGGTGCTGGAACAAGTGGACATCCACAGATTAAAAAAACAATGAATCTAGACACATGCATTACAAAAATTCTCTTTTCACAAAAATTAAATCAAAATGGATCATAGACCTAAATGTAAAATGCAAAACTATAAAGCTCCTAGAAGATAATATAGTAGAAAACCTAGATGACCTTTGGTATGGTGATGCCTTTTTAGATATAACACCAAAGACACAACACATGACAGAAATAATTGATAAGCTGGATTTCACTAAAATTTTAAAAACTTTTGCTCTGTGAAAGACAATGTCAAGCAAATGAGAAGACAAGCCTTACACTGGGAGAAAGTCTTTGCAAAAGGCACATGTCATAAAGGACTGTTACCCTAAATATACAAAGAATTCTTAAAACTCAACAATAAGAAAACAAGCAACCCAACTTTTTAAATAGGCCAAATATATTAATAGATGCCTTGCCAAAGAAGATATACAGATAGCAAATAAGCATATGAAAAGATGCTCTACATCATATATCATCAGGGAAATGCAAATTAAAACAATAATATAACACTACACACCAATTAGAATGGCCAAAATCCAGACTATTCACAACACCAAATGCTGGTGAGGATGTGGAGCAACAGGAACTGTCATACATTGTTGGTGGGAATGCAAAATGGTGCAGCCACTTTGAGTGACAGTTTGGCAGTTTCTTACAAAACCTAACATACTCTTACCACAGGATCCAGCAATTGCACTCCTTGGTATTTACCCAAAGGAGTTGAAAATGTAGGTCCACACAAAAACCTGCACACAGATGTTTATAGCAGCTTTATTCATAATCGCCCAAACTTGGAAGCAACCACTATGTTCTTCAGTAGGTGAGCGGATAAATAAACTGGGGTACATCAAGACAAAGGAATAATATTCAGCAAAAAGAAATGAGTTATCAAGCTATGAAAAGACATAGAGGAAACTTAAATGCATATTACTAAGTGAAAGAAGCCAATCTGGAAAGGCTACATGGTATATGATTCCAACCATATAATATCTTGTAAAACGCAAAACTATAGAGACAATGGACTTTGGCTGACTTTGATGTGTTAGTGTAGAATCATCCTTGGTAAAAAAAAAAAAAAAAAAGAAAAAAGAAAAAATATATATATACACACACACACACCATTCTGGTCAGTGATGTTGATAATGGGGGAGGCTATGCATATATGGGTGCAGGACTGTACCTTCCTCTCAATTTTGTCATAAATCTAAAAAGCTCTGAAAACATAAAGTCTTTTTTAAAAGAGAGAGAGAGATGGAGAAGAGAATAAAAAGTTCTAATACATTACATCTGAGTTCCAGAAGAAAGAATAAAAGAGAAGAGAGGAGAGACACTATCTAAAGAGAAAACGCCCGAGAAATTTTCATATTGAAAGTTAATTCTCAGGTTGAAGAGGAGCAATAAGTCTCATGTAGAATAATAAAAATAGATCCAACACCTAGGTATAGCCTGATGATATTTCAGGATATCAGAGACAAAAAGAAAAATTTTCATGAGACAAAACAAAAACAGAGAGACAAGACATGTTATGTACAAAGGAATGATGATTAGACTAACCCAAGAGAAATGCCAGAGATGATGGAATAGTATCTTCAACATGATGAAGGGAAAATGACAATGAAGAATGGAGCAAACTAAATTTTTTTTTTCAGACAAAGCCTGGGAGTTCTCTCATAGACCCTCACTGAAAGAATTACCAAAGGATATCTCTAGCAAGAAGGAATAGAAGAAGCAAGGAGGAAACAATGAAATATTATAAACAATGATGAGCTAGTAAACTGGTAAATATGTTGGTCAATTTAAATAAGCCTTCACCTAGTAATAATAATGATTAATTTTTGTAGGGTTTAAAAACAAACACATGTAATCGATATACTAAACAATTGTTCAGTTGGTACAAAGACTGTAGAATGTAGAAGAAATGTAATTAAATTATTCTTCATTTCCTGTGTTACTCAGGAAGAAAGAGTGATTAATTTTAAACTTAAGCCACAGATGCACATTAAAACTTAGGAATAACTTCCTAAAATAAAGGAGTATAATATCCTATTTTTGATCCATTAGAGGGGAAATGGGACTAAAGAAAACTTGATCAAGCTCATAGAAAGCAATATAGGAGAAAAAAAGAAGCAAGTACATGCTTGGATTTAAAAATAAAATAAAATAGCAGGGAACTGGGCCATGGAACTAAAGGGTGTCAATGATGGCTGCTGGGAGTTGAAGTCTGAGCAGTCTGGGCAGTCAGGTTGCTAAGGCTGAAGTGCAGGGTCCTTGCCTTTCTGAGATGTGTGTTTTTCCACTTCTCCTTTGTAATCAAAGCCAACAGCTGACTACAGAGAAAAGGAGAGAGAATCGATTAGAGTCAGAGATGAACATTTTCTCCCTCTCTCACTTACCCTTACACCTATAGCTCAGCCCAGGGGTTAGTTATAGGGGCTCAGAGCTGCGTATGGGGGTTCAATGTAGAAACAGACAGTACCCTGACAGGCTGGTATAAAGGCAGTGTGCTACAAACCAATGACCATGGGCCCTGGACACAGATAGCTCTAGATCCAAACCCCAACCCCACCTTTCCTATTTGTAGTTGTGTAACTTTAGGTATGTCCTTTAATATTACTGAGCCGCAGCCTCTATTTTTTGTTTTGTTTTTCTTTTGGCCACACGGAGGCATGTGGGATCTTAATTTCCTGACCAGGGATGGAACCCGTGCCCCCGCTGCAGTGGAAGTGCAGAGTCTTAACCACTGGACCGCCAGGGAAGTCCCCCTTGGGCCCTTTAAATATGAAATGAAAATAGGTATACCTGCCTTATTAACCTCAACTGTAAAATGATTCCAACTTATTTGGCATATTGTGAGGACTAAATGGGGCCAGATACATAAAGTGTGGGCACTCAGTAAATCAGTGTTTTTCTTCCTAAGTCTCATGAAACTAAAATGAGATAATAGCTAGAAAACTGCCTTGTAAACTATAAAGCAGCACTGTGCACATGTAAGAGATATCATCCTATACTGACTGATTATACTGTGCCTCTTCTCTTTCCTTACACAACAGTGGAAACCCAGAGATGTAGATTTTGGTGGGATGAGAGGCAACCAGGAGAATCTGGATCCTAGCTGCTTTGGGACTGGATATATTGGCAAATATCTAACCTAGCTATGTCCCCATATGGCTCAGTAATAGGTCCCTAAGCAAGTCTAGATTTTGCATTTTAAAAGTTATTAGTATGGGACTTCCCTGGTGGTGCAGTGGTTAAGAATCCGCCTGCCAATGCAGGGGACACAGGTTCGAGCCCTGGTCCGGGAAGATCCCACATGCTGCGGAGCAACTAAGCCCGTGGGCCACAACTACTGAGGCTGTGCTCTAGAGCCCAAGAGCCACAACTACTGAGCCCTCGTGCCACAGCTACTGAAGCCCATGAGCCTAGAGCCCATGCTCTGCAACAAGAGAAGCCACTGCAATGAGAAGCCCGCGCACCACAACAAAGAGTAGGCCCCGCTCGCCACAACTAGAGAAAGCCCATGCGCAGCAATGAAGACCCAACGCAGCCAAAAATAAATAAGTAAAATAAATAAATTTATAAAATAAAAAGTTATTAGTATGTATTGTTTCTTGATTTACAAGACACACTGATTGTTAAGGTGATTCGGTTTGTGGCTGGTGAGGCAGGAGTTGAAAGAAAGAACAGTGAAAGATTAGGCAAAGGCAGGAGGGGAGCCAAGAAGGAAGAGAAACTTCACCCTGATTAGAGAACATTACATGCTCCATATTCCATTACTGCTTTTAAAAATTATCCTCTGTGCTTTTCCTTTACCTTACAGTATGTTTTGAACTTTTCTGTTTTTTTTACCCCTACAATTCAAATAACACTCTAACACTTAGCTTTAAGGATTCAGGCCCACTTATTAACAACTGCAGGTTAAATAAACAAACAAACAAACAAAATCTCAGCTAGCTGTGAAGGAGATGTCCCCTCTGTGTGCTGCTGCCAGGCAGGGACACTACTCTGCCCCATAAAGAATGAGCTCAGAGAATCCAATCTACTAAGGTGTGAAAATGAGAACATGAATGAGTTATCAGTCGTACTCCCCGGACCACTCTATCATCTGTAATCATGCTGTCCTTTTTCTCTTTCTCTCTTTAAAACTATCACTACTTTTTTGTACAAAGGAGTCTTTAAAACACCTGGACTTCAAGGAGTTAGTACTAAGTCCTATGAAAAGTAACCTTCACCTTCTAAAAACATTGTAACCTTAATTAGTTGTTTTACTTGATAATTTGCTACCATTGTAATAATATTTCAGCTGATATGTCTGTTTTCCTGAAAGGCATAAATATTTATAAGGCTTTCATATTAGACCAAAGGAGGAGCTTTGGAATTTCCTCTTCTCTCTTCATGCATACAGGTATGATAAAACCAATGGCTTAACATAGTACAGGGAGATCAGCTCGGTGTTTTGTGACCACCTAGAGGGGTGGGTAGGGAGGGTGGGAGGGAGATGCAAGAGGGAGGGGATATGGGGATATATGTATACGTATAGCTGATTCACTTTGTTATAAAGCAGAAACTAACACATCATTGTAAAGCAATTATACCCCAATAAAGATGTTTAAAAAATAAACAAATAGATTAATTAATTAAATAAAATGCAGGGGGGGGGGAAAAAAAACAAAGGCTTAGGGATTCCTTATTCAGAGTTTGAGAGTCTTTGTCTCTTTTAAATGAACACCTTTCAGGTCAGCATGTGGCCTCCAACAGCGGCACCAAAGAACTTGCTGACGGAGGTGTGGGAGCCATCCTCATGATGGACCCTCCTTGAGGCCACTGCCCCATCTTTCCACAGGAGAAGCATAGACCTACATTCAGGGTGATTGTTGGTAGTCCCACATGATCTGAGTTGGGTGGCACAGGGAGAGAGTTGTCACTTACCTTGTCTGCCCTGTCCTTCTCAACTCCGTATTTGCCCCCAAAGCCTCTGGCAGCATCAGTCTGAGAAGAGTGCTTCTCCACCTCAGCAACATACTCATGGCCCACAGCACTCTGAGAAAAATCAAGATCAGAATGAGTGAGAAGATAAAAATGACCATGAAAAAATAAAATGATCAGAGATAGGATGGGATGTAAGAATACAAGAAATTCCATTCTAGGTCACACTGATAATCTCTGACAGAGTGCCGAGGAATGTGTGATGGGAGAGCAAGATGACTTTTTCTGGAACCTTGCACATCCTGACTCTTTTTTAATACCACTAGGAACCCATCATTTAGGAAACTCCCATAGGATGGGTTGGGAACCAGAAGGATAGAGACTACATAGACAGGGCAGTGTTTAAACCACTGCTTAAAAAGAGGGTGAAACAAGGGCTTTGTGCATCAAAATAGAAATGAGGGTAGTTACTGGGGAGACACCTAAGGGGACTGACTAGATGCCATAGCCCGGATTGAATACTTAACACAGCCAGGTGCTTTTGTTCTGGATCTTTGTTCCTACACAACCATCAAAGTTCAGAAGTGCAGCCTGAGCCCTGATATTAACAGTGATTGACTCTTTATACTAAAGGGGGCTGGTAGACAACACCGTGAGTAGTCCAAGATGGCATATAATTTAACTGTCTTTTATTCCCCTCCACTTTTTTCTCCATCTACCATTTTCTACTTGGTTTTGAAAGGTATGTCTCTTTTAATATTTGGATACGGATGCTTTAATAATCTTGGAATTGAATAATACTTCAAACCAAATAGTGATACCTTGCAGAGTCTCAACTAAGAAGAAATTAGAAAGCTTCTTCTTCCTCCTGCATTTCCGATTCCATGCTGGGATAAATATTAATACAGAGATTGATGTGAAGCACTGCCCTATATGAGCTCCTGGGAGCTCATTTTGCAGTGTTTTTGGGTCTGTGTAGGTCAACTTTGTTTGCTGAATTCAAGAATGAATGACTGCTTATCTATTTTACTCTTTCCTAGGAATTCTGTGGGAGAATACAATGCCTACTTTGCACTTTGCACAATGACAAAAGGGTGAACTAACAGCTTTCATTAAATTGCTTTTTCTCCTTGGAGATTAAATTTTTTTTCTTATAGGAATATATCTCTATCTTTTTTTAAAATAAATTTATTTATTTTTTATTTATTTATTTTTGGCTGCATTGGGTCTTCGTTGCTGCGTGCAGGCTTTTTCTAGTTGTGTCGAGTGGGGGCTACTCTTTGTTGTGGTTCGTGGGCTTCTCATTGCAGTGGCTTCTCTTGTTGCAGAGCATGGGCTCTAGGTGCGCAGGCTTCAGTAGTTGTGGCACGCAGGCTCAGTAGTTGTGGCCCATGGGCTTAGTTGCTCCTCAGCACGTGGGATCTTCCCCGACCAGGATCGAACCCATGTCCCCTGCATTGGCAGGCGGATTCTTAACCACTGCACCACCAGGGAAGTCCTATATCTTTATCTTTGAGGTTAGGAAAGTCAATGCAAAAATACGATTCAACATACAGGCTTTCTTTTTATCATACTTTCATAGTATCTAATGGATTAAGGAAAAATAATAATATATTTGAGGACATCTAATAGATAAAGTCACATAAACATTTTTCACATCTATGTGCAAATCATATTAAGTGATGTATAAAATATGTACAAAAAGAACACTAAATATACAGTAAAGAAAACAGTAAGAGAAGTTGCAGCAGAGATATAATACACATCCATTTAAAAGCAGTAAATGATTTTAAAATATATTTTCCCCTTCTCTATGTGTGTGTCCTTAGTCTAGGAGTTACAGTGTGGCTGGGTCTACACTAGGCCAGCCTTTCTAAATTCTTGGCTCCCATTTTCTGTCATCTATATTTTATGTGTTGAAATCAGGGGAAAAATGACACAAATAATATGTGGACATTCTCTTTTAAAACCCAAATGAAGGGCTTCCCTGGTGGCGCAGTGGTTGGGGGTCTGCCTGCCAATGCGGGGGACATGGGTTCGAGCCCTGGTCTGGGAGGATCCCGCGTGCCGCGGAGCAGCTGGGCCCGTGAGCCACAGTTGCTGAGCCTGCGCGTCTGGAGCCTGTGCTCCGCAACGAGAGAGGCCGCGATGGTGAGAGGCCCGCGCACCGCGATGAGGAGTGGTCCCCACTTGCCGCAGCTGGAGGGGGCCCTCGCACAGAAACGAAGACGCAACACAGTCATAAAAAAATAAATAAATAAATAAATAAAAGAACGTGAATTTCTTAAAAAAAAAAAAAACCCAAATGAATATTTTACTTTTGAATAAGTTTTAAACCATAAAACCAACAAATGAATCAATTCATTTATTTATTTTTTTAAAGCAAATATCCCCCTTTCAACTCACCTTGTCCATTCGGTCTCTTTCCACCCCAAACCGACCTCCGTAGCCGTGGGATGCTTTGGGCCCTGATTCCATCTCCTTCTTCTTGAGAACATTATGCTCCTCTGACACTTTGTTCCTCAGCTGGTGAATGCTGGAAGTAACCACATCACAGAGACTCGTCTAGCACAGAGATGTCAACGAACCCTCCTTCGCAGAAAAATTGAAATCTTGCAGTGTGTTCTGTTCATTTTTAGCAATAGCCCCCAAAGTATACCTGTGCTGGGTCTGGGAGTAGGAGGTTAGTGTGGTCTGCATATATAGCCTGATATAAACTCTCCATAAGCCAATAGTATTTCTTCTAGTCTGTTATTTTGCTCACTAAATAACCTTCTGATATTTAGTCTCATGTTCCTAAATATTAGAGGACAGTGTTACCTATATTCTAGCAACTGAAAAGTTATTTTCCTCTCTGAATGGATTTGTTGTTTAACAATTCGGTACTCTACCTCAAGAAGCACAAAGATATTAATCATATACCCTTTACCCACACATTCTAGTCCTAGAAGTCTACCCCAAGGAAATAGTTTTAAATATGGCAAAGCTTAATGTCTAATGATATTCATTGAAACATTGTATTTAATAGCAAGAACCAAGAAACAATTTATGTGGAAAAGATGGGGAATAGTTAAGTAAATTGCAATATTACTTTTCAATGGCACATGAGGAAGTCATTAAAAACGATGATTATGAAAAATGCAGCATTGGGAAATTTATCTATACATTAAGTATTTTGTGTCTCTTCTTGTCAAAAATGAATGCCCTTCACACTGCCCCTATATCTAATTCCTGAGAGAACTAAAAACTAAAAAAGACTCACTAATAAAATTCACTCTCATCACTAATTGTTGCAAAACTTTAAGGCTCAAATAACCTTGATTTGGGACACTTCTGTCCTTAAGAGAACGTAACACCAAAAGGAGGCATTCTCTTTCTTACTTCACTTTCATCTCTACCATGTGGGTAGAGAGTACCTCTGTGTATTTGTTTTGGCTGAAGATAAGAAGTGACAGCTCAGCACCAGAACCAACACCAGCACCAATAAGTGACAATCAGGACTGATACTTGGACACATAAAAGGACCACCAGGGATTCTGAGAAACATTTGGGCAAGAGAACCCTAAACAAAAAATTTGACTTCCTGCAGCAAGAAATGGAGGTTTAGGAAACTGAGATAGTGATGTTCCTGGGACTTCACTAGCTCAGAAAAACCAGATATATTGGTTACAGGTAGAATGGCCATCTCACAGCCGAAAGTCTCCTCTTTCATGGAAGAATAGATCCATCTTGTGGCCTTGTAGTATAAGCCCAACAGAGGTCTTTTTTAAAAGCCATCTCAGCTTTAGTCAAAGTTAATTTTAGAAAACTGGCTTTGAGCCAGATGAAATTAAGCTAACAGCTGGAAGAACCCTCTGTTCCTGTGCCTGCTCTAAACCCTTTGGCAGCAGTGAAGGCAGAGATCCTGTGTTGCTAGTTCGACAGCCTCAACACTTTAGAACTGTCAGTGTCAGAAAAGTTATTGGTTCCAAGAACAGGTAAATGACCAATATTTCCCAACCAAAGTGTTCAGATGAAGAATGAAGAAAATGGGACTAAACATTACTTTCAAATGGGAAAAATTAGCAAAGTTTTAATAAATCCAATTACTGTTACATGGATCATAACTGTATTATAGTTGAAACAAGTTTTTAAAAGGGATTAGAAAATGAGATTCAGGAATATCCACCTAATAGATAACAATGAGGTTAGTCAGAGAATCATGACAATAGATAATATAATTTGAATGAAAAGGCTGCGGCCAATGAAGACCAACTTCTTACCAAATTCTTCAGAATATAGCTGAAGCCACTATAAATGTGTTAGTTATATTATTCCTTTATTAAATAAATATTAAACTTTTTTGAGTGTGAGGCACCATTAGGCTCTGACAATACAAAGATAATTAATGTATGAAAATAGTGATCAGGTAGAAATATAGAAAGGAAAAAAAAATTGTAATTCAATGTCCTAATTGGCATACCTAAGAAACTTTTAACACATTAACTCTCAGATGCCTATTTTAAGGCTTAAAATACCTTGGAATTGATGAAGCAATACAGTTTATAGAAACCAAGTGACACCCAGGACCTCAAAGATGAGCTAAGAGAAGGAACAGATTTTTTTGTTTTTATTACAAAAGTAAAAGCACAAAAATGAGTGACAGACTGTAAGATTTTATTCACAGACAGTATGATCATAGTTGTAGAAAATCCTAAGGAATCTACATAAATGTGCTACTAGAACTATTAGGTATATTTAGCAAGGTCCCAGGAGACAAGATCACTATTAAAAGCAATTTTATTTCTACATACTAGTCACAGACATTTGGAAATTTAAAGTTAAAAATAAATACCACTTACCATCACATGAAATAACACAAAATATTTTAGCATAACTTATTAATAAAATATGTGCAAGATGTGACCACTGAAAAACATTTCTGAAAAAATTAAAGAAGACCTAAATAAATGGAGACATATCCCATGTTCATGGATTGGAAAACTCAAGATTATTAAGATGTGAGTTCTCTCTAAAATGATCTATAGATTCCGTGCAATCCCATTCAAAACACCAACAGGCATTTTTGCAGGAATTGACTAGCTAATTCTAAAATGTATGTGGAAATGTAAAGTCCTAGGATAGTGAAAAGTGTTTTTTTTTCCAAAGGAGAGCAAAGGAGAAGGACTACCTGATTTCATGACTGCAATAAAAAGTGCAGTACAATAAAGCTACAACAACCAGTGCAGTATGGTGTGGGTCAGAGCAGACATATAAATCAATAAAATAGTCTAGAAATAGACCCTCATGTATATGGTCAAAGATGCCAGGTAAGTCAGTGGGGAAAGATTAGTCTTTTAACGATGTTGGAATAATGAGATATCCTTATGTAAGTAAAATGAACCTCAATCTTTGCCTCACACTGTACGCAAAAGCAAATTTGAAATAGATCATAGACTTAAATGTAAAAGCTAAAACTATAAATCTTTTAGAACAAAACATAGGAAAAATCTTCACAGTTTGAGGTAGGCAAAAGTTTCTTAGACACATAAAGCACTAACCATAAAAAATTTTGATAAATTAGACTTCATCAGAATTAACATCTTCTGATCTTCAATAGAAGCCATTAATAAAATGAAAAGGCAAGTTACAGTCTGGAAGGAAATATTTGTAAAACACATATGTCACAAAAGACTTTTATCCAGAATATATAAAGAACTCTTAAAACTCAATAAGAATACAAAGACCCCACTTTACAAGTGGGGAAGAGATTTGAATAGACACTTCAAAATGAAGATAAATAAAGATATATGAATGGCACAAGAAAAGATGCTCAATAAAATTAGTCAGCAGAAAAATACAAATTGAAATCCCCACACACTTACAAAAATACTTAAAATTAAAAATATTAACAATAACAAGTATAGACAAAGATGTGGAGCAATTGAAACCCATACATTATTTGTAGGAGTGAAAAAACGTTTCTTTCAGAAAACAGTTTACTGGTCTCTTAAAAAGTTAAAACACACTTTTTATATGATTCAGGAATTCTACTACTTTTAGGTATTTCCCAAGAGAAGTAAAAATATATGTTAACAAAAAGATTTGGATCGGACTTCCCTGGTGGCGCAGTGGTTGAGAATCCGCCTGCCAATGCAGGGGACACGGGTTCGAGCCCTGGTCTGGGAAGATCCCGCATGCCGCAGAGCGGCTGGGCCCGTGAGCCACAATTGCTGAGCCTGCGCGTCTGGAGCCTGTGCTCCGCAACAAGAGAGGCCGCGCTAGCGAGAGGCCCGCGCACCGCGATGAAGAGTGGCCCCCACTTGCCACAGCTGGAGAGAGCCCTCGCGCAGAAACGAAGACCCAACACAGCCATAAATAAAATAAATTAAAAAAAAAAAAAAAAAAAAAGATGGCTAGCAGGACATCAGAGCCGTTTAAAAAAAAAAAAAATTTGGATCAAAATGTTCATGACAGCTTTATTTGTAATAGTCCCAAATTGTCAACAACCCAAATGTCCATCAACAGGCTAATAAACCAAACTCTGGTTTATCTGTACAATGCAAAATTACTTGACATTAAAAAGGAACAAAAGACTGATATACACAAGACCATGAATAGATCTCAAAAATATTATGCTTAGTGAAAGGAGACAGACACAAAAGAATACCTTCTATATTATTCCACGTACATGAAATTCTAGGATAGGCAAAACTAATCTGTAGTGACAAGAAGCAGATCAGTGTTTACATCCAGCCAGGGGTGGGGGTGGGTATATCGACTGTAAAGAGGCACATGAGCAAGTGAGCAAAAGTGGGGAGAAGAAGATGGAGAAAATGCAAGAGCCCTTGAAAACCTGGCAGCTCCTGGAAACACTAGGCTGCTTGGAGCCGCCTGGCCCAGGACTTCTCTACACAATAGATGAAGGATGGATAGGATCATTTGAACTATTCACCAAATTACCAAACCATTCCCCAAACTAAATATATTTTAGGCAGACTTAAAAAAGAAAGATCATGGTGTGGGGGATGGTAGTGAGATTAATGAGAACCACAATCACTTCCTTTTCCTGCTTTGAGTCATCTGAGCTCTGCAGCTACTGTTCTCCCGTTCAACTTCCCCTCCTTTCCAAGGACTTTAGTGATTCCCATCTGACCTTAAAGGTTGTCCTAGCCCACACTAGCCAGAAAGAATCCCAGAGTATTGGAGGCTTACTACTGGAAGGTCCTCTAGAGGTCTTTTTGATCCCAGTGGTAAGACTGGGAATCAGAGAGGGAAGTGACCTGTCCAGGATCACCTGGTTAGTTACTAGCAGAGACTGAGCTTTTATACCTCAGTAGCCTGGGTAAACGGGAGGGCAGTGGGTTTTTGTGTAAATGTCTCCACCATTTATTCTATCAGATATAGATTCAGTTAGGCTAATAAGGAAACACCCAGGGTCACCACATTTTACAACTCCAGGGGTCACCAGTCAGAGTAATATATATACTGGACTGTGTAACACAACAGTTCAGGTAAACGTCACTTAGGAAGAAGGAAGATCGCCATCTGTTTACATGTTTATTTTTAGGTTTTTAGGAAGAAAATCTGATTCAACTAATCTATATTAACAGGAAAGAGAAATAGCATTATTGAGCTGCTAAGTGGTGCTAAGTACTGCACTAGAATTTGCTATATGCTAGTTCATTGAATTCTAACCATACACCTGCCAGGTAGCTATTATTATCCCCATTTGATAAATAAATAAGCTGAGTTTCAGAGAGGCTATATGTCTAACTCACATTGTTATTGATGGTAGAGCTGTGAATTGAATCTGAATCTATCTGATATCCAACCTGCAGCTCTTTCCATAAGATCATGGCAGGGATTTAGGAGTCTTCTTTAAAATGTCCTACTCCTACTCTGCATAAGACAGGCACTGGGAGGGGAAAGGTACAAGGAGAGTTTGTATGCTTATCTTAACAGTTCTCAGGATACTAGGACTGAGCGGCCTTTTCTCAGAAAAGGAAAGACGTCTTAATTTGGGTAGCATTGATGAGCCTACAGAAGAGCATCAAAGAAGCTTCCTGCATGACCCAATTCCATGTTTTTGCTTTCCAACTGCTTCCAGAATTGCCTACTTTCTTTAAATATGATATTCATTACAGTTACTTGAAATAAGTCATTTATGTCTGATTAAACAACACTGCGGAGTACTGAATATTATCAAATTGTATAAACATGTGCCAGGTTTTCATAGTATGTTGCTTGTGCAATGTGATAATCCACTGACACTTTTTAAAATCTAGAAGAAAATGAGGTAAAAACACTGCTGTTTGTGGGGGAGGGGAGTTAAAATGGAGCTTAAAAAGATTAATTTTGCCAATTTATTTACTTTTTAATTTTGCTCCTGTTATACTGTTTATTGCGTCTCTTGGACATTCTGACACTATCCAAAGCAAACAGCCCTGGTTAGATGATCCCAAATAATCCATGGATTATTAAAGAAGAGAGAATCTCTCAATCCTAATACACAATATATCCCACAGAAACCCCTGGATTTGTCTGTGAGTAACTTCCTTCTCTGTTATGGTATCAGAGTTTATTGTTTGTTTTGCTTTTTTTTTTTCTGGTAAAATACTGGGTTATAATCTTTAAGATCCTTATACATCAACAGGTTTTCCAAGTGTCATATTTCTTCATATTACCATTCATGGCTTCCTACTTCTATTAAGTAGCCAAACACAAATTTTTATTTTAAAAGTCAATTAGACCAGGTATTGGACCTGATATTGTCCTCGTTTTAC
This sequence comes from Balaenoptera musculus, assembly GCF_009873245.2. Taxonomy (NCBI): domain Eukaryota; kingdom Metazoa; phylum Chordata; class Mammalia; order Artiodactyla; family Balaenopteridae; genus Balaenoptera; species Balaenoptera musculus. The sequence goes on along the minus strand of NC_045788.1, from coordinate 77,582,473 downwards.
AGCATTTATTCTGAGTTCTTTACCTTGACATTTTACTGAATCCTCCTTGGCCCATCAGAAGTCACCCTACAATCCAGACACACATTTATATTTATGTGAATAGATAGATAGTAAATGATACAAGCTCAGCACTTCCTTCTCTGAATTCCTCATGCCTTACTGACGGAAGAGAAACAGTTAAAATAATAGACACAGTTGGGGAAATATCAGAGTGGTTAGAAATAAAAAACAGATAATAGGGTTGGGGGGATAAGAGGAGAGACATGAAACAAATACACAATGACACCCAAAGGGACACATGAGGACAGACTGAAGGAAAAGCAAAGACACACAGACAGGAATTTCCCTCTTTCCTTCCCCCCTCACCTTCTCCTGAGTCTCCAAGTTTTCCTTGGGCTCTCCCCATACCTCTTTCCCTCCTCCCAGTCCTTTTGGTACCTACTTGATGTGCTCTGTGCGTCCAGAGCCCTCGATGGTCTTGGCTCCCCACCGTTGTTCCTTCTCAGAGATGTCATTCTACAAAAGACAACACTCAGCAATAAGTGATGGCAAGAAATGTGCCAGGCTGAGAGAGGCCACACAGCTGACACACATGCCCCCCACGTCCCCTGCATCAGCTGCTTCCGGCACTCACAGACTTTACTCAGACTCCTCTCTGTGCTTGTCCCACCCAGGCCCCCATGTTAAAATTAAGCTGGTGAGCTCTGAAACCTCCCTTTCTACTCTGCATCCCTCAAACTTTCTTCTTTAGGTCTCCTACAACTTCCGAATTCCCCCAAATTATACATGTCCAGATCACAGGCCAAAGGACACCCAGTTAACCTGTTCCCTCAGCATAGCCTGCCATAGCCTGTCAATCACAATGTCAAACTCCTCCGCACCTGTCTCCTTCCATCCTCAGCACAGGCTATTATGCAGGCCCCACACATGACAGCAAACTGTCCTGCCAGGCAGTCCCACCATGAGGGCTATCCCAGTCCCAGACTTTTTCTAAGCCCCCTCAAGGGTTACAGAGTGGCCCACATGCCTGCCCACTGCCCTTCATTGTCCAAGAAAAGCTATTTCCATACTCACCACAAAGTCAGGGTCTGTGTCCCAATCATCACCCTGGGTCTCCACGGAAACAGATACATCATGACCTACTACAGACTTCCACATCTGAGGGTGACAGAAAATGGGAATGATTAGGTGAAAAAATCAAGAAGAGGGAAAACAAGAATGCTGAAGTCAATGATATAGCGGCCAAAGTTTCATGCTATTTTTTTCTTAGAAGAAAATAGAATCTGAGGCAAAGCAGATGAAAGTTTTAGGAAAGCACTTTTTCTCAGTTAGAGGAAGGGGGATGTGGATTTATTTAAGACAAACTAATGTGGCCTGGGCTCATTAGTCTGGACAGAAGTCATCATGAGTGTAGGTAATACTAAATAACCTGGGTGTCAAAACTGCTGAGATCCTTCACTTGTGTCAAGAGGCCAGCCAGGTAGTGGCTTGAAGAGGTAATCAATGAGGGATGTTAGAACACCCCTGGAATTACAGCATCATTTCACTCAGGTATCTACATATAACTTCTTTCACAGTTCTTGAGATATATATTTGTCCAGCTCTTGATAATGTGAACATCTACACTCCTCTCTACAACCTGCTAAACGCCATTGAGAATTTTTCCAACCTCCACTCTGAGACTGGCCACTGCACAGCTGTGTGTCAGTAGGGGCACTCAGCTGAAATTCCTCAACTGAACAAGGCGTGGGGAAGCATTATTTGCTGAGAATAATTCATTTATTGTTCAATTTTTAAAAACAGTTTAGTTATACTTTGAAAGTAGATAACTGGTTCAAAAAAGAGCATGCAATAAGTCCCTTGTTTTGAACATTAAGAATTATTTGACTTTTATTAACTAAATAAATGTTAAAGAAATATTTAGAGAACACCGCTTTGAGGGAGTGCCAAGTTGTTATTCCACTAGGGCATCCCCAGTGTTTCTGCTGCCCTGCCAGCCCTGCATGAGGAGCTGCACAGGTGCTCTGCGTCTGTGGGATCCTGGATCTTGGTGTGGAGAGGAAACAACAGACAATGCTCATCTGGTGCTGAGACTTTTTGACCCCAGTACCACTTGCTGGCTGGCAACTCCCCGCCCACCCTTCCCTGCTCAGACTCCTTCCCCACACTCTTTACTGTCTTTTAAACGAGCCCTTCTTACAACCACTCCTAAGACGCTCCAGTCTCTCCAGAGAGGTGCTCAGACTCTCCAATTCTCCTTTCCACTTGAAAACTCCACCCTTCTCCAGCTCTTTGAAAAACCCCTTGGAAACCAGTCCACGGGAAATCTGGGGGGTAGATTGGTTAACAAGATGCAAAGAGGACACTGGGGAAGTACGGACCGAGTCAGATGGACTGTGGGATGAGTCACTGCCAAGAGTAGCTCTGCCTTCCCCTGTGGGGCAACAGTAATGCAAGGGGGGCACGTAGATAAGACCTACGGTTCTGGCTCCTGGGCTGCTCCGCAACAAAAGTTCACACAGAAAACTGGAAAAGAGAAGTTTCTGAAATATTCGTGAGCAATAAGGAAGCAGTGAGGACCGATGGTCCTGTCCTCTTTCTTGCTGTTCCTCCCAGGTCTCAGCTTGACTCTCCCATAAGCCTGCCATCCTCATGTATTTTTGAAACAGAGGGAAGGGTTTCTGACACAGAGACAATTTAGTATGCTTGAGCTACTGGCCGGAAATAGGGAAGCCAAGAGGTACTATCTAGAGGTGGGAGACCAGAGAATAAGTCGGTGAGGCCTGGTGGCCAGCATATCAGGCACAATCGAGGGCCTCTTCTTGAGGCTGCCTGAGTAAAGTACACGGACAGAGAGTCAGATTACCCAGCTCTGTGGGAATATGGGTTAGGGAGTCAAAGTAGAGAGGGTATGTACTTATTTGCCAGGTACCAGGTTAGGCAATTTACAAATATTAACTTAAATAATTTGGTAAATCACTGAACATCTCTGATACTGTTTTTCCCAATGGAAAATAAATGGAGAGGTTAACCTCGCTAATTCATCAAGTCCCCTCCATTTCTAACATTCTGGGATCCTGTGACCCTACAATCAGAGAAACTAACCCTAATCGAACCGCCATACCTTCATCTGGCACTTGGTTCTCAGCACTGGTGTACACTAGCTACTACTACTTCCTGATCTGTTGCAATGTCTCCTGTGGGTTTTGTCTCTCTGCTAGACCATAAGCTCTCCAGGGACAGAGACTGTCTCATCTCCAGTGGTCCTCCTCCCAGCTCGGTGCCTAGGACCATCGGGCCTTAGAGAGGACTGTAGATTGTCGGCAGAAACCAGGGGTCCTGGATGGCTGCTGGATCGCGTTCCCTGGGCTCCAGCGTCTCCCTGCTGTTTCCATCCCCAGATGCTTGTTATCCACAACCCCTCACACCCAGGCCGGCCTTCTGGCCATGAAAGGTTAGCAGCTTACTAGCAGGGACTTCACTTCTCAGCGAGGACGAAAAGCCAGGCAGAGTCCTCTCACTTCAACTCCTGTCCTGTGCTCCCCAACTTTCCCACTGCCCAGAGTACCCACCTTCAACCGTGCAAGCGTTTGCTCTAAGCTCTCGGCTCCTCAAGTAGACACTCGGCTCCTCTCTAGCTGCTGCCACTTCAGAGCAAGAAACTCTGAGCTGCTGCTTCAGTTCCGTATTCAGGTTTTCTGTCATTTCCTGCTACCCTGTCTTCACAGCTACTTCCTGAAGTTTGAGTCAGTTCCTTCTGCTGAGGCATTGAAATAAATAAGGATTAAATGCTCTGTGCTTACTCTTTTGCAAGGCTTTGAGGGTTCCAGAGGTCATAAAAAAGTGCTGCTCTTACTCTCTGAGTCTATAATCTGGTCAGGGGAGCAAAACATTCAACTAGAAAACACATAGAAGAATGCTGTACAACAGCATTTGTGTCCTAAAGAGGTGGACAATTGTATCTGTTTATATTGAAGAAATTTAGAGAATTTGGTATGGGCTGAAGGAATCAAGAAAGGTTTAATGGAAAAAATGATTTTTATGTGATTTTGAAAGATAACATTTAAAAAGAAAGTCACTTCCACATTACGCACAGTACTAAAAACTGGGGTTTGCATACAGTAGATGTTCAAATAAACATTGATCAATCAAATGATGGAAGGGCATAACTCATAGGGGAAAGGCAAGACATGGAGGGAGGAAAGTTCAGACATTGTTTAGGGGGCAGTGAGGAGTGTGAGCTAATTCAGAAAGATTTGGTCCCAGGTAGTGGGAAGAAGTCTGAAAAAACTAGGTGGTACCAGATGATGGAAGGTCTTTGTGGTATTCTGTATTACTGTTCTGTAAGATTTGCTGACCCTCCCTTCCCTCTTGAAGTCAGACTTGCTCAGGTGACTTTGTTTTGACCAGTGAAATGTAAGAAGTGAAACATCAAGTGAGACTTGAAGTGAGACTTCAAGACCAGCGCAAGCTTTGCTATGCTCCTTTGTCCACTGCTTAGCAAGTGTGAATGAAAAAAATGTTGCCTGTCATTACCAGTAAATAAAGGATGCTGCAGCTATCAAGCTACAGGTGATGCCTGAGGGGACTCAGGATGGGAAAGAACAGGACACTGGCCCTAGATAGCTAAGGTGCATATCAATGAGCCCAGACTCTTACCTCTTCCCATACACAGAAAATTCATCAACTTGAGATATCTGTTTTTCTTTCATTAACAGTAATCTTTTGAAGTTCCGACTATCTGGTCTTTGCAAAAACTCCTATATATCCTGGCTCCTCCCTTACCTCTTCAGTGCAGTCCCTCAGAGCATCTGAGAGGCTGCATCCCGGGTTTAAGTCCTCAGTTTTGTCTGCCAAATAAAACATAATCCTCAACTTTTAGGTTGTGCATTTTTTTCGCAGTAGACACAAGGCAACCTGCAACTCTCCAGAGTGGCTCCTCCGGCGGACACGGGTTTGAGCCCTGGTCTGGGAAGATCCCACATGCCGTGGAGCAACTAGGCCCGTGAACCACAACTACTGAGCCTGCGCGTCTGGAGCTTGTGCTCCGCAACAAGAGAGGCCGCGATAGTGAGACGCCCGTGCACCATGATGAAGAGTGGCCCCCGCTCGCTGCAACTAGAGAAAGCCCTGGCACAGAAACGAAGACCCAACACAGCCAAAAATAAATAAACAAATTAATTAATTAAAAAATAATAATAATAATTGCTGTTTTAGCTACTGAGAATTTGGGGGTGTTTGTTACTGTATCTGACCAAGCCTCTCCTAATCTTGATTGACATGGAGTTCTGACCTGATTTGCTCAGTTGTGCGCTCCCCAATGGATTCAAAGAGATAATGGATGAAATTTGTCCAAGATACAGAGGAGGGGATTTCTGCATTAGGAACGTAAGGCTTTAGTCACTTCCAAATCTAAGGATTCTATGCTTAGCATGGAGATCAACTGATTATTTCTCCTACTTCATAACCTATTTATTATGGCAGCACCAAAATTATTTTAAGGAAGAGTAAATTTGTAGAAGGAAAAAAAAATCTTTTAGAACATTTTGAGTCCTAATTTTGGGTCAAAAATAGAAATGATCAGACCAGATATGGTGATACACCATCCAGATACAGCTGTTTAGAGAAATCATAGAACTTAATCATAGATGACGAGAAAGCCCATCTTGGATAACAAGATGTGGTACATATATACAATGGAATACTACTCAGCCATAAAAAAGAATGAAGTAATGCCACTTGCAGCAACATGGATGGACCTAGAGATGATCATACTAAGTGAAGTAAGTGAGAAAGAGAAAGCCAAATACCATATGATATCACTTATATGTGGAATCTAAAATATGACACAAATGAACTTATCTACGAAACAGAGACAGACTCACAGACATAAAGGACAGACTTGTGGCTGCCAAGGGGGTGGGGGGGAGAGGGATGGGAGTTTGGGATTAGTAGATGCAAACTATTATATAAAGAATGGATAAACAAAAAGTTCCTACTGTATAGCAGAGAACTATATTCAATATCCCGTAATAAACCACAATGGAAAAGAATATGAAAAATATGTATAACTGAATCACTTAGCTGTACAGTAGAAACTAACACAACATTGTAACTCAACTACACTTCAATAAAATAAAATTAAAAAACAATCAAGTCCATCTCTCCTTAGCAACTGTCCCAAGTTGACTCTTTTCTTTTGTTTTTTTTTTTGGCTGCACCGTGTGGCATGCGGGATCTTAGTTCCCTGACCAGGGATCAAACCCGTGCCCCCTGCATTGGGAGCACAAGTCTCAACCACTGGACCGCCAGGGAAGTCCCCCAAGTTCACTCTTGATGATAGGCAGTGAGACATGGCAAGCATGGGCCTTAAAGCCAGATAGACGTGGTTCAATTTACTTATTGTACCTTGAGAAAGTGAGCTAGCATTTCTCAAGCAGTGACTTGATATAAACACATCATAATGCCCATCCTGCTTTCCCCCTATGAGACTTCCCTTCCCCCACTCCTACCCAGAGGGATCCCTAGGGACAAAATGTTTTCAATATGCACCAGACAGTTCTCCCAGGCCCAGGCAAAAACCTGCATGAATCTCATGCCCTAAGGCCCAGCTTGTTTGGTTCAGTATTAGGATGGAATTTCCTTACTCCGCTTCACCACCCTGGGGTCTAGCAGCTAAGGCTAGAAGGACGCAAGCAGCCAGATGCTGGCCAGTGAGAATGAAGCCTGGATATGCAGAGCTTTCTACTCCTATGGTAAATTCCTGGCTACTCCATCCCTACTTCCTCTATGTACCTTCCTCTCCTCAGCATGCAAACACATATATGTAAGCAACTGTGTATACATGCATTTACACGCCACCACAGTATTTCATTCTGAAAATAATTTTATTATTTTACAGTTGTTCAGGAAAGTTCCTGGGTTGCTGTGACCATGATTTGGTCACCACAGAACAAAGGGTTAGAGCGGATCAGTCCGTCCACCAGTTTTCTCTCTCCTCTCTGGGTGGTGAGACCAGGCAGGGAACATGTGCAAAATGAGAAAATAACCAACGGGTAAGGGTTGGAGAAAGGAGAGGTGGGGAATAGGCACAAATGGAATTCAAAACCCGGCTGTCATTCTCAGGCTTGGATTTAAATATTTTGTCTTCTCTATAATCTCCTTCCATTTTCCTCAGCTCTCTGTTACCGCAGAGGGCAGATGACGACGCAATGAGAAACTGGAATAACTGTCACCAACAGCAAAGCAGCTTCGTACTTCAAGCGGCTAGGAGTGGTTGTCACACCAGTCAGACCTCCCTGGCTGGCAGTCAGTGCCTCACCTAGGACTGGTTCCTAGTGTACTGTCTTAGGGCCCACATTCGAGGCTTATTCAGATAACACACGAATGACAAGAATTGAATCCCACTGTCCACAGCCAGTTCCTCTTGCCTTTCAGTGAAAGGAAAGGCACAGGCCACTGAATACCTTAGTACACATGTGATCAAGGGATAAGCAGTGGGATCCTCACGCTATAGCCCAGGACCATGACTCTCACTCCACTCATGTCTGAACAGCCAGGGAAAGAGACGCCGTCCTCCCCTGTGATCCAACAGCTAAAAGCCCTGGGGAGTTCTTCTATTCTGGCTCCATTTTGCCAGAGACCTAATTAGATATCCTATGAGATAATGTTCCCCAGAACACTCCCCCTGCCATTGTTTATGGCAGGTTCACCTTCCCTCTGAAGCAGGAGAAAATATAAGGTACATGAGACAAAGAAAGTATCAATCAAAATGATATTGGACTTCTGATTATTAGGTTTATTGGCACCATCCTCCTGGCTGAAAGACATTCCTCAGCATCTTTCATAGGACCATAAAAGATCAGGGCCCTGAAAAATCTGAACAAATATTGGGCTCAATAACCAACTATGGGGCCTCCTCAGATTATGCAGAAGTGTCAGGCCCTGGACAGTAGAAGAAAGCAGACTCACTGGTCCCTGCAGCTCTAACCTGTGCTCATATCCACCTCTGTTTTTGCAGGCACTTTCTGTGGAGAGTTGGAGAGAGGACCTGTTAAGTGGGAAGATTGTTCCATTGGAATTGATGGTTTTGATGCTAGAGGTGAGGGAATTCCAAGTTCTGAGGGGAGTGATCCAAAAGGTGAGAACTAGGTTTACAGATGGCCTGTGAAACATAGAACGAGTAGGACATGAACCATCAGAAAGTAGATGGCTGCCAGCAGTGGCACCCGTGTCCGGGAATGACATAGCGAACGCAGGACCCGCTTCCAGCCAGCACCACTCCGGGTCTGAAAGGAAAATTTGAAAGTCAGAGAGTTTTGCCCTAAAGAGATCTGTCCCTTTCCCTTCTCCAACCACTGTAGAAAAGAGGTAACCTGAGAGAAAGCCCCTTGGGGCCAACAACTTGGCAGATTCCACTAGTTTCTTCCAACCTTCCATACCCTTCCAGTCTCAGGCCCACATTCCTTCTCCTTGACCCCTTGCCCTCAACACAGCCAGCCCTGTCTGAGAGCACAGTACCCTCTCTTTATCCTTCCCCCTTCTTACCCTTCGACAACTGTTGCTTGTGAGATCTATTAACAGTGCCTGCTCCTGGGAGCCACAGGAGCCAATGATAGGAGACCGGGCAGAGTCCCATTCACCATGCTCCAACCTGTGTTGAGAAGAAAAAGAGGCATTGGTCCATGGCATGAGAGGCTGATGGCCTTCTTGTCATGTGATGCAGGGTAAGGGACTTGCAGCAAGGGCTGCTCCCACGGCCCCACCCCCATGCAAGGAGTGTAAGGGCAGACAGATTTCTTTCAGCAGCAGTAGAGATGGTAATAATTACCAGGAATTGACTGCCCACTGTGGATCAGATGCTGGATCACGTGCTTTACATACATCTAATCCTCAGGTTTGAGGTTGGTGCTATTATCTTCAAAGTAAGGCTTAAAGAGGTAAAAGTACTTTTCCACGGTGGCACAGCCAGTGAGATGTAGAGCTAGAATTCAAAGCCCAGGTGTGTCTCTAAACCTCTGCTATACCACACCTGACTCAGAGAAGCTCATTAATTTTTTTTCCATTTATTAAAAGCTAATAGGCAAAAGCATCCAAGAAAGATTTTTGTGGGGTTCTTACAATTAAACTGAACTGGCAGCCTCTACTGCTTTCTGCTTCATTTTTTGCTGATTTGCTTATTTATTTAATACTGGAACTTCTCCATTTAATGAAGAAGCTGCCTTTATCCACTCAATGGTTTCTCACAAAAATGAGAAATGTATCAAGGGGCTGTGAGTAAACACAGCACACACTTGATCAAGCATTTGCCTAGAGGGATGCACTTTTTAATCGTGGTGGGGAGGATGGAACTCTACTCCTGATGTTTCCTCCATGTGAAGGGATGTCCATTAGCCTAAAACTCCTGGACTCTCTTGGCAGGGCCCACACTTTTCTCCAGGAGAGAAGGAACACTTCAATCTGATTTGTGAGCCTGGAAAGAGAAACTGAACATGCCCAGCCTAGCTCCATCCTGCCTGTTCTCCTCATGAGAGCCAGGCTGGCTGCACAGGAACGCTTCTGTGTCTGTTCCTCCATAAGATAAGCTTTTCAGGGGCAGCCTTGATGCGGACAGAATGGTCTGGTACCACGTAGGTCCGTCTGTCACCTTCTGTAGGCTAGGCTGAGGAAGGAGGAGATGTTTATAAGTATTGGTGAGCTGCTTTTAAATGGCAAGTCCGCTGAGTTCCACAAGCACTGCAGATTGCGTGTGAGGTGCTAACATGACAACGGCAGCGCCAGGCCTGGGAGGCAGCGCTTGATTAGCTGCCTCAATTTCCATTCTGCATCAGGGCCAAAGAGGGAATTGTGGAGGGGCTGAGCTTGGATTAACGTGGCTTGTCTTGATCCTACCCTCACTACAGCACCCAACTCAGGATGAGAACTAGATCCTAATTAGTCCCAAGTCTGGCCACTGAAATGCACATGAGTATGATCAGAAAGGGTCAGAAGTGAACAGAGGCTGTGTCCCTCGGCCCTTTACCGCCTGATCTGCTCCTCGGCCATGGAGAGGGCAGCCTCAGCAGCCACTTTCTGGTCTCGTTCTTCTTCCAGCAGCTTCCTCAATTCATTCACCTCCTGTTTAGTGTTGCACAGCTGCTGCTGGGCTTCAGAAAAGCTTCGGGACAAAAGGAGAACAACAGCATCACTAGATGCAGGACATAGTTGCTGATACAAGGGATCCGAAGTCTTCATAAGGTTACAAAGCATGAAAATTTACAGAAGACTGTACAAACACAAAGAATATTTTAAAAGCATACCTGTCAAGAGATGTAGGAAAATCTCTTAAAGCTGTAGGAAATGCTTTAAGAGATTTTAGGGACTGACTGAATAGCTTTCATTTGAACACCATAACGTTAGTAAGGTGTGTGTGTGGCAGGGGGGGTTGCTGTATGAACTATTCACACACAATTTGTTATTAGAATTGTCATTTTTTAATCCTCACATTAATTCTGTGAGGCCAGTAAGATAAGAAGGCATAGTAAATCCATACAACGGACTCCTGTTCTAACTCGATGACCGCCCAATTTCTGCAAACATAGCACACGCTCCGGGGTTGAGAACTCCTCCCCAACCTTAGCTGTGGCTCCCTCAGTTCTTCAGGATCACCCTTCCTGTGAGCTCCATTCTTTTCCTGGGGAGCTCCTGGAGCAACATCTATATTCAGTGGTCCCTAGAAGAAGAATAAGTTTAGTAATTCAGTGATGAAAGCAGTTTAGAAACTGTGCTTAGGCAAACTGAGAACTCACTTAGGCACTGGAGAGAAAGAGAAATGTGGAGAGGAATACCTCCGTTATCACTCTCTTCAAGTACAGATTTAGAGTGAGAATCTTTTGTTCTAATAGATTAATCTCCTACATAAAACTCTTTATTAGATTTTCCTTCAGATTCTCATTCTTGAATCTCTCCTCTTAAAAGTTTAAAGGCTTATCACTGAAATCTGCTTTCTTCTAGTGGAGGTTCATGTACATTCCAGAAGCTACTCTGTTCCTTCCCTTATTCAACAACTCCTCCCCAACCCCTCTTCTTCCTTCCATGTCCTATTCACCTCCACCCTAACTCTCAGTCTCCTCCAACTTCAACAACCTCTCCTCTCCACTGCTGTCAACAGCTCTGCCTATTTTGTTTCTCAGGTCCAAATCTTCCTACAGCTTTCTTATTACTTAATGCAAAAAGCCTTCCAAAAGCCTCAGTCATCACTGTTTCCCACTCACTTTTTGATTTCTCTCCCACCACCTCTCTCATCTTTTTCCTTCTAATCCATTCACTCTTTTTAAAAATTAATTAATTAATTAATTTATTTATTTATTTATTTTTGGCTGAGTTGGGTCTTTGTTGCTGCACGCGGGCTTTCTCCACTTGTGGCGAGCAGGGGCTACTCTTCGTTGCGGTGCACGGGCTTCTCATTGTGGTGGCTTCCCTTGTTGCGGAGAACGGGGTCTAGGCGTGCAGGCTTCAGTGGTTGGGGCTTGCGGGCTCTAGAGCGCAGGCTCAGTAGTTGTGGTGCACAGGCTTAGGTGCTCCGCGGCATGTGGGATCTTCCCGGACCAGGGCTCGAACCCGGGTCCTCTGCTTTGGCAGGCGCATTCTTAACCACTGCGCCACCAGGGAAGCCCCTAATCCGTTCACTCTTTAGTTTTTCCTGGACCTTATTCCTCCTCTCCTCTCCTCTCACTGTCTCCATCACACCTAATGAATCCTCAGCCTGAAGACATCCACCTCTTCGATGCTGCGCTTTACGCTTTATCATCTGCACTCAATTTCCCAACACTTTTCCCGGCCTCTCACCTTCTCACTCACCACTTGCAGCTCTTGAACCTGCTTCTCCAGAACCGCGCAGTGATTGAAAAGGTCGCTGTAGTGCTGCTGGTTCTCACGGAGACTCTGACTGGTGTCACAGAGCTGAATGGAAAGAGTATTTTTCTCTTCCAGCAGTTGAGAGAACTGAAATAGGAGAGAGGATGAGCACCAGCCCATAGGACTGTTTCACTAGTTTCACTACGAGCAGTGTGTAGGCAAGCTGTCCTGAGTCTTAAGGATCTAATTTTTTTATGCAAGACCTTTCTTTCAATAATAGCAAAAATAGCACTGTGTTCCTCCAACATGAGAAAACTCAGAATTTTTCAACTGAGAAAGGAAGACAATTCTGGAAGAGTGGTAAAAAACTTTATTTATGGTGCCTAGTACATTAACTGAAAAACTAGGAGGCAGAAACCCAAAAGCAATCTCACAGGATAGGCTAACCGAGGCCTGTAAAAGGAGAAAGGCAATAGCTTCGGTCCAAGTTGAGATTACTAACAAATGACTATAATCCTCAGAGCTCAATATGGCTGGAGACAGAGCTATCACCTAAAAATTCATACAATAATATTCCTGGGCAGATTCTTCAATGCTGTAGAGAGTTACAAACTACCGAGAAAGTAAAAATGATAACAGGTGGTAAGAGGGAGAAACAGAATAAATCCTACTATGCCTATGTATGTAAGAAACTATATTGGGAGCATCAACTCAGGGGGAAGCATTTCAGTTACTCAAGGCAGGGCTCTCCTCTACTGCAAGAGTAACAGGTAGTAATTCAGTCTTCCCTTGAATGTGTCCAGCAGCCCAAGCCATTTTTTACCATGTCAAAAACAGATATTTTTCTTTTTCATATTGAATAAAAAATTTACCCATTGTAGCTTCTACCCAATGACTTGAATTCGGTTCCCCTGGAACTATAATTCTAATTCCTCACTTGCAGGCTGTCAAATTTTAAGTTTTAGTTATGATTAACATCCAGATACATTAACAACCACAGAGATGTCTCTCTGAAGTACTTTTGTTGGATAATGTACATTATGTGAAAGGAAACTGGTGTACCTGGCTGCACATTCAATCTTTCCTCAAGTATTCTTTTTTGTTAAGTATTCTGGGTTAATGTTTGTGTAAAAAAGTTGAATCAACATTTACAGGAGAAAGGATAAACAGTTTTTTAGAGATACTCTGACTGGGAAGGACATTTAATGCATATGGAAAATTAGAACAAGACATCCATGTGGTATAACAAAAATATTTGCATAGCCAGAATGAAAAACACAACAAACAACCTTACCTCTAAAGAGCAATTTTCAGTTTACAAAGCACTTTCAAAAGTATTATCTTATTTGAGAGAGTTAGAGGAAGAACTACTATCTTCACTTACAAATGACAAAAAAGAGATGAGTGGTGACTTGTCCAATGTTATGTGGCTAAAAGATGGCAGGCCAGGACTCAAGTATGGTTCTTGAATCCAAGTCTAGAGCTCTATCTGCTTTTTGATGGTGTCCCATCTGAGAATTCAGCAAGGGAACTTAAGTAGGTTGTAGGTTTTTTCAGGGCTGGGAACGGTTAGTAAAGGAAAGAATATAAATGTTTAAGAAGCAATACTAATTGGAAAACAAAGGTAGCTGGGTACAATGACAACTACTGGGTTCTGAGACAGGGAGTAATATGGTCCTCTCCTAATATAGAAGAAAGTCAACTTCCCTGGCCACAGTAAGCAGCCCAAACCACACCAAGAAAAACCAAACAAATAAATGAAAAAAAACCCCCCAAAATCACTCAGTGTTGAAAAAATCCAACACATTTTTCTTGGAAGATCTAGAGGAGAAAGGGGAGACCAGTAAAACTCACTGGAAGCAAAAATTCCCATAACTGAAGAAGTCTAACCGCTTTTAAGCCACCCTCATACAAACCACCTTTTGTAATGTCTGCACTGTTCTGTCTAGGATAGACATAGATCCCTGTAGTTTAGGGGTTGGCAAACTATGAGCCAGGGCCTACTGCCTTTTTTTTTTTTTTTTTTTGGCTGTGTTGGGTCTTCATTGCTGCGCATGGGCTTTCACTAGTTGTGGCGAGTAGGAGCTACTCTTCGTTGCACTGCACAGGCTTCTCATTGTGGTGGCTTCTCTTGTTGAGAAGCACGGGCTCTAGGTGCGCGGGCTTCCATAGTTGTGGAGCGTGGGCTTAGTAGTTGCGGCGCGAGGGCTCTAGGGCATGCGGGCTTCAGTAGTCGTGGCATGCGGGCTCAGTAGTTGTGGCTTGCAGGCTCTAGAGTGCAGGCTCAGTAGTTGTGGCGCACGGGCTTAGTTGCGCTGCGGCATGTGGGATCTTCCCAGACCAGGGATCTAACCCGTGTCCCCTGCACTGGCAGGCGGATTCTTAACCACTGCACCACCAGGGAAGTCTCTGCCTTTTCTTTGTAAATGAGGTTTTATTGGAACATAACCACCCCATTTGTTTATGTGTTATCTGTGGTTGCTTCTGTGCTACAACTGCAGAGCTGAGTAGTTGTAACAGAAATGGTATGGCCTACAAACCCAAAATATTTATTGAGTCTTTAAGAAAAAGTTTGCTGACCTCTGCTCTAACTCATAAGCTACTGTATTTCATCATATCTATAATTGGAAAAACAGAATAGGAGGGAAAAATAGAGACTACATGATACCAATAATCATTCCCCTCATGTTTTTAAGTTTTAAGTTTCATGTTTTAAGTTTGCATTACATACAAATATCCAACCATGCTGGCAGAGATACATATAAAATCTGAGCATCCATGGAAAGAATTAGGGCAGTGGCTTGGAGAGGAGACATTCTATGCTGACAGCCCATCTACTACCATCCCATGCTAGGACCTAAGAAGCAGTCCTCCTAGCTAGCTGGGACCCATTTAGAGTGAGGTTTTAATATCACCAAACAATTAGCTCCATGAGGGGTCACTGTGTATCCTCAATACCTAATGTATGGCCAGGCTCACAGACGGCAGATAATAGTTATTTGTTTTTGATGAATGATGAATAAGTAAATGACCAACCCTAGGGACGGAGATGCCTCCTTACAGCTGATTTCTAAAGGAAGAACTCTTTCTCACCCAGAATGACAGTGATCTAAAGCAGTGTTTCTCATACTTTAAGTGGTATGTGAAGGATATCTCAATAAAGCTGTTAAAGAAAACATAACTTTGATAATGACCCAGAACGCAGTATATAAATATAAGTAACTGAAACTAAAGTTTCTCAAAACAAATTATATTCTTTATTATATATTACATAATACATATTTTCAATCTCTTTTACTTGTTTTATAAAAAAAACTATATGCACTATTTGTAATAGCTCTAAACTGGAAAACCCCAAAAGTTCTTTAACAGCAGAATAGAGAAATTGTTATATGCCTACAATGTAATAAATACTACACAGCATGAGAACAGAAAAATCACAGTATACATAACAACATGGATGAATCTCACAAAATAAATGAAGCAAACAAAAGAGAAGATATGATCCATTTATACGTAGTTCTAAGGTGGTGGTAGTGAATAGAAGACACAAGGGACTCCTGGGGTTCTGGTATGTTCTGATTTTTGATCTGGGTGCTGCTTATACAGGTGTCTTCACTTTCTGAAAATATACCATGATGTACTTGTGATTTGTGTGCTTTTCAGTGTTTTACTTCAGTAAAACATTTACATGAAAAATGTTTCAGTTGCTGTCCACTAAAATGACCTCATCATCTACTAATAGCCCTGAATTGCAGTTTAAAGTACTGTCCGGAAAAGACAAATGCCCAGAGTGATTCACAGTCTAATGTTCAGGAGGGCAAATATAACAAAGGCTGAGATGGGGTCTATTGAATAGTTTCTAGAAAGAGGAGGTGTTACAGAGCAATGAAGGGCAGAACTTTCTGGAAACAACTGACTAGGCTAGAAGAGGAACTGGGTAGGATCTGCTCTGGAGTCTCTCCACTGCCCCCCTAAAAACTCCCAGACAACCTCCCCAAAAAGGGTCTGCAATTTTACCAATTCATTTTGATCAGCAAACCTACTTAAAAAAATGCAAATTTCTCTGCCAAAATTAATAGTGTTATCAGTCTCTGATACTTCAATGTCAATTAGTTGAATTTAACAACATTTAATAAGTACCTTCTACATAAACCAGGCACTGTGCTTTACCATGTACATTATCATATTTACCTCAGACTGACCTCCTCCTAACACCTCAGGCAAATTACTTAATACCTCTGGGCCTTAGTTTCCTCATCTGTGATACAGCCTACTGATCTTTACCATTTTTGGATCACAGATCCCTTGGTGAATGCCTGAGTTCTTGTGATGAGAAATTTACACACACACACACACACACATACACCCCATTTTGCATATATTTTTTGGACATTTATAGCCCTCCTCAAAGCTAATTTTTGGATTCCAGAGTCTCAATGATTACTTAAATCCCTTCCAGTGCTAACATACACTACCTAGCTGGTTTCCTCTGAAGAAGGCAGAACTAGAGGAGGTGCCACTAGAGAATACTTTGACTAGTCAGAGAGCAACAGGAGTATAATAATTCATAAGAGGGTGGTGGAGGGGAAGCAGATGAAGGAAGAAGAGAAGCCAGAGAATGGATGAGGGGAGAAGACAGAGATGTGAAGTCACCAAGAATAATCTTTTTTTATCTTGCCTTGACTTTTGCTCTAGGAACCATATGGCAAAGCAGCTCTTCCCTATAGAAAGAGGTCCCCTACTTCATCATGCTTCCCTAGAGTGTCTAGAGTGGCAAGGCTGGCGTTTGGGAAAAAGCAAGCTGGCTTCTTTAATTCCAGAACATTCAATACACAATGAGGAAGCTTACAAATGGAGTGAAATGAAGAGCAGATCTCTCACCTCTGTCCCTGTTATCTAATCACACATGAAAATCCTCTTTCCTGAGACTCTTCCCTGTTACACACTATTGGGAAATACAGAGAAACTTGCTGGAGGATTTGTGGGGAGTTAACTCAATATTACTAACACGTGATACAGATGGGGAGATGATGTTGGGGAGGAAGTCTCCCTAAAGGAGTTGGCTTTTTTATTCTTACTGAATGGGTTTCTCCAAATCACTCCCAAGGACTCTCCAAGGGTGAGGAAAAGGAAATGGCCCTGTGTGCAGTGCTTTGGGGTAAGCAACCCAGGCTCTGAGAAAGGTAAAACTTCTGTCCCCTAATATAGCTAGAGCCAGGCTTAACCAGATTCTACTTACCTTCTTGATTCTAGTCATGGAAACAAGAAATTGAACTCCAGCCTAGCAGGAAACACCTACCTTGCTGTTCAGTTGCTGAATTCTTAACTCCTTTTGGTGAATTTCCTTTAAGCTGTCATTGAGCTGAGTCCTAAGACGTTCTGTCTCATAAACTAGGTTTTGTGATCCATCTAGGGAAGCTGGTGTCTCTGGGGATGCCTGCCAGGATACAAACACTGATGAAATTCTCTCTTAACATTGTTCATGCTTAAATCCTTCCTTCCAGAAACCCTGCCCACCTCATAGGAAGTCATCAGATGGTTTGCCTAATAGTGGCAGATGGGCACTTAGCTTGCGGGAAGCTGATGTTTCCTGGGTAGTGGTTACCTCTGAGTAGCAATCAGCGCTGAAATCACTCACCTGTCTTTGATACTGCACTTTGTGGGTCTCAGTCGGGGAGGAAGAAGATCTCAATTCCCTCATAAGATTCTGCATATGGCTGAGCTGCTGCTCTTTATCTGCAATAGCCATAAGGTACTGCTCCTTCATCCTCCTCTCATGAATTTCCCAGGAACTCTTCTCCATTCTAGAAAAAACATGAAATAGTCACAGGCAAAAATATACTTGTGAGACAAAGATGAATAATTGCATATTTAAAACAGTATTATGGGCTGTAGAGGTGTAGTAAAGAAAATACACAACCAGAGAGAAATTTATGTTATAAACAGAAATGTGCAGCAAGAAGATGGAGCAGAACTTAAAAAAGAACTGCAACTGGCAGGATTGGGGAAGAAAAGCAGGCATTTGGTCTGAATCCTGAACAATGAGTCAGGCAGGTTTCCATAATGGGAAAAGCATTCCAGGTTCAGGGAGCAAACAGAAAAAAAGGCACAAGAATGAATATATATAGTGAGTTTTGGAATTGTTGTAGTAGTGTGTAGAGTGGATAGGGCAGGAAATGAGGGTGGAGAGGAAAGAAGTCAGACCCTGTGGGGCATTGAACACCATGCTAAGTAAAACTTACTCTAAGCAATGGGAAACCACTGTAATTCTTCAGAAAGGCGATGCCATGATGCAGTATACTATCAGGGTTATGAGAATGCAACTGTAGAGTCTGAAGGATCTAGGTTCAAATGCTGGCTCTATCATACACTAGGCATGAGACTCTGAGTAAAAGTAACTGAATCTCTCTGAGCCTCATGTAAAATGGAAATAAATGATCTATTCCTTAGGATTATTGTGAGGATTAAATGAGATACTTTATGTCACGCACCAAACACAGAGCCTGGCATATCACAATCACTCAACAAATATCAACTGCTGATATTTATTTATCCCCTGAATTTGACCAAGAGGGAAGCTTCTATTTGACCCCAGCTAATTTTCTGTAGTTCTATCAAAAACTGCCTCTCTGCCATATTCTTTAGTTCTACTTCTTTCTACACTATGATTGAAGAAAACCATTAGGATTGTAATCAAATTTCTGCAGTATCTCTTTACTTTGAATAGTACCCATGTCTCTAATTTTTCCTAATAATATAAGGTTTTATTTGAATTGCATCTGACTTTTTTGTTTCTCTCTAGAAGTAAGGTAAAATGGTCCTTTCTTTTCTAAAGGACATACACCAATTATGAAATAATCCTGCTATGTCAAGAGGTGACTTGGATTACAGTCAGATTTTTTTTAAAAGGCAGAGCTAAAACTTAGAAACTAAAATAAATTTTTATTACAAGGCCACTATATGGAAAAGGCACAGAAATTTTCTAAAACACTTTCTCCGATATTTGTCTGTGAAAAATGAGAGAGAATAAGAAAGAAGGAGTGTAAGACTGAGAATGCACAAGAAAGATCACAATTCTTCCATAAAGCTTTAAGCCGCCATTTTGTTTAGAAAGATGGACAGGTAGTTATGGTGTGGAGAGACCCTCAGCGGAGAAGAGGCACTAAGGAACAAACCTGATTACTTAAGAGAACACAGCCATGAATGGGCTATACCTCACTTACCCCTTAAGTAAGAGAGCACAGGAACCAGAGCAGAATAAGCAAATCAGTAGGTACAAGTGGAAGAGAAATGTTATTGTATAGGTCCAGGCTCTTCTCATAAGCCAAACCCAGTGCCATAGAAGCCTGAATGAGATGTTCCAGCTTTTTCATGTTTGAAAACCTCATTTCTCCCAAGTATTTCAAGAGCAAAAAACAGGGAGTCTTAAAGATATTCGGCTAAAGAAACTGGTCCTAGAGTCAGTGAATCAAATCTGTGTCCTCATTTTCTTCTTCTAAAAGTGAAGTAAAATGTCTTCCTTTCCTTCTCATAATTTACTCACATCCACTTGATATACAATTTTTCTTTTCTTCAAAACTGCTCAAATGTGGAAGGTAAAGAGAGAAAGGCTAAGAGAAAGGTGGAAAGGGAGAAAATGAGGGAAGAAAAAAATCAATAGACCAGAAATCATTTTTTTTTCTCCCTCTTTTTCTCTTCCCTTAAGGGTCAACTTTATAAGGAAAGTATCCTTTCAGAATGCCCTGTGAGGAAGTTTAAAGAGGAACAAGTCGCTGCAGAAAATAACCCTTTAGAGCCTTGCAGCCCTTCTTCCGTTTACACTAGAAACTGGACACAATATTTTTTTTAGTTCCAATATTTTTTTAGTTTTGGAGATAATATGGGAGACGTCAAGGTGATGTTCCCATGTGCTCCCAATCACCTTTGGGGGGCCCTAAATTCAGTGGTCAACATTAATGTGCATCTGAGGAAGATGATCTCTTGATGGTGAATTGAAATTCTAACAGAATAAGCTAGGGCAGCTATTCCCTGGTGGAAAAAAGGATGAGGTCGAAATGGAGCATCTTTCTTCTAGGATTCAATTCCAGAAAGAAGAAACAGAAGCAATTTGTATTCCCAGAGAGCAAAAATTCAGTTTTTTTACCTTCTCTGCAATCATCCTTTGATTTAAAAAATGTGTTCTTGTATTATCTGGGGAAGTTGCCAACTCCATGGAATAAGTTTAATATATTTTCACTTATAAGAAAGTCTGTAAAGATGTTGAATATGAAAATCTTTTGGATGTAATTTCACTCCATAAAATTTAAATGACCAAATTCTAAAAAGCATTTTGCTCTATAAACCTTGCTTAAGGTTTATTTTGAAATATCACGTTAGGAAAGTGCATGGCATCTAGGATCTGTGAAGGAACAAATCTCTTCTATCTACACATTAAGAGCTCTCTTAGGGATGTTACAATAATTATTTTACTATATTGATATCTGTCATCATGGTAGATAATGTAACCTGGATGGGACTCTAGATTCCACCTCATATTCTCTGTATTCACTTGCCTATGTTTGTCCTGTAGCAGCAGGTGAGACAAAGCAGGTGCTGCTTGATCAGCAGCACTCTCCAACATGGAGATTCCCCTTTTAGTATCAAATTCTGAAAGCTTTGGGTTTGATTTTACTAAGGTGGCATGTACCACCATCTTACACTAAACAGTAATAAAGTCCCAACAATGAGGCTGCAACAACAGGACCTGTTTTTATATACTGTTAAGCACTTATTCGTTACCTTTACTTTTCAGATCAAATCTGAAACAATGAATTAAAAAACCATCCAAAATTTGAGTTCCTATCATAATTTTTTTCCCTCTAATAGAACATATAGCACTGTTAGTCATCTTTAAAGGAAAAGGGCTTGGATTTCTAGATCCAGACAAGATGGAGTAGATACATTTTTCCTTATTCCACCCACTAAGTATAGATAAAAAACCTTGGAAATTATATATAAAACCAAACATAAGACGACTGGAAAAGATGGAGAAGAAGGTAGAGAAGCTCAGGACTCTAGGACTTAAGGAATGACACGGTGGTGACTACACTGGTTTTTCTTTTTGAATTCTACATATCCCAAACTGGGTGAGGGAGAATCCAGCAACTTAGAACACGAATGAGTGCCAAGAAAAGTTTGCTGTCTTTTGCCAAAGGCCCAGGAAGGGGAGGACTAGCAAGACAGAAACATTAATGACAATAACCACCCAAATGCAGCAGAACACCATGGAAAGACTACAGTATCTCCCTACCGCCATTAACAAACTCCTAGTGGACAGATTAGTGTCATTCTTGCCTGGAGGTAACTAGGTACATCTCACCCTCCCTGCTGGGTGGTGTCAGAAGAGGCCAAGTGGGGACTTCCCTGGTGGGCCAGTGGTTAAGACTCTGCGCTCCCAATGCAGGGGGCCCGGGTTCGATCCCTGGTCAGGGAACTAGATCCCACATGCTGCAACTAAGAGCTCGCATGCTACAACTAAAAGATCCCGCATGCTGCAACTAAGGATCCTGCATGCCGCAACTAAAGATTCCACGCACGGCAATAAAGATCCCTCGTGCTGCAACTAAGAGCTGGTGCAGCCAAATAAATAAATAAATAAATATTTTTTTAAAAAAAAAGAAGAAGAAGAAGTGGCCAAGTGTGTACACTGGACTGTCCACCACTCTGGTAAAGAGGTGCCTCTCTCTGACCACCCTCACTCTCACCCTCGCTATGGTGTCAGTGGAGACAACATGTGGAGCCTGGACATCCACCTCCACCCATAACAGACTAAAATGTTTCCCCCTGTTCCTGCAGAGGTAGTAACAGAAGAGGCCAGAAGGGAAGTTTGGACTGTGGGCACTAACCAGTGGTAACAGGTGCCCCTCCTCAATCACCCTCCTGCAGTGTCAGTGGAGATTGAGTGGGGAGCCTGGACTTTCACCACTGCCCAGTGACAATGAAGTGCTGCCCTCCACACCCCTGAGTGGTATCAGTGGAAGCCATGTGTGGAGCTTAGACTTCTACTCTCACCTAACAGTAATGAGGCACTGCTCCCTGCTAACTGCTAACTAAGTGGGGAGCCTGGACTTCCTCTGGTCGTATCAGGGCACTGCCTCCCACTAGGGGTATCAATGAAGGCTGAGTAGGGAGCCCACTGGACTTCACCCTCCTCCAGCAGTAAAGTGGCAGTGTTCCCCTTCCCCTGCTGGCATTGTGTCAGTGGAAGCCTACCAAAGATTTAAGTAAGACTGAGTCTTAAAACTTACAGGACTCCAAAACGTCCAGGTTACAACTGAAAATCACTCATCATACTAAAAACCAGGGAAATCACAACTTGATTGAGAAAAGAAAATCAATAGATTACAACACCCGAGATGACACAGATGTTGGCCTATATATACGGAATTATAGAAGTATTTTAAAGTGGCCATCATAGAAATGCTTCAACAAGCAATTACTAACACACTGGAAATAAATGAAAACAGAGAAAGCCTCAGCAAGATATAAAGAAGACCTGAATGGAAATTTTAGAATGGAAAAATACAATAGCCAAAATAAAAAGCTAACTCAATGGACTCAATAGCAGATTGGAAGTGATGAAGGAAAAAGAAAAAAAATCAGTGAACTTGAAGACAGAACAATAAAAATTACTGAATCTGAATAAAGAGAAAATAATCAATAAATTGATTTCATCAAAATTAAAAAGACCTTCTCAATGGAAGGATGAAAAAAATAAAGTGCAGACTGGAAGAAAATATTTGCAAGCCATGTATATGACCAAAAAACCTGTATCTGGGGACTTCTCTGGTGGTCCAGCGATAACGAATCCGCCTTCCAATGCAGGAGTGCGGGTTTGATCCCTGGTCAGGGAACTAAGATCCCACATGCCACGGGGCAACTAAGCCTGTGCACCACAACTACTGAGCTCGCACGCCTCAACTAGAGAGCCTGCGTGCCACAAACTACAGAGCCCACACGCCCCGGAGCCTGCACGCCACAACTAGAGAGAGAAAACAAACAAACAAACAAAAAAAAACCTGTACCTGGAATACATAAAGAACTCTCAAAACTCAACAGTAAAAATTAACAACCCACTTAGAAAATAGACAAAACACATGATCAAATATTTCATCAAAAAGGACCTATAGATAAGCATGTAAAAAAATGTTCAACATTAGTATCCATTATGCAAATTAAAACCACAGTGGAACAGCATTACATACCTGTAAAAAACTAAAATTTAGTTAACAATATCAAATGCTGATAAGGATGTAGCATTTGATATTGAAACTGGATCACTCATATATTGCTGGTAGGAGTATAAAATGATACAGTCATTCTGGTTTTGCATTCATAGTTTTGCAGTTTCTTAAAAAACTAAACGCCACTTATTATATGACCTAGCATTTGCACTCCTGGGCAATTATCTCAGAGAAATTAAAACTTATTGTCCACATAAAAGCCAATACACAAATGTTTATAGCAGCTTTATTTATAATAGCTAAAAATTAGAAACAACACATGTCCTTCAATGAGTGAATGGTTAAAGCAGTACATTCATACCATGAAATACTACTCATCAATAAAAAGAATGAAGTATTGATACACGCAATGATGTTAATGGATGTCAAGGGCATTATGCATGAGTAAAGCTAATTTCAAAAGGTTGCATACTTTAAAAAATTCTCAGAATGAGACAAAATTATAGAGATGGAGAACAGATTAGTGGTTGCCAGAAGTTAGGGATATGGGGATGGGAGGGAGGGGAAAAGTGTGACTATAAACTAGTAGCACAAAGGACATATTTGTGATGATGGGGCAGCTGTATATCTTGTTGTAGTGGTGGTTACATGAGTCCACACATATGATAAAGTTGCACAGAACTATACACATACTTGAGTGAATGTCAAATTGGTGTGAAATCTGCATAAGATCTCTGAATCGTACCAATATCAATTTCCTGGTTTTGAAATTGTACTATAGTGATGGGAAACTGGATGAAGGGTACATGAAAGCTCTTTGTACTATTTTTGCAATTTCCCATAAGTCTATAATTATTTCATTTAAAGAAACACAAAAAACTAAAAGAAAAGGGTTAAAAAGCAGGGATTACCATACCTGAGCTGATGCAGCTCATGCTGCCAGGAGAGGTTTTCCTGCCTGAGCTCTTCTTGCATAATCTGAAATGTTTTTGTCTTATCTTGATACTCCTGAAGTTGAGCCTTCAGTGGACGTAACTCAGTGATTTCTTGGTTAATCTGTAAGTATTGCTGCTGCAGATTCTTCAATTCCTTCAGCTTTAACCAAAAGCAAAGTAAAAGGGTGATTCATCACATTTCATTCATTCAGCTGTAAGTCAGCAGCACCTCCCTGCTAAGTCAGTCAACATCACAACTGACTACCAGCAGCTAACAGTCCACTGACATAATGGCAGCATGAATCCCTAAAATGGTGAAATACATGCAGCCAGGCTGGTGGGAATCTCCTGATGGAGCGGCCATCAAGGCTGTAGGGCCTGACCACTACTGCAACTTCAACCCCAGCCCACTGGCCCTGAAGTCCTAAGTTGACGCTAGATCTACAACTCTGAGACAGGATAGACTTAAAGGACTTTACAGCTTCTTGGTGGGTGGTAACTCCCTAGAACAAGAAGTGTAAAGATAGATTGGCTTCCTATTTAGCCATGTGCCCTGGCTAGGCTTCTAAACTTTCTTATATGAATACCAATCTTAGTTCTAGCTTAGCTGATGTTGATTATAAAGAAGGCATTGATGCCCAGGCCCAGTGTTAAGAGCAGTTAGAATTTGGAGTCAGCTATCCTGCCCACATAGTGTGTGACTCTATGCATGTTCCACACACCTCCTAAGCCTTAATTTCCTTCACCTATAAAATGAATGTAATTATAGTACTCCTCATAAAGATTATGAGAATTCAATGAGAAAATTAATGCACTCCACACATAAAAGTTAGTGGTGGTGATGATGATGATGAACTTGCCTTTAATTAGTAAAACTGCCTATCTACATTCCAGATATATCTTCTAACTCTTTATCCCCAATATTCTTTAAAAGCTTGGTAGTAAGAAATAATGTCAGGACATCTAGGCAAAGAGAGAGGCCTTGAACACACATCACTTTCACCCTCTCTGGAAACATCACTAAAGCTACAATAAAGGCATCATTTTATAAGCATAAAACACAAGAACAAGAACAAGAGAGGAGTCAGCAGCAACAAAATTAATTTTAGAAGCTGAAAAGCAGATGCATAAATGGTAACTGACTTAACAGATCTGGGAAAGGCAAGTCTTAAGCTGGCAGTAGGAAAAGCCAAGAACCAACAGAATTTACTCTGCAGGCTCTTCAAAAGGCTCAGGAATTAACAGCACCAAGTACCTCTGGAAAAGATGGTGATGGGGGTAGGGAGGAGGAGGTGATAGCTGAAATAAGGAGGATTCGATGAAAACTGCTTGAGAACAACTACATCCCTAAATACCCTCCCAGTTCCACACTTTTTGTTACTCTGACAGACAACTAGAATTTTGTTCTCTAGAAAAAGTTAAAAGAGTGTCTCTGGACTATGGAATACTAGGTACAGTAGAAGGTAAGGGTACTGCTCCAAAACAAGGGTGATCAAGTGAATGTATGCTTTCTGAATGCTTGAAGCCTTTCCCCTACTTAGCTTGAAGAGTGCTGGCACACAGGCCTTTACCGTCCATAAGGGAAATTGAGAAGTCTTCTCTAGAAAATCTGACCAACCCCAGAGGAACTAAAAATATCAACATGGGGACTACCCTCAAAAAGCTCAGCAAGATCACCATGCACTGAAACTCACAGCTGGTAAGTCCCACCCACAAGCATTTTAGACTCTGCCCACAAACATGAAGAATAAACCAAGGATTAACACTCACCTGAAGAACAGCTAACATTAGGCAGGGATAAAAAGAAACTAGAAGAAAAGTAATTCAGAAGACATCAGCAGAAGAAAGAATGTCATGTACTCAAAGACTTAAGAGAATATTGGAAATTAGAAACATTATAGTAGAAATTTTAAAATTATAAAGAAAAACTCATTATGAAAAAATTTCAAAGAACAAAACTACCCCTAATCTTCTTGGAGAGATAAATTAAGAATATATATCCATGAGACAAAAAAAAAAAAAAAAACCTTTAGAAATCAGGAACATGATAGCAAAAATGAAAACTTCAATATAGGATTCATATGATGAAGGTGAGAAAATCTTCCCCAAGTAAAGCAAAAACAATAAAAAAGTTAAGAAAATTATAGAGCCAATCCAGAAGGCCCTACACCTAAACAACAGGATTTCCAGGGAAAAATAGGCAATAGAGAAAAAGGATGGGGGAAAATGGTAAAATAGAATTCAAAAGAATTGCCCAAAATTGATGAGCATGACTTCTTAGATTCAAAGGACTAGACAGAATGATAAAAATAGACCCACACCAAAATACATTATCATGAAACGTCAGAACACACAAGACTAAAAGATTCTATTTACAGTTGACCCTTGAACAAGGAAGGAGTGGGGGTACCCACCCACCGTGAAGTCAAAAATCCATGTATACTATTGTCGGCCCTTCATATATGCGGTTCTTCTACTGAATATATCCGCTGTTCTGCATCCACAGAGCCAACCACCCACTGATCCTGTAGTACTGTAGTATTTACTACTGAAAAAAATCTACGTATACGTGAACCCATGCATTTTAAAGCCATGTTGTTCAAGATCCAGCTGTATTTCCAGAGAGAGAGAAAGAGATAAGATGAGGGAGAGAGGGAGAGAGACAGAGACAGAACTATCTCATATACAAAGGATCAAGGATCAGAATATCTTCAGACTCCTGAACCACAATGTAAGCTAAAAGGGAACAGACCAGTGTCTTCACAATTTTGAAGGGAAATTATTTCCAGCCTAGAATTCTATACTCAGCCAAACTATCAATCAGGTGTAAGAGATGACAAGACATTTTCAATAAATTTACCTCCCCTGTATCTTTTCTTAGAGAGCTACTGAATTATTTATTCCAACAAAATGATGGCACAAAACCAAGATGAGGAAAACACGGAATACAAGAAACAGGAACTCTAACACAGGAGAGAAATGGAGGGGGATATTCTAAGATGAAAACTGTGTCCTAGGAGTACAGGGCAACTGATTCATTTAAGAGCAAAAAAAGAGATTCCAAGAGAATTTCTTCCTGAAGACTAAATAGATAGGAATAAACATCTTGAAAAATGTGGATTAAATGGCAGTAAATCTGGCGTTAATTACATTGATAAGTACAAAGAAAACTAAGTAAGCAACAACAACAAAAACACAGTTATTCACTCCAGGAAAAACAAAGGTGTTGAGGAAAACAACAGTAACACATGTCTCAGGTCTAACAGCATTTGTAGTCATAAAAATGTAAACATTGAATATTGATTTAATCAAAATTAAAATTAAATTACATCAGGACAATGGGGAAGGGGTTGTATATTGAAAATGTACGTCTATACTGTGAAAACAGAGGGAGTAAAGAGAACTAAACCCTGTTAGCATATAAGAAAGTCAACAGCTAATGCAAAGAATGAAAAGCCAAGATGCACTATAAACATGATATTTAGCTACTCAGGAAACACCAAAATAACAAATTAAAAGGGTTGAAAGCAGACTGCCTCAGAAGAAGGAGAAACAGGGTTGGGAATGCTACTGTTCGTTTTTCTTATCAAACATTGTAGAATTTAGTGACTCATCAAATATGTGTGTATAGCTTTATCTTTTAACCCAAAACTAAAATAAAAACATATTTTTGTTTTGTTTTAAAGCAAACATATATTCTTTATGCAATCCACTCACACCTCTAGTCCAGATACTCTAAGTGTTACCTTTGGAATAGAGCAGATCATCAGAAAGCTGTGTGTCTGGAACTGCATTTTAGCCACTTGCAGAGGTAACTTTAGTGAATTACTCAAAATTCTTTTGGTATGCACTTACATCAAGGGACAGCTAAATAAAAACCCTATAAAACAATTATTATATTTACTGTAGAGAAATAAAGAATGTTTCATAACTTCATAGTGTCCTCCCTATGGAAACACAGAAGAAATTTCTTGCAGGCCTCAATACTTAAAGAATAGCTATTCTTATCTGTTCCAAGTAGTTTTACTTTCTTCCTTTTCCCTAAAATATGGACACTGCAATTCATACACAAGGTTTTAAAACTCTGTACTTCTGATGGCTGCCAGACCTCAGAGCAAAATTAGTGGTCCATCTTTCTAATAGGATATTGTGATATCCCTTTGGGATAAGCTTACTCCTAAATTAAACTTACTCCTGGTTTAATCTTTTTCTCTCAGATCCTAATTTTCTTTTCCTTCCCAGTTCCTCACCTTATATTATCTTGAAAAACTGTTCATATCTTTATATGCTACCTCAAATCATTTTCAGACTGAAATAAGTATAGACAAACAAAAAGGCACCCCTAGAGATTTGCTCTACAGCCTTTAGGTAGGAGTGCTTCATTTGATTATGCGAAAATCCTAAGGAAGTTTGAACACATATGAAAACTCCAGAATGTTTTCAGAGTTGTTTGTTATGCCCTAGTAGAATCCTAGAATCCCCTGGGTTAACTCCTTGCCACTTAGACCCTCAGACTTTATTTGCGAAACTTCCCTTTGACTAATTACGTAAAGAAGAAAACCAAAGTCACCTAAGCTCCTTTCAGACCTAGCTCATCTCTTGGGTGGTCCTGAGGGAAAGGAAGCATAGTGTAGGCAGAAGTGACAAACTGCTGGCCTAGGCTGAATGTTTAAACTGATAGTGATTGAAATAAGTTATCGTACGTGCAGCCAGTGGCTGAGAGACTAGAAACTTCAATGCTCATGAGACAGACTGAGAACAAGATATGTGGAAGAGCTGATGGACAATTAACAATACATTCAGCAAGTATGCAGAAGGGCCTCAGCGGCTGTAGCAGAGCCTGTATGCAATGACATTGAGTCAGACTGTCAGGCCTTCATGTGATTTTTAACCCTGCCTAGGCTTTATGATTTGTTCACGGCAGATATAAAAGCCTCAGTCTCAAAAGTTCCTATAATTTCCCTACACGACAATTTCACAAAATAGAGAAAAGTGTTTTCAGTGACAACCACACATATAGAGAATACGTGTCAATTTTTGATTATCTACCATATGATTAACTACCCTTCTGCTAAAAACCATGGGAAATATGAACAAGTATAAGACATGACACGTTTACCAAGAGTTTACAATTTAATTGGGGAAATAAAAAATAAAGGTATAGAAATTAAACACACACACACACACACACACCCCCATATTATATCAAGGCAATATGGGACAAAGGAAAAGAGAAGCACTAGGGAAGTACAGACAGAAGGTAATAGACAATCAAGTGATCTGGAAATGTAGCCGGAGGATTTGAGCTCTGGGGCAACCTTTAAAGAGTAGGAAATATGTGCCCAAAAAAGGAAAATGGAGAGGACATTTTGGTTCAGAGGATGGTAACATGGGTAAGTAGATCAGTTTGTGGGTGAGTAAATCAGTTTGGCTGAAATGAAGAGGATGAGTAGAGAAGCAGTAAAAGAGGATGCTGGAAAGAGAGGCAAAAACAAACTATAGGGTATTAAATCCAGACTGAGAGGTTTGAATCATCCTAGAGTGCCCAGATAATATGAATAAAATTTTTTTTATCATTTTCTATAAAAATGAAAATCAATTTAAAGAAAGTTTCAAAAACTCTCAAAAGAAGATTGGAAAGAGAAACCTAGATACTCACTAGTCGGTCTCGGTCATTCTGAAGTGATGACATAGCTTTTTTTAAACTCTGTACTTCATCTGGGCTGGTTGCAGGTGGGGCTGCAGACCTCTGCTTCCCTTCCTCTGACTTGCGGAATTTCTCCAGTTCACTCAACAGGCGATCTCTCTCATTCTGTAGACTGGCCATAGCCTTGGAAAAGGACTGCACTTGGTTGTAAGAGTCTTCTAGTTGTGAGGACAAGTGAAGCAGTTGGTCATCTTTGGATAGAAGCTGTTGGTTAAGTTTCTCAAGGTGGGGCAAGCTTTTATCCTCAGTGGAGTTAATTGGAAATGCAGCTTTAGAAACAAGAACATCTCTCTCCTTGCTTAAGAGGCCCTGCTCTTCTCTCAGCTGTGCCAACTCCTTCAGACTGGCCTCATATTTCTTTTTCAGTTCCTCAACTTCCTCATTGGCATGATCTCTACTGTCTTGTAGGGAACTCATTGACCTTCCAAAAGACTGGATTTGTGCTGTGAGATCTTTATTTTCTTTGGTGACCATGAGTAACTTCTGTTCCATCTCTACCAGATCTCTTGCTAGCTCCGCCACCCTCTCTTCTGCTGTTTCAGTTTCATTTCGCATTATCCCTGCATCATGATGAAGATGCTTTAATTCCTTCTTCAGTTTAACTTCAATTTCACCTACCTTTTTGGCAGCTTCCTTCTGAACACGAACCAATTCCTCCTCCAGTTCTGTAATTCTCTTCTGAGACAAAGAAAGGGTAGTATTTAACTTCTGTACCTCTTCTTCTTTTGCTTTTAATTGGGCCTGGAATATTCCTAAAGTACCTTCTTCTTGCAAGGCTGTCAATTGTTTCTTTAGTTGGGATAGAGATACTTTTAAGTTCTCAATCTCTTTAGATAAACCTCGTTTCTCCTCCTGGAGGACAAGAGAGGACCTCTGCAGCTCCTCCTTTGCTTCCTCAGACTCCTTGAGCTTTTCTTCTAATTTAGCATACTCACTTTTCACCTCCTTAGTCTGCTGAAGTTGAGCTTCAAGGAGCTGCTTTTGCTGACAGTCCTTCCTTGATATCACTTGGTTCAGGTCTTCTCTATATTGGATCAGTTCTGCATTGAGCTTGGCATTCTCAGAATTGAGATCATCCATATGACTTCTCAAGCATCGAATTTCTTCCTTCAGCTTATTATTCTCAGTAGCAGCATCCTGGATGAGTTGGTCTTTTTCCAAGATCACAGAGAGATGTCGCTCTTCCAGCTGTTGGTAGTCACCTACTATACGGTCTCGGTCATCCTGGAGAGAAGACATGGATTTAACAAAGGAATTCAACTGAGCCTTCTGTTGCATGTTCTCCTTTTTCATGTTTTTCAGTGTTTCCATAAGCTGATTGGTTTTGTCAACAGCTTTTTTGTTCTCTTCTTCTAAAACAGTATTCTCCTCTTCCTCCTGGGACAGCAGATTTTCCAATTCTTTAATTTCTTTATCATGCTGCTGATGCAGTTCAGCAACAGCTACTTGGACTGCCTGTTCCTTGGCAGAAAGCAGGCTTATAATCTTCTGCTCTTTCATGTTTATTTCTTCATGCAGCCTACTGGTCAGTTGTCTGGAGGCCTGAAGATCTGTCTCTAGCTGTTCATAACTGAACTTACAATTTTGGATATCAGCCTCTTGCTGCTTTATGATCCCTTCCAAATTTTCTTTATTTTCCTTATATTTTTCTAAAGAGTTATTTAAATCAGTTGACTGGTCTCTGAGAATCTTCAGTTCTGATTCCAACTTAGCTAATTCATCCTGAGAACTACGGTATAGATGTCGAGTCTCTTCTAGCTGGGAAAAAAGTTCTTTGTTTTCTCCCTGTAGAGTATCACAGACCTTCTGCTGAAGCTGGACCTCTGTCTGAGCTTTGGACTCCCAAATCTGCTTGTCATGTTCAAGCCTAGAAAAAGAGAGAAGGTCATTAATTACAGATTTCAAGGGAAAAGTACTTGATGCCTAGGGAACACATACTACAACATGTACTCAGATCTACAAGTGAATAAATATTCGTAATTGAAGGTGTTCATCTTTTTAATAAAGACGTATTAGCTCTACTGAATGTTCTGTATTAAAGGTATATTGCACCTAAGAATTCGTATAAAAATAAACTCCAAAGTATGTTGCTAATTTAGTGACATGACCTTGGACACTCTAAAGAGTGCCCCCAATTTTGTTCTTTGCTCTAGACAAGCTGTTGTCTGGCCCCTTAACGGAATAATCTTGGTATGAGAGGCAATGAGGAGACCTGTGTCAGAGCAGAAGGATCCTACTAAAGATGAGAGTACAAAGTGTGGGGGACACTGTTATTTCCTGAGCTTGAAAAGTGATATAAAATTGGAGTTTGAAGAAAGTAACTCTAGCAGGCATATGCAGTATGAATTGATGTGGAATATGAGGAAGAGAAGAGAGGAGATCGTTTCAGAGGCTAAGGCAGTAATTTGAGAGTACAATAATATGTACTATGGTAAAAATTCAGACAACGATAACGGAAATGAGAAGAAAGGAAGAAATCTAAGAGATCTCTCAGTAGAAAGATGGGTAGAGAAGCAGACGTGAATTTTTCATGTTAATACAAGTTGTAGCAGAAAGTCATTTGCATGTCATTTGCAAGAGAGCGAGAGAGACAGAAGTGAGAGGGAATACATCTTCGGGGAGAATTTAAACCAAAATTAGTCCCATAATATTAAAGAGAATAGAAATAGTTTAAATAGAGACTTCCTTTGCCTTCAATTACCTTTGGAAGAGCAAAAAAAGTCATTATTCATTTACCTGGAAATGTTGATCTTCAATTCCTCCATGTGGATGGACATCTGCCTAAGCTGATCCTTTAGAACACTGAAATTCTCTTCTTTAACTCTAATTTCTTCTTCTTTGGTTTGAATAGCATCACTGAACTTCCTCTCCCATTTCTTGGCTTCATCTATCACCCTGTCCCGATCATCCTGGAGGGAAGACATGCTCTTAGTGAAAGCTGCAAGCTGGGCCACAGTACTATCCAAGTTTTCCTGAAGTTGCTTAACTTCCTTGTCTTTCTTGTTCAGAGTAACCTGAATCTCTCCAAATGTCTCTTCTAAGTGGACTTTTTCTCTATGCAAAGCATCCAGTTTCTCTTGCATATTCTTCTTCTCTTTCAGGTGTTTCTCCTCTACCTGCTCCAGTCTTCGCTCAAGATCTTCATCCTTTTGTTTCATTTGGCTTTTAACTGATTCTTTATTTGACTGAAGCTCCTTTTTCAACTTGAAATTGTCTGTTAGGACCCTTGCTGCTTCACTTTGAGTGTCATCTAGCAGTACTTTGAAGCTAGCTAATTCTGTTTCTGCCTTCTTGCGATGTTCATTGGCTTGAGCCAGATTTTCTTTGGTTATTTCCAAATCTTTTTGGGACTCAGTCTGAACAAATTCTAAGGCCTTAACAGTTCTCTCCAGAGCACTGATTTTCTCTTGGTACCTAATGCAATCCTTCTGCAGCTGCTTTACTTCTTGCTGTTTTTCTTTTAACAGCTCCTGAAGTTCCTTTGCATGACTTTTATTGCCAGGCCCTTTCTGAGCACCTTGTATTTTCTCCATATATTCTTTTCGTATTTCTGATTCCACCTTAGTTTTCTCCTTGACTAACTGCTGCTTTTCTTCTTCCAATTCACTCACACACTTTTTAAGGTTCTGCATTTCAGATTCTAGTAGCTCATTTTTGATTTGGGCATCTGTAACATCCTGATAATAATTCCCAATGCTTCCATTAAGTTCTGCTAATTGATTCATAAGCCTCTCTTCCAAATCATCTTTCTCTTCCTCTGCTGTCTCCTTTAGCTTGGTAACTCTGGCAAGTTCTTCTTGGATTTGCTGATTTATCGAGTTTATTTTGGTTACTTCTTCCTGAAGCATTTTTAGTTCACCATCCTTTGCTGATATTTGACTCAATAAAGCAGCTCTCTCATTTTCTAAAGTCTGGCTAAATTCCTTGTCTTTCTGCTTGTCCTCCTCTAATTCAGTGATTCTTTCTTTGAGCTGATCCATCTGCTGTAGGTAATTATTAATTGCATCATGTAAGCTGACATTCTCACTTATATCAGGCTTGGCACTGTTCTCTGAATGAATGGATTCTGCATTTTCAGACCTTGGGTTCACACTGGGAGAGTTTTGCTCATGGGCCTCACCTGGAGCAGACTGGGTTGCCTCTTCAGTGACAACCATCCGGTTATCATGTTTCTCAGTGGCCTCCAGGCTAGCTTGTTTGGATACATTACCTTCTATCTGATGCTTTAAATCCTGAACCTCTTCACTTAAAGAGTCCTTCTCCATCATTAAAGCCTCAAACTCCTTAGAAAGGGTTTTATACTCTGTTTGGACCCTTTCTAGTTCCTCCTTCATGTCAGAATTGGAAGAAAGAAGTGCTTCCATACTATCTTTAGATGTACCTCCTGCAGGGTGTACCTCTGCTCTAAGCCTCTCATTCTCTTCTTCCAACTCTAGGATTTTCTGCTGTTTAGATTTAGCAAACTTTCTCATCTTTTCTTTCATCTCCTCCATTTCCTGTTTAGTTTCCTGCAACTGCTTTTCTGTCTCTTTCTTGTTTCCTTCTGTGCTTCTTAACTTGCCGAATAGTTCTTGCTTCTCTTGCCTCACAGTTTCTACCACATGCTGAATCCTTTCTGCCTCATTACTAACATTCTCATAGGACTGCAGAAGAATTTCATATTCCTTTTGTAACTCTTTGTGTTTCTCTTGCCACTCAGTGCTTTCTGCAATCTTAGAACATTTCAAAGATTCAATTTCTTTCACTAAGTTTTCCTTGTCTTCAGTAAGACCCTCCAGAGCTAATTTCAGACTTTCACAAGAACCATTGAGACTTTGATTTTCCATTAAAGATCTGTCCATTTCTGCAATGAGTTTGTCTCTTTCTTCCTGAAAAAGAGCTAACTTTCCTAAGAATATATCTTTCTCTTTATTTTGAGCAGAAACTTGGTTTTCCACATCTGCCAGAGACTTGGTGAGATGTTCAGTGGTATCTCTGGCCAAAGACAACTCTTCTTGGAGACGTTTGTTTTCTTTTAGTACTTCTTTTCGGGAAATAAGGGCAGCTTGCAGTTTCCTCTGTATTTGTTGCTTTGCTTTACTTTCTTCTCCAATCTCTTCTGGTTTCTGCTTCATTTCACAAAGCTCCACCTGTAACTGCTTTATCTTCTCATCATGTGCTTTGGCTTGCATTTCCAGCTGTGTATGCAGAGCCTTCACTAAATCCTCTTGTTCTGTTATCTCTGTCTGTACTTTAGTAAGGGCTGTTTCCTTCGCACTAAGCTGTCCAGAAAGGTATCTAACTTCTTCTTCTTTTTTGCTTATGAGTTTTTGCAGTTCACCTAGTTCAGGCTGTAATTCTCTTAAATGTTCTAATCCAGTGATTTCTAGTTGACTGCTTTCCAGTTGTTGCCTCAGGCTTTCTGCGTGGGCTTCAGCTTCATGGGATGCTGCCTTCAGACTTTGGATTTCTAAATTTTGTTTATTTATCTGCTCTTGTAACTGAAATACCTCTTCTGATTTTTTAGTCAGCTCACTTACTGTAGAGCTAACCTTCAACTCTAACTCTTCTTTCTCAGCCTCTATTTCTTTCAGCTGTGTCTTAATCCGGGCAATAGCAGTATTGCCCTGCAGACCATTTGTATCTCCAGGATGAGAAGGCCAGTCTGGGCACAAGTCAGACTCTGAAGCAGGTTGAGCAGGTTGCTGCTCTGTGGCTTTGAATAAAGGTTCTTCTAAACCTTGACTGGGAGAACCTGGTTCCCGCTGGCCACTGCCTGGGAGTTTTCTGTCCGAAGATTCCTTTACTTGAATCTGTAGTTGCCTTAGTTGGTCCCCAATGTTCTCACTTTCCTTGCTTTGCTCATCAAACTGTTCTTGCAAACGATTATAGTCATCTTTCTGTTGCTTGAGTTCCTCCCGAAGATGTCTTTCTTTCTCCTGTGCCTTTTTTAGAATCACCTTGCGAGAGGTTAATACTTCCTGTAGCTTCTTTTGAAGTTGCTCCTTTTCTTTTTCAAGGTCCACTATTTTTTCTTCCAGTTCTGGTTTCCAGTGTTCTCCACTACCTGCACCAAGTGGACTGATGGCTGCTGCTTCTTTTACAGGTGCTGCTGAGTCCCCATCCCCTGCATCCTTGTTACCTGTGGTTAACTTTTGGATAACTGTTTGGTTTTCAATGATTTCTGCTTGGAGCAGATCTATTTGGTTTGTCTTCTCTTGCAAATTCTGATTCATCTGTTTGACCACAGCCTGTAACTGTTCTTCAGCTGCTGCCTTTTCTTCCAAATCCTTCCTTACGTGCTCTAGTTCCACTTCCTTCTCGGATATTACCTGTTTTAAAGATATTACCATTTCTATTTCTTGGCACTTAGAAGTCACACATTTTTCTAAGTCTTCTTTGCTTTCTTTATCTTCCTCCATTTCCCTCCTCTCACTCTCACTGAGTGGGGTGTCTTTCCTGGGTTCATATTTCACTTTGGCCAATTCCTCTTCTAATCTACTGACTCTCTGTAGAAGTTCCTTTCTGTTAATAAGAGCAGCCTGGAGCTTTCTTTTTCTCTGCTCACTTTCTTTCTTTACAAGGTCTAATTCATACTGAAGTTCTTCTTTACTTATTAGCCCTACTGGGTTCAGCTCATCATAATTCTGTTTAATGCCAGAAACTGTTTCTTTATCTTCTTCCACCTGCTCTTTTTTGGCCTCTTCAGCTCTGGATAATAAATTCAGCTGTTCTTTAAGTGTCTTAATTTCAACCCCAAGAGAAAACTTCTCTTCATTAAGCTGAACCATTTTCTCCATCATACTAAAGCTGATTTCTGTCACTTGCTGATCCTTCTCCTCGATGGTTTGTTGGAGGATTTCCACATCTTTCTTTTTCTCTAGTAAGAGTTGGTCCATATTTGCTATTTCAAGTTCCTTCTGTGAAAGAGCCTGTGAAAGTTCTTCCACCTTATTTGAGATATCCCTCTCACGGTCTGCCCCCTCGAGCACTTCACTTTCCTTCTTCTGCAGCTGGCTCTGCAGGCTTTTGATCATTGTACTCTGCTCGGAAAACTGAACCTGCACATCATCCAGTTCGTTCTGTAAAACTTCAATCTTTACATCTTTAGATTTGGCTTCTATGCTGAGACTGTGGATCTGTTCAGTGAGCAAGTTGTGATGAGCAGTCTGGCTTTCATAGTCAAGTCTTCTTTGCCTTTCTGCTTCTGCAAGGTTCACTTCCAGTTGCTGTACCTGAGCCCTCAGTTCCGTTACCACACTAAGTTCCTTCACCTGAGAAAGAAGCTGGTCTCTTTCTTTAGACAAAGCAGTGAATGCACTATTGGTGTTTTCAGCATTTTTCTTAAACTCTTCAATCAGCTGGGTTAGGTTTCCTATTTCCTTAGTTTTCTCATCTAAATTTTTCTCATAGATCTCTTCTGCTTTATGAAGGTTTAGCTCAAGCTCCAAAATTTGACCTTTTAGCTTTTCCAATTCATCCTGGTGATACTGACAAATACCAGATACCACAGAAGGGGATTTATCATCATCATCCTGCTTTGCTGATTTTAATTCCATTCCAGTGTCATTTAAAGATATTTGCTCAGATGTTCTGTGTTGGTATTTAATGCTCATCTGTTCTTCTTTTTCAGTTGTTGGAAGACTGCTCTCTTCATTTGGCATGGGGGGAAAATGTTGCCCTGTATCTTCAAGCAATACTGTCATTTTAACTGGAGGTATTCCTTCACTCTCTGTCTGTTTCATTTCTTTTTGGTCAAGGACCTCAGGGTCACCCTCTGCCCTTTTGCCTTGAAGCTGCAACTTAAGGAATGCAATCTCCTCTTGGGCTTCTTTCATTTCCAACAATAAAATGGATAGTTCTTTATGCTTCTGAGAAAATGTGTTCTCCAGGACATCTTGGCCACTTTCCTCAGCAGAAGAGCTGCTCTTGTTGAGCCTGGCAATATCAACCATGCTCATCTGTTTTTAAAAAAAGAAAGAAAAAGCCTCAATCAAATGTTTTATAGAAAAGAGCCTAAGTAGGGACTTCCCTGGTGGTCCAGTGGTTAAGACTCCGCACTCCCAATGCAGGGGGCCCAGGTTCAATCCCTGCTCAGGGAACTAAGATCCCACATACCGCAACTAAGCCCTCACGCCACAACTACTGAGCCTGCACACTCTAGAGCCTGTGCACCGCAACTAGAGAAGCCTGCGTGCTGCAACGAAGACCCAGTGCAGCCAAAATAAATAAATCTCCAATATAAATAAATAATAAATAAATAAATTTATTAGAAAGAAAGAAAGGGAGGGAGGGAGGAAGGAAGGAAGGAAGGAAGGAGCCTAAGTAAAAACTGGTATTTTGTGCATTTTCCAAAACCTAAAACTTTTCTGTCCAAACCTTCCTACCATAAAACTGCTAAATACTTTTAAAATCAGTTTTCCCAACTTGGACCTCTGAGGGCATCCTGTCAATCCTGCACTGAGGTCATGTCATATTCATAAGACCTAAGGAAACCTGAGACTCATTTTCTAAATATTCCTCACTTGGGAAACTTTCTTCAGATTAAAACTACTTATTTCTCCTAAGAACTGCTTAAAAATAAAAAGGGAAGCAGGAAATGAATTAAATTTTTGTTTCATCCCATGCCAAGGAGGAAGTTAGGGATTCCTTTTCCAAAACTATCTATTGAAATGGGAAGTATTAGATAAGACAGCCATTAACAGACAAATATCAAACATGTTGATTGAGATAAATTACCAGGATAAAATAATCAAAAAGGAGTTCTGTTGGGGATTGGGAAGACATTATGGACCTGTTTTACAAAATATTAACCAAGTTACTATTACAAGGATTACTGTGTTAGACTGCTCAATCCACATAAATTATTCTATAATTGTTTTCTTGGGAAACAAAACCAGTGACTCTCATGGCAAATTTAGTATTTTAATAAATGAGTTTGGGGACATGGGTTCAATCCCTGGTCTGGGAAGATCCCATATGCCACAGAAAAACTAAGCCCGTGAGCCACAACTACTGAGCCTGTGCTCCAGAGCCCGCGAGCCACAACTACTGAACCCATGTGCTGCAACTACTGAAGCTTGTGCACCTAGAACCCGTGCTCCACAACAAGAGAAGCCACCGCAATGAGAAGCCCATGCACCGCAACGAAGAGTAGCCCCTGCTTGCCACAACTAGAGAAAGCCCACACGCAGCAACGAAGACCCAACACAGCCAAAAATAAATAAATTAATTAATTTTTTTAAAAAAGGAAGTTACATTATTCCCCAAAGCCATTTATGAGTCTATCACTGACTTCTTGATTGGAAGGACAATTAAACACAGTACAGCTAATAGTACTCTTAAATCAGCAGAATATTGAGCAACCATACATTTCTTACAGTAATTTTTAGGTTATAAAAAGCACCATTCTCTGACGATACCCTTTTTAATATAATCCTAAGTGAAACTGTGCCAACTGGGGAAGGGGATTTGGGGAGAGACTAGAGACTTTATCTAATCTCTTCACTGAGAAACTTTTCTGAGATGGGTAAAGAAGCTGAAATAAATGATAACCTAGCATGAAAAATGGGTTATCAAATCCCAAGCAAGTGCTACTGTACTTGCGTTCGTTCTGAACGAACAAAAAAATTCCAAATATTTAGAAACAAATGAGAGTAAAAGATAAATAATAACCATTATGACTCTTAAATCTCACTTTCCAGGTAATGTAATTCTCTGTCAACATTAGAAAATTGCAGAAAAGCTTAGGTTTGAAATTACCTCCCTTTGATTGAGATCATATTCTGATTATTTTAAGGATGCATCGGTCTTCCCTGGTGGCGCAGTGGTTAAGAATCCGCCTGCCAATGCAGGAGACATGGGTTCAAGCCCTGGTCTGGGAAGATTCCACATGCCAAGAAGCAACTAAGCCGGTGCGCCACAGCTACGGAGCCTGTGCCCTAGAGCCCGCGAGCCACAACTACTAAGCCTGGGCACCTAGAGCCTGTGCTCCACAACAAGACAAGCCACCGCAATGAGAAGCCTGCGCACCACAACGAAAAGTGCCCACTCACCACAGCTAGAGAAAGTCCACACACAGCTATGAAGACACAACACAGCCAAAAATAAATAAATAAAATAAATAATTTTTAAAAAAAAAGAATGCATCACTTACCTCACTGACGTCTCTATCTGCCTCTCCAGTTCTCTTCTGAGCCTCTAGGAGAGTAATCTGAGAGGACAGTTTTTCTGAAAGTCACAAAATAAATATCCTTAGAAGATAAATGTAGAGTGTTTGAAAAAAACAGAGGTATGATTGTGTATGAGGCTATTTGAGATGCATGAAATAACCAAGAGGAAAGAACAGACAAAACAGTTCAGGGGAGATAAAACGTTTATTTTATTAAAGAAGTTGCAAAAGAAGATGAGAAGATGAGATATAAGATAGAATGGTACTAGGTGTTAATTATTAACCTGAGCGAAGTATAATAAATAGTGGAAGGCATTTTAAAAAATGCCAGAGCATATGACAAAAAGCAGCTATTTCTGTGGCATAATTTGGGACTTCTAGGGCAATAAATTTAACTTATCTATAACCCTTCTGTATTCATATTATACATCATGTATTAATATAGCACTTATAATGTCTTCAACATTCTTTCACATATGTTCATAAGGACGTCAAATTTTAGCACTAGAAGGGAGCTATCCAATCTCCTCAATCACCATATGAGGAAACAAAGAAATGACATGACCTACAGCTAGTTCATAGAGCTGGGATCAGAATTCAGTCTTCTGAGTTCCACCCCATGTTTACAAAGTGTATATTTAAAAAGGGTAGTAGTACCTTGGAGGATAAAAATATTGAGTATTAATAAGCCCCCAAGAAGTTTATACTCTTTCTGAGAAGACAAATATACTAAAGAAACAAACAAAAGAAGCTTTTTTTTTTACACTACATCCAAATGTCTTAACGTGACCTACATGATTTGACCCCACTTATTCTACAAACTCTTCTGCTTGTACTACCCCTTTTTTGCTCACTCTAATCCCAAGAACACTGGCCTTCTTTCTGTCTGCAAACATATCAAATTTATTCATACCTCAGGGTGTTTGCACTGCTCTTCTCTGCTTGGGATTTGATTTGCTCAGCCTCTTTTTGCATGGCTGTCCCCTTTTCATCATTCCGGTATCAAGTGCTCAGAGAGGCCCACCCTAACCACTCTGACGCTACTTTCTTCTTCCCCCAGGCACATGTGCAGTAGCCTGTTCTATTTTTAACCTAATACTTACCACTCCCTGAAATTTTCTTATGTATATACATGTTTATAGCCTGTCTTGTCCTCTACTATGTTCAGAGCAGTATCCTTAGCAACTAAATTAGTGCCTGGTACATAGGAAAGGCACCATAGATATTTGCTGAATGAATGAATGAACATTTATGAAACAAATGAATTCAAGATTGTATATAATATGTTCAGACATTTCACAAGATTATTTGAGGAAGGAGCACAGTGGTAGAAATGGAAGCACAAAAGGTGAGTTTAATAGAACATGACTCATAAAGCAAAGGTAACCTATGAGACCAGACACAAAAACTAATACAGAAAACAAGTCCAGTGACCCCTGCAGGAAAGAACAAAGAGAATGGAACTCACATAACCTCTAAACCACAGTGAGCTACATGAAAGTGACAGGGACTGCTTGCAAAACTACAAAATAAGCATCATGGATAAGATCTCAAAGAAGTATTTCCAGTGGGTTGAATAATGAACTGAATTTGTGGTGTTCTTTCTTTATCAGCAATGGTGTGACTAGTCTAATAAAGGTATACGATCCCTAGTTTATAGCTAAGTGGAACTGTAAGATGGTTAAGTTGGAAATATTGGCTATAGACTTTAGGAAATGGTACAAACTTTATTTGGTATTCATCCTCACTCTTAAAGATAAAGCATGGTAGTCAGTTACTCCAGGATAAAATAGATAAGTAAAACGTTATTAACTACAAGTTATTAAAACCATAAGGTCCTTATGAAGCAGGTGACAAATGGAAGGAGGTATTATCTTCATTCTTACTAACTGTTCACACACAGTCCAATAGAATAAAGTGCTAAATTTAGTTCAATCAAACAAAACTTTATTCAGCAGCCGCTCATTTGCCAGGTACTATTCTAGTTCCTGGTAAAGCAAAAGATGAAAAAAAAAATGGCCCCTGCCCTTGAAGAGCTTATACTTTATCTCTGAAGAGCTTATAGTGTAAGACATAAAATTATAAATAGATGATCTTAATACAATGTTAAAGGAATGCAATTTGGAAGCACAAAAATGCATTTAACCCAACTTTGGGAAATTAGGATCGACTTCCTGAAAAAGATAATGCCCTAGTTGAGGTCTGAAACATGAGTAAGAATTAGCCAAGCTAAAGAAAAGGGATAAGGTTCTAAACAGTATATAGTATGAGCAAAAACCAAAATGGTTTCTACCTCTGAACCTTTATTTATACTGATCTCTATTATCTCACCCGACAAATTTATTACTAGGAAAGTCTTTTCTCTCTTTATTTTGGCTATTTAAAAATTCATTGTCTTATTAAGGTCCTATTCAAGCCATACTTCTGAGAAGATTCCTTGGCCACTCCAAAATGAATATAATACAGATCTCCTGCAGCATCTATAGCCCATACTGCAAAATGTTATACTTATGTAAACACTGGTATTGTGCTTAAATTGTTTAATGTGTATTAATCCTAACTTCAATAATTACCAGCCATGCTGTCTAAGACCTTTATTATCATAGAATCAGAGAATCTACATGTTATACATATATAGTGATAAAATTAGAAGCACTTGTGGGCTAAGAAGTCAGAGAATTATGGTTTTCATTTATACGTACCATTCTCAGCTTTCAGCTCCTCCAGCTCTATAGAATTAAAGAGCAAGGCTCCCTTTTCATTCTCTAGTTCTACCACTCTCTTCTGCAAAAAGGCAATACTCTCCTCAGTGACTGCCTAAATTGTAGAAAGACAACAAATTAATGATTCTCCAGTACAAAACTCTCATACTAATGTCCAGACAGCCTCTGGCATTTTTGTCTTCTAAAAGTTCTCCAGCCATGAAAATACTTTAAAAATAGCATCTACTTATCTGCCTAGGTAACCTTTAAAGTAATACTTTTCATCTGAAGACAGAAAGAGAAAAATCTTTCACACAAATTTCCAATTCGTTGGCTTTTGAATTTAAGACTGAAGTCTGGATTACAAAGAGAGAAATCCCAAGTCTACTGCACATGAAAGAAAATTTTCAGAATCCAAAAAACTAAAAGTGCATTATGAGTTCTGGAAAAACTTCAAGTAATCTAATATATGTGTAATTGGAGTTTCCAAAGGAAGGGAGAGAGTCAAAAAAATATTTGACTAATTAACGGCAGAAAATTTTCCAAATTGATGAAAACTATAA
The DNA here is from genome assembly GCF_009873245.2 of Balaenoptera musculus. NCBI lineage: Eukaryota > Metazoa > Chordata > Mammalia > Artiodactyla > Balaenopteridae > Balaenoptera > Balaenoptera musculus. The sequence continues at coordinate 77,539,356 of NC_045788.1, read as the reverse complement.
ACATAGAGATTCAAAAGGCAAACTCCAAGCAAAAGAAACATGAAGAAAACTATGCAAAGGCACATCATAACCCAAGTGCTCAAAACCAGTGATAAAATCCTAAAAGCAACCAGGAAAAAAAAAAAAAAAGACGAGGATGACAGATTTCTTGTCAAAAACAAAATGCAAGAAAAAAGATAGTAGAGTAATAGCCTTAAAGTACTGAAAGAGAAAAAAAAACCTATCAATGTAGCTTCTCTAGTCAGCTTTTAAAAATATCTTTTAAAAACAATGGAGAGATAAAAATGTCTTCAAACATACAAGAGCTATAAGAACCCATCACCAGCAGACTTGCGTGCTCATGACAGCACACACAGATTAAAAGAAGTCCTTTGGGCAGAAGGAAAACAAAACCAGATGGAAATATGAAACTACACCAGAGTTTGGCAAAATTTGGAGCCTTCCACCTGTTTTTGTAAATAAAGTTTTATTTATGGCCTAAAAGCTTAAAATATTTACCATTTGACCCTTTATGGAAAAAGACAGCCAACTCTTGATCTACCTTAAAGAAAAGTACCAGAAATGGTAACTGCAATGGTAGTTAAGATTTATTTTCTTATTATTTGAATCTTCTAAAAGATAAATGACTAAACAAAAATAAAAATTTTTGTTTATAACATGTTATATTTTTGTACTTTTTGTTTATAATATATGCATAAGTAAAATAATAATAATATAAATCCCAAGAGTGAAGAAATAGAAGTATATAATTGTAAGGTTTTTATTCTATACTTGAAGAAGCACAATATTGTATGTAGGTAACTGTGATAAAAATGCAGACTATAATCCCTAATGCAGTCACTATCATAACAAAATAAAGAATTATAGCTAATACGCTGAAAAGGGAGAAAAACAGAATCATAAAAGATACTCAACCAATTTTTTAAAAGGAAGGAAAAGTAAAAAAGTAAAAGACAACAGTTGGAAAAATGGAAAACAAATAACAAGGTGAGAGACTTAAAACTATATCAACGACAACATTAATGGAAATGGTCTGAACACTCCAAGTAAAAGGCAGAGATTGACGGATTGGATAAGAAGTAGGCTCAAACTCTATGCTGCATATAAGCTTTAAATATAAAGACACAAATAAGTTAAAGAGTGAAAAAAGATACACCATGCTAACACTACTCAAAAGAAAAGTGGAATAGCTATATTAATATCAGAAAGAAGTACATCTCACAGCAAAGAATGTCACCAGGGATAAGGAAGGTCATTTCATAATATCAATGGGTCACTTAATCAAGAAGACATAAACATCCTAAATATCTAAGCCCCCAATAACACAGCTTGAAAATACATGGTGTAAAAACTGATAGAACTGGGGCTTCCCTGGTGGCGCGGTGGTTGAGAATCTGCCTGCCAATGTAGGGGACATGGGTTCGAGCCCTGGTCTGGGAAGATCCCACATGCCGCGGAGCAACTAGGCCCGTGAGCCACAATTACTGAGCCTGTGCGTCTGGAGCCTGTGCTCCGCAACAAGAGAGGCCGCGATAATGAGAGGCCCGCGCACCGCGATGAAGAGTGGCCCCCACTTGCCACAACTAGAGAAAGCCCTCGCACAGAAACGAAGACACAACACAGCCACAAATAAATAAATTAAATAAATTAAAAAAAAAACTGATAGAACTGTAAATAAATCCACAAGTATAATATGGGATTTCAATAACTGAGAGGCAGAAAAGCAGCAAGGACATAGTACACTTGAATAAGACTATCAATCAACTTTACATGATTGGCATTTATAGAACATTCCAGCAAACAACAGCAGACTACACATTATTTTCAAGTACATATAGAACATTTACCAAAACAGACAATATTCTGGGCCATAAAACAAGTCTCAATCAATTCTTAAAGAGCCAAGTCTTATAAAGTATGTGCTCTGACCACAATGGAATTAAAATAAAAATCAATAACAGAAAGACCTCTAGACATATGACTCCCAAATATTTGGAAACTAAGTAACCCGGGGGCAAAGAAATTAAAATGGAAATTAGTATTGTGAACTGAGTGAAAACGAAAATACAACAGAATTTGTGAGATACTGTTAAAGTAGATTTTTGGGGGGGAATTTATAATGCAAAATGCCTATATTAGAAATAAGAAAGGTCTCAAACTAATGGCTTCAGCTTTCACCTTAAGAAGCTAAGAAATGAGGATATCAAATCCAAAGTAAACAGAAGAAAGGAAATAATAAAGATCAAAGTAGAAATCAGTAAAATAGAAAACAGAAAACAAGGCAGAATCAATGAACTCAAAGCTGGTTTTGAGATCAGTAAAGTTAATAAACCTCTGGACAGTCTAACCTGTGTAAGAAAGAAAACACAAATTACCAATATCAGAAATGAGAGAGGTAACATCACTACAGATTCTATACATATTAAAACAATAATTAGAGACTATTATGAATAACTTTTTGCCTATAAATTTGACACTTTATATGGACAAATCCCCTAAAAGATATAAAACACCAAAGCTCACTCAAGAAGAAATAGATAACCTAAACAGCCAAATAGTTATGAAACAAATAGAATTTTTAGCAAGTGAATTTAAGAAAGTATAAGGATAATATATCACTACCAAGTGAGGTTTACCCCTGGAACTCTCATACACTGCTGCTGGGAACAGAAAATGGTAACACCACTTTGGAAAACTGCCAAGGTCTTAAAACCTCCCATATGATCCAGACACTTCACTTCTAGGTATTTACTGAGAGTAAAGAAAGCACAGGTCCAAACAAAGATTTTGTAAAAGAATATTCATAGAAGCTTTATTTGTAATAGCCAAAAATTGTTAACAATCCAAGTTTGTTCATCAACAAGTAAATGGATAAACAAATTGTGGTATGTACAATATCCTCAACAATACAAAGGAATGAATTCTTGCTGCATACAATAGGATGAAAATCAAAATAAGTATGCTGAGTGAGAGAAGCCAGGAAAAAAAAAGAGCACATATAATTTGTTAAAAATTCTAAAAAATACAAACTAATCTATAATGACAGAAAGAAGATAAGTGGTTGCCTGGGTAGGGGGAGATGTGAGAGAAAAATTAAAAAGGGGCATGAGAAACTTTGGGGGGTGATGAATATGTTCATTTTCTTGATAGTGGTGATGGCTTCATGCATGTCAAAACTTATCAAGTTGTACACTTTAAAAGTATGCAGCATTTCCCTGGTGGTGCAGTGGTTGAGCCCGCCTGCCAATGCAGGGGACATGGGTTCGATCCCTGGTCCGGAAAGATCCCACATGCCGTGAAGCAACTAAGCCTGTGTGCCACAACTACTGAGACTGTGCTCTAGAGCCCGTGAGCTACATTTACTGAGCCTGTGTGCCACAACTATTGAAGCTTGCATGCCTAGAGCCTGTACTCTGCAACGAGAAGCCACCGCAATGATAAGCCTGGGCACCACAACAAAGTGTAGTCCCCACTCGCCACAACTAGAGAAAGCCTAAGCGGAGCAACGAAGACTCAACACAGCCAAAAATAAATAAATAAATAAATAAATAAATAAATAAATTACTTAAAAAAAAAAAACTCTTTTAAAAAAAAATCAGTCTAGTTTCGAGAGTTGGAAGGCAACCTGATGACTAAGACGAGATGTTAGGCTTCTGGTTTTAAAGATGGAAGAACAACCAGGAACCAAGGGTGTAAGTAATACAGCTCTAGTCACTGGAAAAAATGAGGAAATGAATTCTTCCCTAAAGCCTCCTTCCCTGCAGCTCAGCTGACATCGTGATTTCTGGCCAGAGAAACCGATTTTGATTTCTGATCTCTAGAACTCGAGGAATCTCATAACTTTCTGTTTAGAAGAACAACTAAATCATCCCAATGAAGAAATAGCAACCAAAACACCAGCCAAGCCACAAGAGAAGGGCATGTGATTATGTCAGCAAACTCAAGTCATCCTACTCCTGGTGCCAGAATTGAGTTGAAAAAGCCTCCAGATAATTCCAACTGCCAGCTTTCAAGTCAACTCCAGTCTTTGATTCTCCTACAGAAGGCTCCAGACTTCACGGAGAAAAGAGCCATCCCCATCATTCATTCCTCTCCAAATCTCTGGAACACAGAATTGAAAAGAAAAGAAATCCGGAATTTTATGCCTCCCTCTTTGTTCTTTCTCAGGACTGCTTGGCTATTCCAGATCTTTCAAGGACTTCCATTATTATGTTGAATAGGAGTGATGAGAGTGGGCACCTTTGTCTAGTTCCTGATCTTAGAGGAAAAGCTTTCAGCCTTTCACCATTGAGTATGATGTTAGCTGTGGGCTTGTTGTATATGGCCTTTATTACATTAAGCTACATTTGTCTATGTCTAATTTGTTAAGAACTTATTATTATGAATAGATATTAAATTTTGTCAAATGCTAAAAATAAATCAGTCAAGTTTCAACAACTAGACAAAAATCAGTCAAATATAATTTGAATAATACTATGATTTAAGTGATATTTATAAAATGGTACAGCCAATAACTACAGAATATACATTTTTTACAAGTGCACAAGCTACATTCACCAAGACACACCATATGCTATGTCATAAAACAAGTCTCTATAAATTTCAAAGCACTGAAATCATATAGAACATATTACCTGATCATAATGAAATTAAATTAGAAATCAATAATAATAAAATATCTAGAAATAAAACCAAATATCTGGATATTAAATAACACACTTCTAAATAATCCATGATCAAAGAAGAAATCATAAGGAGAATTAGAAAACTCTTCAAAAACTGAATGATAACAACACAACATATCAAACCATGTGCTTAAGAGGGAATTGTGTAACTTTAAATGTTTAAATGAGAAAAGAAGATCTGAAGTGTTTGATATAAAGTTACACCTTAAGAAGTTAGAAACAGAAGAGCAAAGTAAAACCAAATAAATAGAAAGAATACCAAAGAACAAAAATCAATAAAAGTGAAAACAGACCAGCATTAGAGAAAATTGACAAGGCCAAAAGTTGGTTCTTTGAAAAGATTTTTTTTAAAACTCAAATAATTTCTAGTTTAAAGTCTGATCAAGAAAATGAAGCACAAAGTGGGGAGATGTCGGCCAAACAGTAGAAACTTGCAAGTAGAACATGAAAAAGTTCTGAAGATCTAACACCCAACATTGTGATTATAGTTAACAATAATGTATTATATAGTTCAAAGTTGCTAAGAGACTACATCTTAAATGTTCTCACCACAAAAAAGAAATTGTAATTATGTGTCATGATGGAGGTGTTAGCTAATGTTATGGTGGTAACCCTATTGCAATATATACATGTATCAAATCAACAAGTTGTACACCTTAAACTTACACAATGTTATATGTCAATTATATATCTTAATTAAAAAAAAATAGGGATTGGGGTAGGGGTGGGTATCACTACAGAGCATACAAGCATTAAAAGGATAAAAAAGGGAATATTATAACCAACGTTATAACAAAAATTTGACATCTTCAATGAAATGGACAAAACAAAACAAAACTAAAATCCAACTGGCACAAGATGAAAAAGAGAATCTTATTAGTCTTATATCTGTAAAAGAAATTCAATTCATTATCAACTCCAGACCCAGATAGTTTCACTGGTGAATTCTTTCCAATTCTTGAGAAATAATACCAATTTTACACAAACTCTCAAATAAAAGGGAACACTCCCCAACTCATTTTTTTTATGCCATAATAACCCTAATACCAAAATCTGACAAAGTACTACAAAACAAAGGAAAATCTTCCTGACCAAAACAAAGACCAATATCCTTCATAAGTACGGATACAAAAATGCTTCCAAAAATAGTAGTAAATCAAATTCAGTAATATATAAAAAGGATAATACTTTATGACCAAGTTGGGTTTATCCTAACAATACAAGGTTGGTTTAATAGTCAAAAATTAAAGTATGTACCATATGAACAGAATAAAGAAGAAAACCCATATGGTCATTTCAATAAATGCAGATAAGGCATTTGGCAAAATTTAATACCAATTCTTACCAAATTAAGAATAGAGGGTAAAGTCCTCAATCTGATAAAGAAGACTAATGAAAACTTAAAACTAGTAACACAGCTAATGGTAAAATATGAAATACTTTCCCCTAAGATCAGGCAAAATGCAAGAAGGCCCAGTCTTACCACTTCTATTAAACAGTGTTATGAAGGTCCTAGCCATTGCATGAAAAAGAAATAAAGGCATAAAGATTAGCAAGGAGTAAGTAAAACTTGTCTTTATTTGCAGATGACATGATTGTTTATGTAGAAAATCCTAAAGAATCTACAGAATGAGACTAGAATTAATAAAATAAATATCAAGTTCACATAAGCAAAATTCAATTGTATACTTACATAAAAGTGCAAACAGTTGGAAAGGTGAAATTAGAATAAATTCCACCTACAACAGCATTAAAAAATATGAACTATTTCAGAATAAATTTTAAAATGTGCACAACTCCTCCAACCAAAACTACAAACCATTGCTGAAAGAAATTAAAGAAGATCTTAATAAGTGAAGAGAGATACTATACTCATGGATTGAAAAGTTCAGTAGTATTAAGATGTCAATTCTCCCTAAAGTGATCTATAGATTCAACACAATGCCAATTCAAAATCCCATCCAGCTTCTTCTTTTTTTCAAATATAATTTGAGATAGTTGATTGTATAATTTCTGTGGAAATGCAAAGAACCTAGAATAATCAAAGCAATCTTGAAAAGAAGAACAAAGTCAGAGGACTTATACTACCTGGCTTCAAGATTAACTACAAACTACAGTAATGAAAACAATGTGATACAGGCAGGAGCGAGCAAGCAAAGGAACTTATCACTTTTTCTCACTCCGCCCTGCTGCAGCAGGGGCCCCAATAAAGCCTTGCCTGAATTTCTTGTCTGGCCTCTAATCAATTTCTATTGATTGGGGAAGGCCAAGAACCCTGGTCAGTATCAGATTTACGGTGCTCAATGTGGGGCAGTTGTCCTCTTCCAGGGAGAGGATCTGGGCACCTCCGGGACCACTGAATGCAGCTTCCCTGTGGGTGACAAGTAGCCACCTGAACCTCTTGTTTCAGTGTCACCATGTTTGGGGGGCTCCCTCTCCTGAGATGGCCATGCTGGACGACTGAGCGGGCCTGGGGATTCTGGTGGCTCCCCGCAACGAGATGTCTATCTCCATCAAGGAGGCCCGGGTGGTCCTTGACATAGCAGGTAAGAAAATCAATTTTTTAAGTGATACTGGAGCCACTTACTCTGTCCTGATCTCTCACACTGGGCCTCCTTCCTCCAAAAGCTGTACTGTGACTGGTGTTGATGGAAAGCCTCACACCCGTTACTTCACTGGGCCTCTCACTTGCCAATGTGAACAGTGTTTGATCTCATGTGCCTTTTTAGTTGGGCCTGAGTGTCCTATCCCACTACTGGGGAGAGACCTTCTGGGCTCCCTTGGAGCCATATTACAGTTAGGAGACCCGAAGCAGCCCCTTATCTTGACTCTGACTAAGACAAATCAAGTGGAAGAACAAGGGCCTATTCCCAGCCATATTCTACACACAGTAAACCCTGCAGTTTGGGACAAAGGAATCCCTGGGAAGGCTATAAATGCTCAACCTGTAAAAATTAGCCTTAAGCCAGAAGTCGCTTATTCTAACAAGAGACAGTACCCCATAAAGTTGGAAGCAAAAAAAGGTTCGCAACCCCTCATACATAAATTTTTAAGACATGGCCTCTTAGTGCCCTGTCAGTCTCCATACAATACCCCTATTCTGCCAGTTGTTAAGCCAAATAGGGACTATCGAATGGTACAAGGCCTTAGAGCAGTAAATGATGCAGTGGTCCCTATACATCCCCTTGTGGCCAATCCTTATAATATATTAGTCCAGATTCCTGGAGTGCTTGACCTCAGGGATGCCTTCTTTTGCATCCCAGTTCATCTCTCATCTCAGTATCTGTTTGCCTTTTAGTAGACTAACCCCCACTCAGGTCAAATGCAATAATATACCTGGACAGTATTGCTTCAGGGGTTTCAGGACAGCCCACACTTGTTCACTCAGGCCCTAAGAAAAGAACTAAGGGAGGGGCCTTCCTGGTGGCACAGTGGTTAAGAATCTGCCTGCCAATGCAGAGGACACAGGTTCGAGGCCTGGTGAGGGAAGACCCCACATGCCATGGAGCAACTAAGCCTGTGCGCCACAACTACTAAGCCTGTACTCTAGGGCCCGCAAGCCACAACTACCGAGCCCATGTGCCACAACTACTGAAGCCCGTGTGCCTAGAGCCCGTGCTCCACAACAAGAGAAGCCACCACAATGAGAAGCCCGCGCACCGCAACAAAGAGTCGCTCCAGCTCGCCACAACTAGAGAAAGCACGCGCACAGCAACGAAGACCCAACGCAGCCAAAAATAAAAATAAATAAATAAATAAATTTATTAAAAAAAAAAAAAACTAAGGGAAATACACCTAAAAGAAGGGAACAGTCTACGGTATGTAGATGACATATTAATATGTAGTCCCACCATGGAGGCCTCAGATCAGAATACCATTTAAGTCCTTAATTTCCTTGGGACCCAGGGTTACAGGATCTTCCAGAAAAAAGCATAAATCTCAAAGTAACAAGTTAAATATCTGGGATATATTATAAACCCTGGAAGCAGACAGCTATCTCCAGATAGAAAAGAAGCTATATTAGAACTAAGTGCCCCAAAGACCAAAAAAAAATCCTCGTACTTTCTTAGGCATGGCAGGATTTTGCAGAATTTGGATTCCAGGATTCAGACTAATGGCTAAGCCTCTATATGAAGCCACTAAAGGCCCAGATACAGAGCCATTACTTTGGACTGGGGAACAAGAAAGGGCTTTTAATAAGATCAAACAGACCCTCACCAAAGCTTTTGCTCTGGGTCTCCCCAATTTAAAAAAGCCATTTATCTTGTACATAGCTGAAAAACAGGGGACAGCTATGGGAGTCCTTGTACAAAAGCTAGGAGAAGTTCCTCAACCTATAGGCTATTTTTCCAAACAACTAGATTCCATGGCCCAAGGTTGACATGGCTGCTTCCGGGCGGTAGCTGCCACTGCTTTATTAGTGGAAGAAGCTAACAAGCTTACCTTTGGACAGCCACTGGAAGTCCAGACCCCTCATCGAGTACAAAAGATTCTGGAAATTAAAGGCCACCATTGGCTAACTGGAGGCTACCTTACTAAGTAGCAGGCTTTACTCCTTGACTCCCCAGAACTAACTCTCAAAACTTGCCACACCCTCAATCTGGCTACTCTAATGCTGGTTGAAGGCCCAGAACTAACACATTCCTGCCCTGAAACCCTTGACTAGGTTTATGCCTGTAGGTCTGATCTAACAGACCAGGCCATAGAAAACCCTGAGGAAGAATGGTTTACTGATGGCAGTAGTTTCATTAAAGATGGAGTCAGGAGGGTAGGGTATGCTACTGTGAGCACTTATAGTGTTATATAAGCAAAACCTTTGCCACCTAACACTTCAGCCCAGAGGGCTGAGCTAATAGCCCTAACTTGAGCCTTAACTTTGGGGGAAGGAAAATTATAAATATATATACAGACTCAAAATATGCCTTCTGGGCTTCCCTGGTGGCGCAATGGTTAAGAATCTGCCTGCCAGTGCAGGGGACACGGGTTCAAGCCCTGGTCCGGGAAGATCCCACATGCTGCGGAGCAACTAAGCCCGTGCGCCACAACTACTGAGCCTGCGCTCTAGAGTCCGCAAGCCACAACTACTGAGCCCACATGCCACAACACTGAAGCCCACGTGCCTAGAGCCCGTGCTCTGCAACAAGAGAAGCCACCACCATGAGAAGCCCACGCACTGCAATGAAGAGTAGCCCCCGCTCGCCGCAACTAGAGAAAGCCTGTGCGCAGCAACGAAGACCCAATGCAGCCAAAAATAAATAAATAAAATAAATAAAATTTAAATATATATATATGCCTTCCTTGTTTTACATGCCCATGCAGCTAATCTGGAAAGAAAGAGGACTTTTAAATGCAAAAAATTCCACTGTAACATATGGGGCTGAGATATTACAACACATAGAAATGCTCAAAAATCAAAACTAGTAGAAGTCATTCACTGCTGTGGGCACCAAAAGGAAAATTCTCAAATTACTTAAGGGAACAGGGCAGATCGGGAGGCAAAGAAAACAGTCCTGATGCCCATACCAGGTAGAAACCAACATTGAGAATATCTGACAACAAACCACCTGGTTTCAGCAGACAATTAACCACCAATCCTTGCTATTCAATATGGCCGGGGAAACTGAAAAATGGTTCTCCAGTTCGTTTCTTGGATACCACTAGCTATAAAAAGCTTTCTGGCAGGAGGTTTTTGTTTTCTCATAACCCTTTTCTTTTCAGTCATACTGATTTAGGCTATATTTTGTCTAGTACTCTGTTGTCTTCCCTACTGTTGTGAACCTGTGACTAAGACTTTTCGGTCCAAGAAGGAGACCTGGGACCAACAGGTCGAGACATTCCATTCTAAAAATAGAGAAACATGTTGAACTTTAACCCCGAGATTAACAAAAATATACACCCAAACAGAATGGCTTCTTGGCAGGGGCGGCATTGCCTCCCCTGTCAGGTCAACAGTTAAGGAAGCCCTCCCAAAGTAACCTGGTTCCTTTCCTTTCTAGGCCCTTTAATGGCTATTGTTGTTTTTCTCCTTTTTAGCCCTTGTTTGTTTAAACTTTTGATTGAGTTTGTGTCTTCTAGGCTCTGACAATTTGAAGTAAGGCTCATGATGGCTCAAGGAATTCAGCCCATTCCAGCAGAAAGTGGCCCAGGTCCCACAGGTCCTTGGGACAGTCAGCAAGAGACTTCTACACCTCTAGGGGCTAGGGTCTGTGGCCCCTGTCCCCTTATGCAGGAAGAAGTTTCAGAAGAAGAGACCTTCGGTCCCTTCCCCCTTAAGAATAAGGGTGTAGAGTCTCTCAGGGGGTGATGAGACAGGCTGGGACCTGGGACCCTTTGCTGCAGTGCTGCAGTGCCTGCACCTGGACAAACATCTCCTCGAGCAACAAAATACAAAGAAACTATATGGCACTAAAAATAACTGCGTGCATGTGCAGTTGGGGCAAATTCTGGACCCAAAAGATACAAAGAGACCAAAAAAACCCAACTGCCACTTTTGAAGCGCTTGCAGCAAAAACAGGGTATTGGGAGCAAAAGCAGGGTACTGAGCATATGCCACAACACCACCTAAGGGGTGGGCAAACCACCTAAGCCACCCCTCCGGCAAGACCCCTGGACACACCTCTACCCTCACCCCATATAAGGAACAAGCTCGCCTCCCCTCAGGGAGCCAGCCAGCAAGGGAACCTGTTACTTGTTCTCGCTTCCCCGTTGCCCCAATAAAGCCTTGCCCGAAAAAAAATATGATACAGGCCGAAGAACTGGCTAGACTAGACTAGAAAGCTCATAGACTAGAAAGCTCATAAATAGACCTATTAATCATTTGTTTTCAACAAAGGTACCAAAGCAATCCAATGAGGAAAGTAAAGTCTTCTCAAGAAATGGTGCAGAGACAATTGGATATCCATATAGGGAAAAAAATAAAACTTGACCCTTATCTTACACCACACACAAAAATTTATTGAGGTTCAGAGACTTAACTGTGAAAGCTAAAACTATATAGCTTGTGGAAGAAAACATAAGAGAATATCTTCATGACTTGGGGTTAAGCAAAGGTTTCACACACAGGACAAAGAAAATTATAACCAGAAAAAAACTGATAAATAATAGACTTGATCAAAATTTTAAATGTCTGATAATTAAAGAACATCATGAAGAAAATGGATAAGAAGCAAGCCACGGGGACTCCCCTTGTGGTGCAGTGGATAAGACTCCATGCTCCCAATGCAGGGGGCCAAGGTTCGATCCCTGGTCAGGGAACTAGATCCCAAATGCATGCCGCAAATAAGAGTTTGCATGCCACAACTAAGGAGCTGGTAAGCGGCAACTAAGGAGTCCACGAGCTGCAGCTAAGGAGCCCACCTGTCGCAACTAAGACCCGGTGCAACCAAATAAATAAATAAATAAATATTTTTAAAAATTTCTACTTGTAATAAAAAAAAATTCAATATGTGATCTTCAATTTAAAAAAATTTAAAAAGAAAAAGAAGCAAGACACAGCATGGGAGAAAATATTCACCAAACATGCCTGATAATAAATTGGCATTCAGGATGTATAGAGAATTACTACAACTTGATAAATAGGCAAAAAACTCAATTTTTAAAATGAGGAAATGACATGAACAGATACTTCACCAAAAGAAGATATACAAATGTCCAAGAATCTCAAGTAAACATGTTCAACATCATCTGTCACTGGGGAGATGCAAATTGAAACCACACTGACCTACCACTACACACCCATTAAAATGGCTAAAATTTTAAAAATTGATAATACCAAATCTTAGAGAAGATGTAGAGCAACTAGAACTCTCATATATTTTAGGTGAGAGTATAAACAATATAATCACTTTGGAAGAAGATGCGGCATTTCCCTATAAAGCTAAATATATTCTTACTCTATGGCCCAGAAATTCCTCAACTAGCATTTAATGAAGACAAATGAAAACATATGTCCACACAAATACTTGTACAAGAATGTCCTTAGCAGCTTAATTCATAATACCCAAAGCATAAAAAGACCAGTTATCTATCAAAAGGAAATTATAGCACAGTCATGCAAAAGGAAAATACAGTATATTCATAAAGTGGAACACTTCTCAGCAGTATAAAAGAATAAATTATGATATATACAATAATATAAATGAATCTCAAAATATGCTGAGTGAAAGAAGTTTTCTACAAAATAACACAAATGTATGATTACATTTATAGGATATAAAACATGCAAAATTAATCTACGGTGAAAATATAGAACACTGGTTCATCTCTGGAGGGGAGTAATGCGGTTGACTGCAAAAGGGTACTTTGTGGGTGATATATCTTGATAGGGATTTGGGTAACGCATTTGATAAAGCTCAATGAATGGTACACTTAACACCTGTATATTTCATGTTTTGTAAATCTCACTTCAAAAGAAAAAGAACTATAAACAAATATTAAAATATAGTCAATGATATGCATGCTGAAATATTTAGAGAAAAATGTACTGATGTCAACAACTTACTGTGAAATGTACACAAAATTAAGATGAATTGGTAGATGGATAAATGGATAGATATATGATAAAGCAAATATAGTAAATATTAATAGAATCTAGATGGTGAGTATGCAGGTGTTCACTATAAAATTCTTTGAATTTTTGTTTTTATTTATTTATTTATTTTTTTAACATCTTTATTGGAGTATAATTGCTTTACAATACAATCGTGTGTTAGTTTCTGCTTTTTAACAAAGTGAATCAGCTATACATATACATGTATGCCCATATCTCCTCCCTCTTGCGTCTCCCCCCCACCCTCCCCATCCCACCCCTCTAGGTGGTCACAAAGCACAGAGATGATCTCCCTGTGCTATGAGGCTGCTTCCCACTAGCTATCTATTTTACATTTGGTAGTGTATATATGTCCATGCCACTCTCTCAATTCTTCCCAGCTTACCCTTCCCCCTTACCATGTCCTCAAGTCCATTCTCTGCGTCTGCGTCTTTATTCCTGTCCTGCCCCTACATTCTTCAGAACCTTTTTTTTTTTTTAAGGAGCTGGAGGAGTCAGGCTCCTGGACTTCAGACTACACTACAAAGCTACAGTAATCAAGACAGTATGGTGCTGGCACAAAAACAGAAATATAGATCAATGGAACAGGATAGAAAGCCCAGAGATAAACCCATGCACACATGGTCACCTTATTTTCGATAAAGGAGGCAAGAATATACAATCAGAAAAGACAGCCTCTTCAATAAGTGGTGCTGGGAAAACTGGACAGCTGCATGTAAAAGAATGAATTTAGAACACTCCCTAACACCATACACAAAAATAAACTCAAAATGGATTAAACACATAAATGTAAGGCCAGACACTATAAAACTCTTAGAGGAAAACCTAGGTCCAACACCTTATGACATAAATCACAGCAAGATCATTTTTGACCCACCTCCTAGAGAAATGGAAATAAAAACAAAAATAAACAAATGGGACCTAATGAAACTTAAAAGCTTTTGCACAGCAAAGGAAACCATAAACAAGACCAAAAGACAACCCTCAGAATGGGAGAAAATATTTGCAAATGAAGCAACTGACAAAGGATTAATCTCCAAAATTTACAAACAGCTCATGCAGCTCAATATCAAAAAAAAGAAACAACCCAATCCAAAAATGGGCAGAAGACCTAAATAGACATTTCCCCAAAGAAGATATACAGATTGCCAACAAACACATGAAAGAATGCTCAACATCATTAATCATTACAGAAATGCAAATCAAAACTACAATGAGGTATCACCTCACACCAGTCAGAATGGCCATCATCAAAAAATCTAGAAACAATAAATGCTGGAGAGGGTGTGGTGAAAAGGGAGCCCTCTTGCACTGCTGGTGGGAATGTAAATTGATACAGCCACTATGGAGAACAGTATGGAGGTTCCTTAAAAAACTAAAAATAGAACTACCATATGACCCAGCAATCCCACCACTGGGCATATACCCTGAGAAAACCATAATTCAAAAACAGTCATGTACCACAATGTTCATTGCAGCTCTATTTACAAGAGCCAGGACATGGAAGCAACCTAAGTGCCCACTGACAGATGAATGGATAAAGAAGATGTGGCACATATATACAATGGAATATTATTCAGCCATAAAAAGAAACAAAATTGAGTTATTTGTAGTGAGGTGGATGGACCTAGAGTCTGTCATACAGAATGAAGTAAGTCAGAAAGAGAAAAACAAATTCTGTATGCTAACACATATATATGGAATCTGAATTTTTTAGAGTTGCTGAAAAATGTCTTAACAAAATATTGGAGGAAAAAGTTGAGAATGGGAGAATAGAAGAGATTGGAAAGCCTAGATGCCAAAAACCAGGAAGCAAAAATTTTTATCAGTGCACAGTACTGCCCAGGAACTATGGGACTCTGCTGACCAATATATCTGTCAGTTTGGAAGGGTATAATCTTATAATGGAGATGAATTAATCTAGTTATCCCAGCTTGACACTAGTTAATTAAGATCATCAAACTAACTCTCCTTGTTCTGATATTCAAGCTCAATAAGCAGCCTTCTGGTGATTAAAATCTAGCTCCCCAGAGACTTTTATAGAAGGCAGAGAGAATATACTGGCCAATCAACAGGAAATTAAACTTTTTACTGTTAACTGATTAATGTGGGCATTATGATTTCTACAATAGACTTTTAAGTTTGGTTAGACTGAATTGTATACTTTAAATCTGATCAAATCTCAGTCTACCAAAAACAAAATTGATTTCTCAGCTGGGAAAGCTGATTATAAGATTAAAATTAATGACTCATCTCCAATACAGAGTTCTAAGACCTTAGAATTAGAAAGGCTCTTGAGGTTATGCTGCTCATTGTCTACTTTTTTCTCATTATTCATTATTGGGACACTACTGTCTTTCATGATTCCTTTCAAACAGAATTGGCTCCAAAAAAGCATTTTATCAGGCAGAAAAGACAGAAGGCTTATACTGCTTTCTGGAATAAATTCTATTAGAACACCCAAGTATGGATACAGCAAAGACAAATAGATCATATTCATAAGAAGTACACATTTAATTACCTGTGTGCCCTCGTTAGAAACATCTGGCAAAGAAGTCTGAGATGCTATTTCATGTTTTAGCAACGTTGCCTTATTTAGAAATTGGTTGATTTCCTCGGATTTTTCCTGGAGTTGATCTAAGGAAAAGAAAATAAAATTGAAATGATCTTTGCCTCAAGCCTGAAACTTAGTGAGTTATCTTCTAGGGATACACCATATGCTGTTTATTCTAGTTCAGTTATCTTAATTAAAATTACGATGCCAATACCAACATTTTTATAAATTGTTTAAATGCTCTCAAGGACCAAAGGACATCTCAGTAAACCTCCTTCAAAGGTAAAATAAAACAGGTCTAGGTATTTTTTTTAAAAAGTCATTTTTCCTTTCCCCCTTGAAAACAGCCTTAGTGTTTTTTATTTTATTTTCTTCACTCCCCACGTAAGCATTATAAATCCTACTGAGATTCTACAGCACAGTTCTAAACATGAACATGGTTCAATTAAGAGAACAGCATGCTCATGTAACACACTGTTCCCATGTAATGTCCCTTAAGGCTTTCTGGTTAATGTTCAGCTCTCTTCAATACAGATCTTCAATTTAATGCTTTCTAAAATCTTTCCTGTATGCCTATCTTTTAGAATTAAACTAAATCAGAGGCATGTATTACTTTAATAATAACACATTTAAAAAAATGTTTTCTTTAAACCTCCTTAAAGGATAAAAGTTTTTAAAAAGAAATTTTCACCTATAAGAAGAGCATTCAGATCCATCTTTGGAAGTAAAGATGACTCCACGCAATTCAGTCTCCCTACATTTACAACTAGATCTGGCCTGAGTTTTCCACAAATTAATTCAAATCCTACTCATTTCAGTCAGTGAACCCTTCAGACCACAGTCATGTTTCACATAGGGTTCTTTTTAATGTCTGACACATTACTATCAATAGTTTTTAGTACTATAATAATAATTTTATTAAGCCAGATTATAACTTCAGTCAGAGATGGGAGAAATGCAACAAAGAGTTCAGAAGAGACACCTTTCTTAATCATTCTATTCATTCAATTGGTTTAAGCAAATGATGTCACTAAGAGATCCCTGAAATTTTAAAGGGATGCTAGACAAATGGGCTAGACAAATGGGCTTCAAATGTAATCAAATACTGACCTTCCAGCTGCTGAATGACCTGAGCTGAATGAGCTGCCTGTTCACTCTTATCTTGGAGAAGCTTTGAATTTTGATCCTTTAGGGCATCACAGGCAGAGTGCAGCTCTTGTTCAGTCTTTTGAAGACTCAAAATGTGAGAGGTCTTCTCTGCCATTTCTGTTTTGTGCTTCTGCTCCAAAGCACTGTACCGGGACTGCAGTTCAGCCTGGGCTTGACCTGCCTGTTCAAGCTGTTCTAGAAGATGATGCATTTCTTCCTGCAGGTTATGGAAAGATAGCTTTCTCTCTGCCACTTCAAGTTCCATCTTTTCCATCAGAATCTTGGACTCCTGTCTTTCTGTTTCTATAGTGTTCCTTAAAGTACTCTGCTCAGCTTCTATCTGCTGTAACTGCTGGGAGAAAATCTAAGAAAAAAAGACAAAGCCTCATGAACCATAAATTCATTCTTTCATTTCAATAAGCATAGTGAAGAGCCTCTTCTAGGTGAAGCCCAGGCCTAGACACTCAGGACCAAACCTACAATTGCATAAGACCCTCTGTTTTTGCTTCTTGATACTTTTGACAGTTTCTATTCATATATATATTTATTTGTGTCATTAGCTTTTCACTTATGTGTCTCCCAATACAAAATTAGTTCAATAAGGAAAGGGACTGTGCCTGTTTTATCATCACTGTTCTCCAGCATCTAGCATAATATATGGCATACTGAGTACGTGGTACTCAGTAAATACTGAATAAATGGATCCAGTCCCTGCCCTCAAGGAACTCAGAGTTTAGTGGGAGAGTCACACTTAAACAGATCATTATAATACAAAATATTAGAGGCCATGAGAGAGATACTTACAAGGTACTAAAAGGAGCAGAGAAGGGAAACTTACCATAACGTCACACATATGTAACTATCTCCATAGTACCTATCTAGTAAGTAGCACAACTGGGATTTGAACCTGACTATCCAATGACAGCCAGAAAGGGGACTCAGGGTCAGGGTATGGGTTCTGTTAGAACTGGAGATATGGGAACATGTTTCTATGCAAGAAAGACAGTCCTTCTCAAGGAGAGTTGAAAATTAAGAAGAAAGGATATGACTTTCTCCAGCAGCATGCAGGATCCAGATGAACAAGCAGAAAATGTGGACCATAGCACCGATTCCACATTAGGATTTGGCTCCCTGGATGTGAAGGGGCAGGGACACAGGGACTCCAAGGGCTGGTGAAGGAGTAGTCCAAATGGTCAGTCGCAGATCTATACCAGATAAGGAAAGGAGCGAGGCCAAGAAAGAACCAACATACCAGAGCAACACATGAAAGGATCAAGGAATCTTCATGAGAATGAAAGTCAGGACAGCCTAAGAAAGGGAATGACAGGATGAGCTACAGTCAGGGAATAGGATACCTGAGTTTAAGATTTTAGAACATCAGCATCCTTAATCACCTTTAAATTTAAGGGAATATTGCATGGTGGGATTATTTCAAACCAACATAAAGTTAAACAACAAAACAAACAAAGAAGGGACAGTACATAAAGCACAAGAACCATTGAAGACAGAGAAGGGGTAAACTGACAGAAAAGAAACTCCTTAGAGGAAAATATGACATTCTAAAGAAACTAGGACCCTAGACCTAAAATCACAAAGGAAAAGAACAACAATAAAAGATGTGAAATGTAAGCCTCATGAGGGAAGGAACTGTATATATTTTGCTCATCATAGTATTACCACCACTTAAGCACAGGGAATTTGTTGAAAGAATGAATAAATGGCATCAATTCTCTGAAGGCTTCTAACAGGATTTTATACCTGCTGCCTGGCAAACTAAAGTGGAAATGAATACTCCCAAGGCAGGTAGTAGAGATCACAAGGCAGTACCTGGTTTCTCTGTTCGGCAGCAGTCAGCTCCTGTTGCAGCAGGTCCACAACCTGAGCACGGCCCAACAAGGCTTCTTCATGCTCCTCAAGCTTCCTCTGCAGCACCCTCAATTTCTGAGAAGAAAACGTTTAGACATAATGTGCTAACACATGAGCGTCATTATCTGCTTACCTTTCAAAATGTCAGGTAGACTTGTGTACTTAAGATTTTTAGATGTTGAGGATGACAGATTAAAGGGTCGGACACCAGCATGCCATGCTTCCCATCCAGCAGCAACAAAGAATCTCCAAAAATGTCTTCTTCAGAGCACCAACGACAACCAAACTGACACAAGGAAGTCCCTGAATTAGGGAGCCTTTCTAATAATTAGATATTTATTACACATATCCACTTTTAAAATTATATAGTCATGTCCTGTACCTAAATAACATAGGTACACGTATATCCCACTCACCAAAGAGAATATTCTCTATAGGCAAGAACCATTTCTCTTCTAGTTTCATGCATGGGACAGGCACTTGATAAACATTTGTTGAATGAATAAGTCAATGATACATGTATATATTAATATTCTACTTTAAAAAGTGCTATATTCTGAAACTTTATTTAGTGGTATATTCTGAAGGATTGCCTAGAACTTGGAAGAAGTTTTCACTCAAAAACAATTAAATGAATCAGCCATGAAATACCACTGGAGTGCCTTTGGGTACCACACTGCACTACATACTAAACAGAAACAGATACTTTTGAGTTAGTAGATGATAAACTTAAAAACAATGAAGCCAATTTTCAAAAATTACTCAATGAATTAAAAAAAAATGAATGAGTTAATAAAAGACCTTATGGCTTCAAAATCACTGCTTTTTATCTTTAAATTTTCTAAAGTTTAAAACTGACTTCATTGTTTTTGAAGCTTTGGATCAGGTTTTCAATGCACAAAGGTAGATACAATCAGCAAACTGAAGAGAAACCAATTTCTGACTACCACATACATTTGCCAATTAAACTCAGCTTTTGAGTAGTGACAACCTGATTAGAGGGGTAAGAGGCAAGGTAAGGGAAAATAAATAAGCAATATGCAACAGAAGAGAACACCAAAAAAGAAGGCAATTAATGAGCAAACCCAGACCAAGTGAAGAGCAGTGGGTAAGGGTGGAAAAGTGGCTGTGATAACTTAATTAAATGTTAACCAAAACTACAATCATTCTACTAGGTTTTAGCAACACACCTGTTGCATCTCTGTTTCCACATCTGCCTGGGTTACTAACTGAAGAAGCTCATCTTCATGAAGACGAACTTGTGTCTCAAAGCGGGCATCTTTCTCTCGGACCACCTGCTGCATGGAACTCAACTGAAGACACACACCAGAGAAACTATACAAGTTACACTCCCAGAATATCGCACAAACAAAACTCACAGACTATTCTCCAAACACAGACACTGAGAATTGATAGACAATAGGTTTTTCAGATTAAATTTTGAATGCCAAGGATGAGAATTTTGGAAGAGAGATAGGCTTTGATGCTAACTTCGGAATGAGAGAGAAAGCCTATCATCAAATTCAGATGTCAGTCTAAACATAAATTTTGAATAAAAACTGTATTTGCATGGTTAATAGAAGTGTTTAAATATACAAGAGGTATATTTTTAAAAGATCTAAGGAGATTAGAATATTAAACATACAAAGTTAGATTCCTGTTAAGCCCTAGACAATTCTTTGAATATCACACTCACGCTCAAAAAGTTTCAGTGAAATTCTCATGCCCTATAAATATAAACTTCAAACTAATGTATCTTTTACTCAAGATTCTCTACAACTGGAAATACAAATCTTTCCTTCAGATCTCATTTTCAAAGAATTGCTTCTACCAAAGAACTTGGTATATTTCCATCCAAATCCACACCACCTCCCCAGACAGCTATTTTCAACTGTCATTACTTTCAGGCTTCTAGATCACCCTCATTTGTAACTGGCTCTTAACAAAATGAAATGGAAATAAATTGACTGGTTGTGAGTTGCTCGGTAGCAGTGTTTTTGTTTTGTTCATAGGTTTTGTGTGTGTGTGTAGGTGCGCGCGCGCACCTGCTTATTCATTTCCTTAAGATCTGTGGTTAAGCATGCCAAACAGCTCTTAGCGTGTCCATTTTGCACAGGTCCTTCAACTATTATTGATTTTTCAATTTGTGACACCTTGAACCAACCTTGGCTCTCCTTCTAGGTCGGAGAAAAAAAATCTTCATAATATTTTTGATTATCTGAATTCTGAAATCACTATGAATTTGAAATCCTGTGTTTCAAATGTATAGGCATTGGAGTCCTTCATGAGCCAAACACATCTACACATCCTTTCCCATAAATGTACCATATTCTCTTTCCAGAGACTTTGCTCACACCATTCCCCACAATTGGAATACCTTTCCCCACCTTGTTGAAACTATATTATCTATCCATCATAGTTTTACCTAAATCCTGAGTTTTCCACGTAACCTTCCTTGGTTGTCACATGCAAGTAACCCCTTTCACTTCTCAAAATACTTTCAGTTTGTATTGTTGCTTGTGATGCACATTCTGAATGGCTTGTATTACGATGGATCTGTTAATACACATAAATGTATTAACAGATCCATCATAGTGTGTGTGTGTGTGTGTGTGTGTGTGTGTGTGTGTGTGTGTGTATCTTGGCTTGCCATGTTTTAAGCCACTCGGTAAAAATATTTTGTATTTCTCCATCCTACATTGTATAAAGTGTACAAAAAAGGACACAATAAAAGCTAATAGGTAAAACTAAGGATTTTAGGATATCCAGTTTTAAATGTATACACAGCAGTAGGTCATCCGTAGACAGAGAGCACCACTAATACTACAAGTTATCAATAAAGTAAACACCAAACACCCAATGGATAAGATTAGCTATTATACAAAGGCACTTGAGGGAAAAAAGAAAAAAAAAAATGTTTCTTGAGTCAAAAGCATTCTCAAAGGTAAAATACGAGTGGGTGGTCAAACTGGAAATTTAGAAAAATAGAGAGAAAGAGTTGAGGATGCCAGTCCAAACAGTCTGGTCCTGTTAGCAGAAATAACTATGAAGAAGAAAGTCACATACTGGTGCCTTTTAACATTGAATCACATAACCTATGCCACTTTCTCATTACATAATCACTAAGTAATCTTCTGACTATAATTTAACTTATCATTAAGATTTTACTATAAAGAAATAATGGACCTAATCACTTGTATTTCTTTTGGTTTATCTAACAGTCTCTTTTGAACTTAGCATAAGCTCATTCCTTCCTAAAAGACCGAATCTCTGTGTGCTATTAAAACCAAGTTTCTGGGCCTGTGGAACTAAGAAACAGTCATAAATTAAGCTATGGTGTATTCATCAAGGTAAATAACACTTCTAATTTCTTCTACTACCACACCCTTCTAATTTCTACTGTAACATTCTAGCTACTATACTTTCATCTACTAAAGTTTTAAAAATAGACTGTCTGAATTGACTTGTCATGTAATAATCTTAAACTTTCATGATCTTTATTCTAATGATTCTGAGGTACCTTCCACCCTACCTGAGCAGCTTGCTCTGCCTGTGTCTGGCTGAGCTGGGTTTGCAAAGTGCTAATGAGTTCCTCCTTCTCTTGGAGCTGTTTCTTCATCATTAAAAATTCTTCCATCTCTGTTGAACTCTTAGCAAACTGAAGACATAGAAGAAAAAAATATTTAAGCAAAAGAATTGGCACTCTTAATTCTTGGACCACCCTTTCTCATTTGCCCTAAATACCTACCAATATCCTTCTAATTTCTACTTAACACTGAAGGGAATTGCATGTACTGTGTTTGTTTGTTTTTTTTTAATTATCAAAATTATTTGTCAGAGGAAAACAGAAACAATAGCAGCAGTTGCTCAATTTCTCTGAATCCTCACATAGAACCAGACAGTACAACTAGATAATAAAATCAAAAACCCATGGACAATATTTACAATAAATTAGGAAGGTAGTACTACAAACCCCAAAATACAAGTAGGTAGAGACAAGCCACCAAAAGACTCTGGTATTAGAGTCTGTACAATAGGAAGAAGGCAGCCACAGAGCAACATCTGATGGCCTTGAGAACAGGAAAACCTCCAAATAGCCAGTAAATTCTTATTGGAAAGCACAGTTGGCCAATCTTAGAACAACAGCTTAAATTGGCAGGGCTTTCCCATTCTCCAATACTGGCTGAACGCAAGGGGTCCACAGAAAAAAGGACAAAAGTGCTAGAACAATCTGGCCCAGCTGAAGTCTCAAAACTAACTCCTCAGGGCTGCCTTCCAAGACACCGACTGCACCAAGAAAAGACTTCTAGGTGTGAAATAGAAATTAAACAGAATAGGGATAACAGAAATAGAAGACAAAGGGCTATACACGTGCTATACTATTCATTGTCAACTATGATATTTTCATATATCAATTCATGTGGCTATCAAGGGCTTGAAATATGCTTAATGTAAATGAGAAATTTAATTATTAATATTATTTAATTTTAATTAACTTAAGTATAAATTATTTTTCCATTAAATACAATTGTGTTTTGGTATGATTATATTTCACTTTACTTGTTGCATCACATAATATACTGCTGAATTGTTGTGCAAGTAATAAGTGTCCATGTTGCTCCTAGTGTTATAATAAACATACCAGCTATCTAGCCAGTGGCAATGGATTGATTCCATTTAAATAATTTTTTTCCTACACACCTATGTGATGTGTTTATTAGAATACTTTATGCAGAGAGCATGAATAACAGTTAATACCTATGTAAATCATAATTGGTAATTAAAATATACTTATTTTTATTGAATTATTTTTCTAGTTCAAAAATAAGTATAGACACACTTTTAAGTTTAAAATAAAGGTGTACTACCGATGCATAGTTTATTCCTTTTTATTTCTAAGTAGTATTCCATTGTGTGTTTAAATATTCTCCTGTTGATAGACATGTTGTTTCTAGTTTTTGGTTTCACAAGTAAAGCTGCTATGAACATGCATATACAAGTCTTTATGTGGACATGTGCTTTCATTTCTCACAGATGTAGCTTTAAAGCTGATATGTTTTTCAAAGTCAAATTAACGATTCTAAATAATTAACCAGTTTCTAGACGTGGATGCAAATATTAAAGGAAAATGATGTTTCAGCACTCAGTTCAGTTATTAGAAAGTTTCTATATATGCATGGAACAACTTGAGTATATGAATCTATTTTCTCAATTGAAAATTTTATGAAATCTAAACACAGATGAAGTATTTCCAATGAAAATTTAGCATCCAAATTGATATATAATATAAAATACACACCAAATTTCAGACTTAGTGCAGAAAAAAGATTATAAATTTACACAAAAATAATTTTATATTAATCTTAAAAGTATACTTTTAATAAATTGAACTAAATTAAATATATTGTTAAAATTAAGTTTACCTGTTTCTTCTTTACCTTTTGTAATGTAGCTGCTAAAAAATTTAAAATTATACACATGACCCACATTATATTACTATTGAGCAAATTTGGTATAGACCAGAGTGAAGGGCAGGAAGAAGAAAGCCAGGAAGTCTCAGAAATCCACCTGCCTTATCTTTGAACACAACACAAAAACAACAAAAGAAAAAAGTCTGTTAAATAAAAAAAGTTTTCCTGAATCAAGCCTCCTTCTAAAAGTTTAGGAAAATTAATTTCACACAAAAATAAGAAACATAAAATGATCAAGGTCAAATCCCATCCAAAGTTATTATTAAAAAAAAAGAAAACTAAGGAGCAGGTGAGAAAAGCATACCACAGGCATGCTCAAAAACCAAATCGAGTATGGATACCAAAGGGGGAAGTGGGGATGGGATGGATTGTGAGATTGGGATTGACATATATACACTACTATGTATAAAATAGATAACTAATGAGAACCGACTGTATAGCATAGGGAGCTCTACTCAATGCTCTGTGGTGACCTAAATGGGAAGGAAATCCAAAAAAGAGGGGATATAAGTATACGTATAGCTGATTCACTTTGCTGTAGAAACTAACACTACATTGTAAAGCAACTATACTCCAATAAAAGTAATTAATTAATTTTAAAAAAATCAAAATTGCAATTTATTTCAACAGGTGTTTAAAAAATTAAGAAAATTATACAAGACATGAAAGAATAAAATTAAAAAATGAGAATTAGAAAAACTCAGAAATGAAGTGACAGAATTCAGGAAAAATTTGATTCTTCTGAATCAAAATGAATTCTGAAAATTCATTTCAGAAAAGAACACAAAACAAGAAGGAACACAAAAGTAAATAACCATAAAATAGAATGCCTTAAATAAAATAAGAAAAAAAAAGAAGAAACTTTTGAAAATGAAGAGGTAAAAAGGAACCAAAAGTGACAAAATGGAAGATAATCAAAGATGGAACATATGGATAATAGAAGTCCCCAAAGAAGAAAACAGACTAAATACTACAGCTATATAATTCAAGAAAACTCTTCTGAAATAAAAATGTGCAAAACCAAATATTGAAAAAGCATACTGGGTATCTACAAATATCAACCATGGATGACAAACACCAATGCACAGTCTAGTTACTAGACTTAGTGGGGAAAGAAGGAAGGGAGGAAAGAGAAGGAAAAGGAAGAAGGAAGGAAGGAAATTGATAGATTCATAGACAAATATTATAGAACTAATGTTATTAGTCATATAATAATCCATTGGGCTTTAGTGATTTGTTAACTTAATGATTATGAGGTGACTTACACCCCTACCTGTGTAGCTTGCTCTGCCTGTGCCTGGCTAAGCTGGGCTTGCAAACTGCTAATTAGTTCCTCCTTCTCCTCGAGTTTATGTTTTATCTTTTCTACTTCCATCTCTTCTTCTGTAGAACTCTTGTCAAGCTGAAAACGCAGGAGATAAAGTCATTTAAATAAAAGAATCTAATTTGCCCTATACAGCCATTTGATTATAGTGTTATCCAACTGATGGGAGCAAAAAATAACACCTGACGTAACAACAAGGAAGGAATCTTAAGAGTTTTCCAGTTTCAGTATGGCCAAGTAGTTCCTATTAGAACCATCCTCCCTCAGATAACCACTATAAACTGGACAATATAGAAAAACAGCTATCTGAAAATGCTGGAGAGCAACCAAAAGCAGGAAGATACCAGAGGGGAGTCAATACTTGGAAGTAATGGCACCATGTTTCCCATTTTTATAGTTTTTAGTCTGAGGGCAAAACCAGTCAGTGACATACAGGAGTAAAACATAACAGAAAACTCATAGTCTCACTGCCTTGAAGAACTAGAGGACAGAATTCAGGAAAACACAGCTGCTAAGTGAGGGGCAAAGCATCATAAAAGAGACAGTGGCAGGGTGGGGGGAAGAATTCAAATATTTCAATAATCTATTTTTTTCCAAAATCTCTTCCTTCGACTGAACCAGATTCTACCTCTCATCTGAAGTCACCACCAGCCCCTAACCCCCAAAATGAACCTAGTCTGCTTATTGGAACCACACAGAATAATTTTACATTTTCTTCCACATAATAGTCAAGTATCTGAGGATTGCCATCATTTCTTCAACTACGCTTTCCAGAGACTATCAAGCTCTGTCATGGGTATACAGTAGTTAAAAAGCTGCTGTGACTGATTGCTGGAACTTAGAAATCATTTAATCCGACACTTTTATTTAACAGAGGAAGGAAATGAAGCTACACGATGCTAATTTGTTTAAGGTCTCAGAGCTTTAAAAAAAAAAAGGCAGAGTATAAAATGGATGATTTAAAAATCTAACAACATAGCAGAGGGAAAAGTTAAAAGAAACAAAGCCATATGGGGAGAGACAGGTTGGTGCTCCCACAGCCAGGGGGAAGAAAGAATAATGAGAGGAAAAAAACAAAAAGTAAGAAAAGAAGAATCAAAATGAATACATTAGTCGAGAAGAGTAAGAGAAGCTTCTAAAATAAGCTTTGAGAAGTTAAATAAGGCTATCAATTCAGGAAAAGTAATATCTTCTGAGCATTACACCCAGGAAGGAAAGACTAACCACAGTACTAGTGAGCTAACTAGTGACCCCAAAGGTTGTGCCTAGAGAACTGATTAAAATCTCATTTCCCAAAAACTAAAATCATTGTGAATAAGAATACTAGTGGGTCAAAAAATAAAACAGGGTGAAATCTAAGAAAAAATTAAAAGGTTTCTTACGTAGAGTTACATCTAAGCAAACTGGTAATGTGTACTGTGATGTGCTGGCCTCTCTGTATTCTATACCAAACTCTCCAAACAACTGAAGTTTCTTGTTCTCTAACTAGCTGGCTGAATGTGAATATTTGGGGTTTAACCATAGAGGAAAGGTAATAAGAACAAGTATTAGGACAATGCTCTATTCCTCAAAAGGCATAGGCACTTTCCTCACTCCTCTCTCCATCCCCAACCTTGAACGTTTTTGTTGGTGGCAGTCATAAACCTACAGAGCATGACTTAGAGGAGCCCAAAGTAATCTAGCTGATTAAGCCCACAATGCATGAAACTTTAATATACTATTATGTGGCCATATAAAGACAAAGAATATTCTGTATCAAGTCACTGAACTAAAGAATTTCAGAGGTGGGAGAAACCTTAGAGTTCACCTAGTTTAATCTTCTAACTAAAGATAAAACTCCTCCAAAAGCTATGTGTCTCTCCTACTTAAATGCCTCAATTTAATTTTTTTTTTCTTCCTGTTAGCCTTTTTAACTCCCTGAAAGTCTAGGTCACAACTAATATTTAATTTCCATATTTTCTGTTGGCCTTTTATTCTGTGTTTGGCCCATAGCCCAGCTAGACTGCAAGCTCAAAAAGAAAGGACGGTACTGGGGACTTCCCTGGTGGTCCAGTGGCTAAGACACAGAGCTCGCAATGCAGGGGGCCTGGGTTCGATCCCTGGTCAGGGAACTAGATCCCACATGTCACAACTAAGAGTTTGCATGCCGCAACTAAAGATCCTGCATGCCACAAATAAAAGATCTCGCATGCCACAACAAAGATCCCATGTGCTGCAACTAAGACCCAGCACAGCCAAATAAATAAATAAATATTTTTTTTAAAAAAGGACTGCATTTAGTGCTGCATTACTTTAGCTTCATAAATTTTTGTGATTAGTGAAGATCTGCTATAATGAGAGCCTTTTTCTACTCAGAAAATGTATATTATACCCAGTCACCATACCTTGGAGAGTTGCTCCTCTGACTGAGGTTCTGTGGACAGAACAGTCCCTCCTTGTGCCTTCATCTCTTCTATGTGTTTATTCAAAGAAGTTAATTTGGCCTTAGCATGAAGTTTTAGTTTTTTAATTTTGTTATCAGCAGCTTTTCTTTCTTCCTGTCAGAGAACAATGATGGTAAATACACAAATGCTTATTCATCACTTATCCAGCATATAACAAGTTATTCTCAGTAGGCATCATCTTAGACTAGTAGGGAAATCAGATTCTCTAATAATCTAAGTGAAGAAAAAAATCAAAGTGACTGTTATGTCTTTTATCAAGTGCTTGGCAAGAAAGGACAGTGGTACCTGTAGAATTTCATCCTTCTGCTGTAGTTGAGCATCCTTCTGTCCAATGATTTCTTTTAGTTCCTGCACCAACTGCTCTGTATAAGCCAGGCGCTCCAGAACATCCTCTTGTGTTCTATCATTAAACTCCATGTCAGATTCTTGGGGTAATTCCTGGTATTTAGACAAAAAGTTGCCAATTTACAAGGGAAAAGGTATCAGCTTCCAAACAGGAGTTCCTTCATTCCAACTTTATCTTATCTCTTGTCCAACTCATATCCTTACTTAAGAAATCTTTCCAAGGAGATGAGGACCCAGGGGCAGGGTATGGGTTGGAGTAAAGGAGGAGCCTTAGTTGTCAAGAATGGGGCTTGGCTTATGTAAATCTTGCAGCCTAGTGGTAAAATTCCCGGGGACTGAATGCCCTGGGCTGTGGAAGTCCTCCAGAGATGTTGCTTGGATATTATTAGAAGAGTTGTTTGGAGGGGCTGAGAGTTGTGGAAAAGGAGGGGGTGTGGAGGATGGTGGAGGGTGGAGGAGGGGGAATGGGTAGGGAGGGGGAGCAAAGTGAGCATGTGTGTACACTGTAAGGTGTCTAAGGCTGTGCAGGGATGGACAGGGACACGCTCATACTTACCTGGCAGAGGAAATAAAAATAAAAAATTTTTTTAATTTTAAAAAGAAATCTTTCCAATAATAACTACCCAATATTAGTTATTACCCAATATTATTACTAACCAATAACTATTATCATAGCCATTGCAATATATATTAAGTATTTTGTTAATGTTAACCATTTTACAAATATTATCTCATTTACAGTCTTATCATACTAATTTTACCAAAGAGAAAAATAAAGGGAAGCAAAGATCACGAAACATTTAGTGGAAGAGCTCAAAATTTAAAATTAAGAAAGTAGTTGAATAAAATTCTTTTGGGCTTCCCTGGTGGCGCAGTGGTTGAGAGTCTGCCTGCTAATGCAGGGGACACGGGTTCGAGCCCTGGTCTGGGAGGATCCCACATGCCGCGTAGCGGCTGGGTCCGTGAGCCACAACTACTGAGCCTGCGCGTCTGGAGCCTGTGCCCCGCAACGGGAGGGGCCGCGGTAGTGAGAGGCCCGCGCACTGCGATGAGGAGTGGCCCCCGCTTGCCGTGACTGGAGAAAGCCCTCGCACGAACCGAGGACCCAACACAGCCAAAAATAAATAAATAAATAAATAAAGTAGCTATAAAAAAAAACCAAAACAATCGAATTCATGCTCTGCAATTCAGTTTAAAAAAAAAAAAAAATTCTCTTAATCACCAGGGAATACTGCTTGTCTTTTAAGAAAGTGAAAGGACTTTTTTTGAGTCCTATGTGACCTTCAAAAAAATACAATACAAACTATAAGAGAAGTGATAGATGAATTTACAATAGCAAACAGATGGTCTGAAACCCAAAAGGTGCTCCAGTTCCACCATTTGTTGTTTCAAACTTTTCCTATGAAACAGGAATACATATCCGAGGAGTTAAAACAATCTAGCACTAAGTAAGCCCCAGGGGGACAAATGAGGACAATCTTTCTAATCTCATCCAGGACTTGATTCCCATCACTGTGTCTCATAGGCTACAAACTTACAGGAACAGGATCATTTACAAAGTCTCAATATTTTTCTTAGTCTTCTCTTCCACCTAGCACAAGGAAGCCTGCTCACACCCTTCTATCTTAAATTCTTGTCTTCAGAAGAACACGGAACATATTTCTCATTAGTTCAATTCAGAACAGAGCTACTCACAGGTTCTAAGGAAGCCCTCATATTCTCATCAGTTTCATCTCCTGATAATTCATGCAAAACAACATTTGCTAATCCTGACAATCGGCTCAGCATTTCTGCAAGAAAAGAAAACATAAGAATCAGTCAAGTAGATACATGCTTCTCCTATGATGGTAACTACCACCTATAAGTTAAATAAGAAAACTGTGCAGGTGATATATATTAGACACAGACTACATCACGATGATGTCTTTAAAAAGGCATTTAAGTATGTACACTGTAGTCAAACACTGTTCTTTTCAGTGACAACTACACAGAGATTTTAATCACCATCACTAATGTTTTAAAAATGAAATACAAATACATAATTGTTTAGTGGAAAATAATACACCTTACAGGTTATCTTTAATGCCTTTTCTTTCATCATAATTTCATTGGCAAACATGGAGTTCTAACTATTCCTTCCCCTGCCAGACTGTTATTCACTTCTAATCGGTCATATACACCCCATAATTCAACAAAATTTTTCTTTTTTATGTGCCTCATGAACCCTGTTCTTTCAGGAAGCTTTCTCAATAAACCATGTGGTTTCACTAAAATTTAAATGTAATCCTTGTTCAAAACATATAGCATTAAATGCATACATTAGAAAAAAAGGAAGAATGACTAAAATCAGTAACCTATGCTTCTTCTGTAGGAAATTGGAAAAAGAAGAGCAAATTAAAACAAATTTAAGCAGAAAAAAGAAAATTAATATTAGAGCAGAAATTAATAAAATTGAAAACAGAAAAATAGAGAAAATCAGTAAAACTAAAAGTTGATTCTTTGAAAACATGAATAAAATACATAAAGCTCAGTCAGGCTGACAAACAAAAAAAGAGAGAAGACACAAATTATCAATATCAGATATGAAAGAGGAGAGAGACATCACTACTGACCTACCATACATTAAAAGGTAATAAAGGAACACTACAAATAACTCTATACCCATAAATTCATCAACATAGATGAAATAGGCCAATTCCTTGAAAGATAACAAGCCACCAAAACTCACTCAAGAAGAAATAGACAACCTGAATACACACACACACACACACACACACACACACACGCAAGCACACATACCCTTTCTCTCTCTCTGTCTTCCTTTTTCCTTCATTATTTATTTAATCATTTATTCATTCATTCAGATCAGTGTCACTTGCCAGTCCATAAACTCATTAAAAGTGAGAATATTAATGTTTTGATAGGAAAAATCAAAATAAACTGGACTGTCATAGCATTATTATAAGCAATTATGCTAAATTTTATGCTGAGTGACAAAATATTATTCGGCTTTTAAAATCCTCAGCAGGAAGAAATGTAAAAGCTATTGCACAAAATAAGCACTTGAATAAAACTAGTCTCTGCTATAGTTTTCTTCCACTCAGTAACAGTGTTTAGGGCAGCCATGGTCATTAATTAAGAAATGGCAAGACCTTTGTTTCTATAACAGGTTACTTAGATAAGCAGCATATAGCATTTGGAAAAGACGTGTGAAACAGGAAAGGAAGAGAGAACCACTAGGAGGGCAACATAGGACCATATATAACTACATATATAATTACTGAAAGGGCAACACAAAGTCATATATAAGTGCATAGGGACATAATAATCAGTCACTCATCAAGTTATGAGACTCACAACTACAGTCAGCTAAAAAACAAACAAAACTCACCAGGACACAGACTCTAAACTTTCTTTTTAGCTCTAGACATTCAATTTTCTATAGTAATCATTAATGAAGGAAATGAACACTATAACTAAAGAGTCTTTATTAGGCACAGAAATGTGTACTAATCAAATAGTCATAATAGAACCTAACATATCAAGCAGAAGCACTTTATCTTCAGATTTTTCAGAGCCTGTTGGGAATAAGCAAAAGGAAAAACAAAAAAAACCCAACTGATAGGACTCTGAGAAGATGGTAATAGCAGATAGCATAGCTTTTGGATCTTCCTAAATTCCCCCATAAAATCAGACAAAGCAATTAGATAACAAAATAAAAAACCCATGGACAGCCTTTACCAAAACGAACAAGCAAACAAATAAAATGAGGCAAAGTTTCCCACAAACTCCAAAATAAACATGGATATAGAAAAAACACCAAAAGCCACAAGATCTGTGTATCACTGTTGTCCATGCAGGAGGAATAAAGGGAAGCAAAGGGTAGCAGAATGTGCCACTCACTCCAAAATATGCCACTTGGCAGAAGGATTATTTTGAGCTAATGCACTTGAAAAACAGCAGGTACAAGTAGGGTGTGCTGATCTCCCCTTTTTCTCCCTGAAAGGAAGAGATAAAACACCCATATGGAAGATGTTCTCTCTATACCAGGAAGAAAGTAATATTGTTGTCTCCAGGGATGGGAGCTGAAGCCAAAAGAAATCTGTAAAAACAAACCTTGTAAACTAACCCTTATCTCCCAAGTCACTGCTCTATGATTAATGACCTCCTTGTGTTGTCTCATTTTCACAATTTACTACTGTTTGACCAACTCAGTGTATAGATGTTAGATTCTAACTGCTTCTTTGGGTCTTCATTTCCTTATAAGGGCTCCCATGCCACATAAAACTGATATTAAATAAATTTGTATGCTTTTCGCCTGTTAATCTTTCCTACATCAATTTAATTCTCAGACCTAGCCAAAAACCCTTAGAGGACAGAGGCAAAATTTTATCTCCCCTATAGAAACTGTAAGAGCACAACAGACCTAATACCAAGAGAACCACAAAAAATCCAGTGGGTATTCACTGGAAAATGTGTCCAGTCAATTAAAGAACAGTAGCTGGAAAAGGGAAATGCATCCCCACTCCAACAACAGGTAAGTACAAGAAACCTGCAAGGTTTGAAGTGGCTAAGGCAGCGCAGGCCACATTAATTCTCCAACCGAAGAGCCAGGGCTCTTTTTCAGAATAGGGCCTCCACTGAGGAGAATTTTCTGAGAGTAGAATGAAAAATCATCAAGACAGAATTAACAGAGACCAAAGGAAGATCCATATAAAGATAAAATGGGGTTGGTAGGAGAAGAGTCAGGAAATCTCAGAAATCCAGCTGCCATATATTTGAACAATAGTGGAAAACATAAGCAGAAGCTCTGTGAGGTTAGAAAAGCTATGCAAAATAAGTATTCTAGAAGTTCAGCAACAGTAAATAAACATAAAGATGCACAGCTGAAAAGTAACACAATCTCCATACAAAGTTATTATAAGGAAAATGAGGAAAACAATATCCATAAAGGAAATAGAAGCATGTCAAAGAGCCATTCTCAAATACACTTCAGAACCATAACCTACTAAAAAGAACTGAAAGGCATTAAAAATTATTAAGACATGAAAAAATATACATCAGAAGTTGAAAAACCCAGGAAGACAGCAAGAGAAGAGAAAGGAACAAAGGAACTATAAAATAGTGAGAAAACTATTAACCAAATGGCAATAGTAAGCCCTTACCTTTTAATAATTACTTTAAAACTAAATGGATTAAATTTTCCAATCAAAAGACATCGAGTGGCTGAATGGATTAAAAAAACAAGATCCAACTATATGCTGTCCACAAGAGACTCACTTGATCTCTAAGGATACACACAGGCTGAAAGTGAAGGCATGGAAAAAGATATTCCATGCAAATAGTAACCAAAAGAAAGCAGGGGTAGCTGTACTTATAACAGACAAAACAGACTTCAAGTAAAAAACTGACCAAGAGACAGAGAAGGTTTTTATATAATGACAGGGGAGATCAATTCATACATAACAGGATATGAACTTGTAAGTCTATAACAGGATATAACACTTGTGAATATATATGCACCCAAAATTAAAGCACCTAATTATATTTAGCAAATTTTAACAGAATTGAAGGGAGAAATAGGTAGCAATACAATAACAGTAGGAGACTTCAATATCCCACTTTCAACAATGGATAGATCATCCAGACACAAAAGCAATAAGGAAACACTGGACTTGAACAACACATTATACAGAAAAGACCTAACAAACATATATAGAACATTCCATCCAACAGCAGTAGAACATGCACTTTTTTCAAGTGCATATGTAACATTCTTTAGGATAGATCATATGTTGGACCACAAAACAAGTCTTAACAAATTTAAGACTGAAATCACATTGAGTATCATTTCTTAACACAATGACATGAAACTAGAAATCAGTAACAAGAGGAAAAATGGAAAATTCACAAACATGTGAAAATTAATACACTCTGAAAAACCAACGGGTCAAAGAAGAAATCAAAAGGGAAATCAAAAACTATCCTGAGACAGATGAAAATGAAAACATGACATATCAAAACTTATGGGATGTAGGTCTAAGAGGGAAGTTTTTTTGTTTTTTTATTATTATTATTTTAACATCTTTATTGGAGTATAATTGCTTTACAATGGTGTGATAGTTTCTGCTTTATAAAAAAGTGAATCAGCTATACATATACATATAACACCATATCTCCTCCCTCTTGCGTCTCCCTCCCATCCTCCCCATCCCACCGCTCTAGGTGGTCACAAAGCACCGAGCTGATCACCCTGTGCTATGTGGCTGCTTTCCACTAGCTAGCTATTTTACGTTTGGTAGTGTATGTATGTCCATGCCACTCTCTCACTTCATCCCAGCTTACCCTTCCCCCTCCCCATGTCCTCAAGTCCATTCTCTATGTCTGCGTCTTTATTCTTGTCCTGCTCCTAGGTTCTTCAGAACCTTTTTTTTTTTTTTTAGATTCCATATATATGTGTTAGCATATTATATTTGTTTTTCTTTTTCTGACTTACTTCACCCTGTATGACAGACTCTAGGTCCATCCACCTCACTACAAGTAACTCAATTTCATTTCTTTTTATGGTTGAGTATTATCCCATTGTATATATGTACCACATCTTCTTTATCCATTCAGCTGTTGATGGACACTTAGGTTGCTTCCATGTCCTGGCTATTGTAAATGGAGCTGCAATGAACATTTTGGTACATGACTCTTTTTGAATTATGGTTTTCTCAGGGTATATGCCCAGTAGTAGGATTGCTGGGTCGTATGATAGTTCTATTTTTAGTTTTTTAAGGAACCTCCATACTGTTCTCCATAGTGGCTGTATCAATTTACATTCCCACCAGCAGTGCAAGAGGGTTCCCTTTTCTCCACACCCTCTCCAGCATTTATTGTTTGTAGATTTTTTGATGATGGCCATTCTGACTGGTGTGAGGTGATACCTCATTGTACTTTTGATTTGCATTTCTTTAATGATCAGTGATGTTGAGCATCCTTTCATGTGTTTCTTGGCAACCTGTATACCTTCTTTGGAGAAATGTCTATTTAGGTGTTCTGCCCATTTTTGGATTGTGTTGTTTCTTTTTTTGATATTGAGCTGCATGAGCTGCTTGTAAATTTTGGAGATTAATCCTTTGTTAGCTGCTTCATTTGCAAATATTTTCTCCCATTCTGAGGGTTGTCTTTTCGTCTTGTTTATGGTTTCCTTTGTTGTGCAAAAGCTTTTAAGTTTCATTAGGTCCCATTTGTTTTTGTTTTTATTTCCATTTCTCTAGGAGGTGGGTCAAAAAGGAGCCTGCTGTGATTTATGTCATAGTGTTGGGCTTACGTTCTCCTCTAGGAGTTTTATAGTGTCTGGCCTTACATTTAGGTCTTTAATCCAATTTGAGTTTATTTTTGTGTATGGTGTTAGGGAGTGGTCTAATTTCATTCTTTTACATGTAGCTGTCCAGTTTTCCCAGCACCACTTATTGAAGAGGCTGTCTTTTCTCCATTGTATAGTCTTTCCTCCTTTATCAAAGATAAGGTGACCATATGTGCATGGATTTATCTCTGGGCTTTCTGTCCTGTTCCATTGATCTATATTTCTGTTTTTGTGCCAGTACCATACTATCTTGATTAATGTAGCTTTGTAGTATAGTCTGAAGTCAGGGAGCCTGATTCCTCCAGCTCCATTTTTCTTTCTCAAGATTGCTTTGGCTATTCAGGGTCTTTTGTGCTTCCATACAAATTGTGAAATTTTTTGTTCTAGTTCTGTGAAAAATGCCATTGGTAGTTTGATAGGGATTGCTTTGAATCTGTAGATTGCTTTGGGTAGTATAGTCATTTTCATAATGTTGATCCTTCCAATCCAAGAACATGGTATATCTCTCCGTCTGTCTGTATCATCTTTAATTTCTTTCATCAGTGTCTTATAGTTTTCTGCGTACAGGTCTTTTGTCTCCTTAGGTAGCTTTATTCCTATGCATTTTATTCTTTTTGTTGCAGTGGTAAATGGGAGTGTTTCCTTAATTTCTCTTTCAGATTTTTCAACATTAGTATATAGGAATGCCAGAGATTTCTGTGCATTAATTTTTTATCCTGCTACTTTACCAAATTCACTGATTAGCTCTAGTAGTTTTCTGGTAGCATCTTTAGGATTCTCTATGTATAGTATCATGTCATCTGCAAACAGTGACAGCTTTACTTCTTCTTTTCCAATTTGGATTCCTTTTATTTCTTTTTCTTCTCTGATTGCTGTGGCTAAAACTTCCAAAATTATGTTGAATAACAGTCGTGAGAGCGGACAACCTTGTCTTGTTCCTGACCTTAGAGGAAATGGTTTCAGGTTTTCACCACTGAGAATGATGTTGGCTGTGGGTTTGTCATATATGGCCTTTATTATATTGAGGTAAGTTCCCTAAGAGGGAAGTTTATAGCAACAAATGTCTACTTTAAAAAAAAAAATCTCGAATAAACAACATAACTTTACACCTTAAGGAACTAGAAAAAGAAGAATAAACTAAGTGAAAGTTAGCAGAAGGAAGGAAATAACCAAGATCAGAGCAGAAATAAATGAACTGAAGAATATAAAAACAATAGAAAAGATCGATGAAACTAAGTTTTTCAATGAAACTAAGTGATTTTCTATAAAGATAAAATTGACAAACTCTTAGGTACATCAACTAAGAAAGAAAGGAGAAAATTCAAATAAAAGTATATGTGAAAGAAAAGACAAGGGCTCTCCTGCTGGCACAGTGGTTAAGAATCCGCCTGCCAATGCAGGCGACACGGGTTCAAGCCCTGGTCCAGGAAGAACCCACATGCCATGAGCAACTAAGCCCGTGCGCCACAACTACTGAGCCTGTGCTCTAGAGCCCACGAGCCACAACTACTGAGCCCATGTGCCACAACTACTGAAGCCCGTGCACCTAGAGCCCGTGCTCCGCAACAAGAGAAGCCACCACAATGAGAAGCCCGTGCACCACAATGAAGACCCAACGCAGCCAAAAATAAATACATAAATAAATAAAAGATATTACGATGGATATCACAGAAATACAAAGGATCATGAGACTACAATACACAATTATATGCCAAAAAATTGGATAACCTGGAAGAAATGGATAAATTTCTAGAAACACACAACCTACCAAGACTCATTCATGAAGAAATAGAAAATCTGAACAGACCAATAACAGTAAGAGACGGTAATCAAAAACCTCTCAACTAAGAAATGTCCAGGACCTGGTGGCTTCACTGGTGAATTCTACCAAATGTTTAAAGAAGAATTAATGCCAATCCTTTTCAAACTCTTCCCAAAAATCGAAGAGGAGGGAACACTTTCAAATTCATCTTACAAGGCTAGTGTTACCTGATAATGAATCCATACAAGGACACTACAGGAAGAGAAAATTACAGCCCTATGTCCCTGATGAACATAGATGCAAAAATCCTCAACAAAATACTAACAGATCAAATTCAACTTCACACTAGCAGAACCATACACCATGATCAAGTAGAATTTATTCCTTGGATGCAAGGATGGTTCAACATCCACAAATCAATTAATGTGATACACCACATCAACAAAATGAAGGATAAAGATCATAAAATCATCTGAATAGATGCAGAAAAAGCATTTGATAAAATCCAACACTCTTTCATGATAAAAACTGAATTAGATACAGATGGGATGTACCTCAACATAATGTTTATATATGACAAGCCCACAGCTAACATCATACTCAATGGTGAAAAGCTGAAAGCTTTTCCTCTAAGATCAGAAACAAGACAAGGATGCCTATTCTCACCACTTCTACTCAATATAGTACTGGAATTCCTAGGGAGAGTAATTAGGCAAGAAAAATAAATAAAAGGCATCCAAATCAGAAAGAAAGAAGTAAAATTGTCTCTGCAGAAGACATGATCTTACATATAGAAAACTCTAAAGAATCCACGAAAAGGCTGTTAAAAGTAATAAATGAACTCAGTAAAGTCACAGGATACAAAATCAGTATACAAAATTATTGTTTTTATGCACTAACAATGAGCTAGCCAAAAAAATAATAAATTAAGAAAACAACCCCATGTTTAATAGCACCAAAAATAATAATAAAGTACTTAGGAATAAATTTAACGAAGGAGGTGAAAGGTCTGTGCACTGAAAACTATAAAATATTGGTGAAAGAGATTAAGGAAGACACAAATAAATGCAAAGATATCCTGTGTTCATGGATTAGAAGAGTTAATATTGTTAAAATGTACATACCACTCAAAGCAATGTACAGAGTCAGCACAATCCTTATCAAAACTCCACTGGCTTTTTTCACAGAAATAGAAAAAAAAAATCCTAAAATCATATAGAACCACAGAAGACCCTGAATGGCCAAAGCAAGGATGATCAATTCATCATCAAAGAAGGTGCCAAGTATAGACAATGAGTAAAGGACAGTCTCTTCAATAAATGGTATTGGGAAAACTGGATATCCACATGCAGAAGAATGAAATTGGACCCTTATCTCACACCATATACAAAAATTAACTCCAACTTGGTTAAAAACTTGAACACAAGGCCTGAACTGTAAAACTAGTAGAAGAAACACAGAAAAAAAGGCTTCCCGACATTCGTGTGGGCAATTATTTCTTGGCTATGTTCCCAAAAGTGCAGACAACAAAAGCAAAAATAGAAAAATGAGATTCCATCAAACTAAAAAGCTTCTGCATAGCAAAGGAAACAATGAAGAGAATGAAGAGACAAACTATGGAATGGAAGAAAATATTTGGAAACCACACACCTGATAAAGGATTAATATCCAAAATATATAAGTAACTCAAACAACTTAATAGCAAGAAAACAAATAACCCAATTTTTTAAATGGGCAAAGGATTTAGATAGACACTTCTTTTTTTTTTAATTAATTAATTAATTTTTTATTTATTTATGGCTGTGTTGGGTCTTTATTTCTGTGCAAGGGCTTCCTCTAGTTGTGGCAAGCAGGGGCCACTCTTCATCGTGGTGCGCGGGCCTCTCACTATCGTGGCTTCTCTTGTTGTGGAGCTCAGGCTCCAGACGCGCAGGCTCAGTAATTGTGGTTCACGGGCCTAGTTGCTCTGCGGCATGTGGGATCTTCCCAGACCAGGGCTCGAACCCGTGTCCCCTGCATTGGCAAGCAGATCCCCAACCACTGCACCACCAGGGAAGCCCTAGATAGACACTTCTCAAAAGAAGACATACAAATGGTCAACAGGTGTATGATAAACGCTCAACATCACTAATCATCAAGAGAATGCAAATCAAAATCACAACATCACCTCACACCTGTTAGAAAGGCTATTATCAAAAAGACGAAAGATAACAAGTGTTGGCCAGGATGTGGAGAAAAAGGCACGCTTGAACACTGTTGGTGGGAATGTAAATTGGCATGGCCATTATGAAAAACAGTATGGAGGTTCTACAAAAAATTAAAAATAGAACTACCATCTGATCCAGCAATTCCACTTCTGGGTATATATCCAAAGGAAATGAAATTAGTATCTTGAAGAGATATCTGCACTCCCATGTTCACTGCAGCATTATTCACAACAGCTAAAATACAGAATCAACCTAAGTGCCCACTGACAGAAGAATGGATAAAGAAAATGTATACAGTATATACACACAGTGGGATATTATTCAGTCCTAAAAAAATAAGGAAATCCTGACATTTGTGAAAACATAGATGAACCTGGAGGACATTATGTGGAGGGAAATAAGCCAGGTACAGAAAGACAAGTACTGCATGATCTCACCTATATATGGAATTTTAAAAAGTCAAACTCAAGGAAGCAGAGAGTAGAATAGTGATTGCCAGGTAGTAGAGGGTAGGGGAAATGGGGAGATATTTGTTAAAGGGTACAAAATTTCAATTACGCCAGATGAATAATGTCTGGGAATCTAATGTACAGCATGGTGAATACAGGTAGTTTGCTAAGAGAGTAGATTTTAAATGTTCTCACCTCCAAAAAAGAAAAAAAAAGGTAACCACGTAGGATGATAAATATATTAATTAGCTTGACTGTGGTAATCATTTAACAATGTATACATATATCAATATATCACTTACACCTTAAATATATACATTTTTGTCAATTACACCTCAAAGAAGCTTTAAAAAATGATTAATATCTACTTCCAATATTGACACCTACTTAACAAAAATTAATGGCTAAGTATTAATTGCTAAATGAATGTAGAGCACCTAACAGTACAGCAGAGCACAAACAGTAGGTATATGACAGAAATGTGTATCATATTTACTTTTACAAAAGAAAAATTAAACTTTGATATTCTTATCACTTTCTATGGTGCAAACTTTGGTGAACACACACACACAGGTATATATGTGATTTCTTCATATGAATTAAAACAAATAAATTTATCAATTATCCCCCATCAAAAATAGAAAAACCCAGAAATGAAGCAGAAACACAAGAAATAATTTAAAATTAAAAAAAATATTTTGGAAATAAAGATGAAACTAAAGGGAATACGTATATGAATAATCACAACAAAGTTGCCTTAAAAAAAAAAGCAAGTTGAAATGAAGGATAATTTTAAAAATCAAAAAGAAATTAGCCATAAACTAAACATGTAACTACTTGTGACCCAGTAATTTTACTCCTAGGCATTTATCTCAGAGTAATGAAAACTTAAATTCACCCATAAACCTATGCATGAATGTTCTTAGCAGCTTTAGTTTTAAGCACCCCAAACTGGAACCAGCAAGGATGTCCTTCAACAAGTAAATGGTTAAATAAACTATGGTACAGGCATAGCTTGTTTTATTGAGCTTTGCTTTATTGTACTTTGCAGATATTGCATTTTTTACAAATTGAAGGTTTGTGGCAACTCTGTGTTGAGCCAGTCTACTGGTACCATTTTTCCTATAGCATTTGCTCACTTCATATCTCTCTCTGTGTCACATTTTGGTAACTCTCGCACTATTTCAAGCCTTTTCACTATTCTTATATTTATGGTGGTCTGTGATCTTTGATGTTACTATTGTAATTGTTGTGGGGCACCATGAACCACACCCTTATCAGGTGGTGAACTTAATCAATAAATGCTGTATGTGTCCTAACTGCTCCACCCACTAGCCGTTCCCGTCTCTCCCTCTCCTTGGGCTTCCCTATTCCCTGAGGCACAACAGTATGGAAATTAGGCCAATTAATAATCCTACAATGGCCTCTAAGTGTTCAAGTGAAAGGAAGAGTCACACGTCTCTCACTTTAAATCAAAAGCTAGGAGTGATTAAGCTTAGTGAGGAAGGGAGGTCAAAAGCCAAGAGAGAACGAAAGTTAGGCCTCTTGCGCTAAACAGCCATGTTGTCATTGCAAAGGAAAATTTCTTGAAGGAAATTAAAAGTGCTACTCCAGTGAACTCACAATGATAATAAAGCAAAAGAGCCGTACTGCTGATATGGAGAAAGTTTCAGTGGTCTAGATAGAAGATCAAATCAGCTACAACATTCCCTTAAGCCAAACCCTAACCCAGAGCAAGGCCCTAACTCTCTTCAATTCTATGAAGGCTGAGAGAGGTGAGGAATCTGCAGAAGAAAAGTTTGAAGTTAGCAGAGGTTGGTTCATGAGGTTGAAACAAGGTGAAACAGCAAGTGCTGATGTAGAAGCTGTAGCAAGTTATCCAGAAGATCTAGCTAAGATAATTAGTGAAGGTGGCTACACTAAACAACAGATTTTCAGCGTAGACAAAACAGCCTCCTTTTGGAAGAAGATGCCATCTAGGATTTTCATAGCTAGAGAGAAGTTAATGCCTGGCTTCAAAGCTCAAAGGACAGTCTGACTCTCTTGTTAGGGGCTAATGCAGCTGGAGACTGTAAGTTGAAGCCAATGCTCATTTACCATTCTGAAAATCTTAAGAATGATGTTAAATCTACTCTGCCTGTGCTCTATAAATGGAACAACAAAACCTGGATAACAGCACGTCTGTTTACAACATGGTTTACTGAATATTTAAGCCCACTGTTGAGACCTACTGCTCAGAAAAAAAGATTCCTTTCAAATTATTGCTGCTCATTAACAATGCACCTGGTTATCCAAGAGCTCTCATGGAAATGTATAATGAGATTAATGTTGTTTTCATGCCTGCTAACAAAACATCCATTCTGCAACCCAAATTCTTTTTGAAATTACCCAGGAGTAATTTCAACTCTCAAGTCTTATTTAAGAAATACATTCCCTAAGGCTATAGCTGTCATAGATTCCTCTGATGGATTTGGGCAAAGTAAACTGAAAACCTTCTGGAAAGGACTGACCATTCTAGATTCTGCTAACAACATTCATGCTTCACGAAAAAAGGTAAAAATATTAACATTAACAGGAGTTTGGGAGAAGTCAAGCCCAACCCTCACTGATGACCTCTGAGAGGTTCAAGACTTTGGTGGAAGAAGTAACTGCAGATGTGGTGGAAACAGCAAGAGAACTAGAATTAAAAGTAGAGGCTGAAGATGTGACTGAATTGCTGCAATCTGAGGATAAATCTTTAACGGATGAGGAGTTACTGCTTCTAGATGAGCAAAGAAAGTGGTTTCTTGAGATGGAATCTACTCCTGGTGAAGATGCTACAAAGACTGTTGAAATGACAGCAAAGCGTTTAGAATATCACATAAACTTAGTTAACAGAGTAGTGGCAGGTTTGAGAGGATCAACTCCAATTTTCAAAGAAATTCTACTGTGGGTAAAATGCTATCAAACAGCATTGCATGCTACAGAGAATTTGTTCATGAAAGGAAGAATTAATCGATGCAGCAAACTTCAATGTTGTCTTATTTTTAAAAACTGCCACAACCATTCCAACTTTCAGCAACTACCACCCTGATCAGTCAGCAGCCATGAACATCAAGGCAAGATCCTGTATCTACCAGCAAAAAGATTACAACTTGCTGAAGGCTCAGATGGTAGCATTTTTCATGATAAAGCACTTTTTAATTAAGGTATGTATATTTTTTAGACATAATGCTATTTCACACTTAAAAGACTACAATATGGTGTAAACATAATTTTTATATGCACTGGGAAACCAAAAAATTTGCGTGACTCACTTTATTGTGATATTAGCTTTATTGCAGTGGTCTGGAACTGAACCCACAATATCTCCAAGATACGCCTGTACATACATACCATGGCATACTACATAGCAATAAAAAGGAACAAACTACTGATACACCTAACAATTTAGATGAATGAATCTCCAGGAAATTATACTGAACGAAAAAGAAAAAGCCAGTTCCAAAAGGTTACATGCTATATAATTCCACATTTACATAATATTTTGAAATGACAAAATTTTAGAAATGGAGGACAGATGAATGGTTACCAGTGCT
This sequence comes from Balaenoptera musculus, assembly GCF_009873245.2. Taxonomy (NCBI): domain Eukaryota; kingdom Metazoa; phylum Chordata; class Mammalia; order Artiodactyla; family Balaenopteridae; genus Balaenoptera; species Balaenoptera musculus. The sequence continues at coordinate 77,495,623 of NC_045788.1, read as the reverse complement.
TAGGGAGAAGCTGAAGGTGAGAGGGTAGGAGGTGGTTATAATTATAAAAAGGCAACACAAGGTATCCTTGTGGTGTTAGAATTGTTCAATATCTTAACTATGGTGGTGGATACAGGAACCTACACATAGGTGATAAAATTTTATAGAACTTAACATACACGAATACAAATAAAATTGGGGAATGTATTATCAGCATCCTGGTTGTGATATTATACAATAGTTTTCTAAAATGTTACCATTGAAGGAAACTGAACAACGCATACAAGGTATCTCTCTGTATTATTTATTAGAATTGTATGTGAATCCACAATTATCTCAATTTAAAAAAGAAAAAGATTAAACTAAATGTGATATCTTACGATAATACCGTGGAATAGAAAAAGGACATCAATGGAGAAATAAGTGAAATCCAAAGTATGGAGTTTAGTTAATAGTAATGCACCAGTGTTGATTTCTTAGTTTTGACAAATGCACTTTTCTACTGTAACATGCTAACATTAGAGAATACGGGGTGAGAGGTATACTGAATTCTGAACTATCTTTGCATATTTTCTATAGTAAATTTAAAATTGTTCCTAATGCTTTGTTTCTTAAAAAATTCAAAGAAATAAATAGTAAAGAAGGAATCAAGAGAAAGTGATAAATATTGCAGATAAGCAATGAGGATAATAGGATCCCCTGAAAAAGAAAAACAAAGCAAAGGTACAGAACAAACGCAAAAAACAAAAGCCAAGAGCACTTATCTGAAATTTTAAAAGATTTGAAGTTACATATTGAAAGAGGCCACCAGATACCTGAGAATATCAACAGAATGACCAACAAGACATTCTAGTAAAATTAATGGACTTAAAAAGAATTCTTTGAGGTTTAGGCTGAAATGTGACTTACAAGCAAAAAAAAAAAAAAAAAAAAAGACTATGGTCAGACTTTTCAGCAGCAATGTTTTTGCCAGAAAAAAAAATAGAGTTACAGATTTGAGATATTTAAGGAAAAAAAATGTGAGCTAAGGATTTTTATTTTCAGCAAAAATGACCTTCAGATATAAAGAGCACACACAGAATGTTACCAACTTGCAAGAAAATTAATGAAAAATTTTCCCAGGAGCCTTTCCTAAGGCATCTATTAGAAAAAAAGCTTGAGATAACCAAAATGACTAAAGAAACATCATCATAAGGACTGGTGTGAGCACTAAATATGTTACTCATAGAACTAAGGCTGGGATGGAGACAGCATAGTATTTAATGATTATATGCTCTGACAACATATAGGGCTCCAATTTTTAAAAATGGGGAAAATGTAAATAGCATATACAAAATAAAACTTATAAAAATTTTAACAACCCAAATTGGTGGCAGTCATTATCATTATTATTCCTTGACTATTATATGTGTCCTGTGGAATTAAGTGAGCAATTATGGGCATAATAATTCTATCATATAGTCATTATGAAAAAAGGAGATAGACATATAACACAAAAGAAATTAAGAACCCCAAAATAAAAACTAATCTTGAATTTGAATCAAAAGTACCAGTATGGGGCTTCCCTGGTGGCGCAGTGGTTGAGTCTGCCTGCCAATGCAGGGGACACGGGTTCGAGCCCTGGTCTGGGAGGATCCCATATGCCGCGGAGCAACTAGGCCCGTGAGCCACAATTACTGAGCCTGCGCGTCTGGAGCCTGTGCTCCGCAACAAGAGAGGCCGCGATAGTGAGAGGCCTGCGCACCGCGATGAAGAGTGGCCCCCGCCCGCCACAACTAGAGAAAGCCCTCGCATAGAAACGAAGACCCAACACAGCCAAAAATAAATAAATTAATTAATTTTTTTAAAAAAAGTACCAGTATGAACCTACAAGGTATTTTATCTTAGTACATATATTTTCCTAGCTCTGTCCATTGAAAAACACTATGACAAACTGAGAAGCAATAAGTATTTCTAGTCTTGAAATACTATTCCCCAGTTTAAAAACAATTTTTTTTTAATAGGAGGGCTTCTTAGAGAAATGGCTGATTTCAATTCTGAAGCAGGAAATGGTAAAAAATGAGCCTGAAACATTTTTTCATACAAAATAGCAAAGAAGCTATCAAAGACTAACATAGAGTCATGTCAAAAGGATCCAGGAGCCAAACTGAAGAAGTTCCCACAGGCCAAAGGAACAACTGAGTTTCTAATAAGATTATGAATTAAATTGCAACAGATATTTAAATCCACCGAAAATATTTAAATTCACAAGTTCATAATAATAATGAACTGGTCATCATCTGAACTAAGTATCGTGAAAACTAGGTTAAGTACAAGGATTTATCTTGTCTTTTCTATTTGGACTTTGCCTTATGACTCCATGATGCAAGAGTGATTTCTATAGCTGTTGACATTAAAGGAATAACATGGAAGTGTAAAAGGATGGGCACCTCAGGCCCAGTTAGGGTCTTTAGGTAGCTCAGAGATTGGGAACTTGAGGGCAAGAGAGCCACTAAGTAGCCATGCTTAAGCTAAACGAAGAAAGATGGAGCTCTGCCTCTGAGAGGCTCACTGTAGGATAGAAATGGGCAAATGCATATATAAAAATTAGCAGGGCTTCCCTGGTGGCGCGGTGGTTGAGAATCTGCCTGCTAATGCAGGGGACACGGGTTCGAGCCCTGGTCTGGGAGGATCCCACATGCCGCGGAGCGGCTGGGCCGGTGAGCCACAACTACTGAGCCTGCGCACCTGGAGCCTGTGCCCCGCAGCAGGAGGGGCCGCGATAGTGAGAGGTCTGCGCACCGCGATGAAGAGTGGTCCCCGCTTGCTGCAACTAGAGAAAGCCCTCGCACGAAACGAAGACTCAACACAGCCAAATAAATAAATAAAGTAGCTATTAATTTAAAAAAAAATTAGTAAAGGGGAAAAGATATAGTAATAAATTCATGTAAGGAATATCTGTGACTACTGGACAAGCAATGCTCTTGCTGTTGTTTTATAAAGCACCAGAATCATGAATAGCAATTTGGAAAAAGAATAAAATGAAGAGCTTCATGCCAAGGTCAGGGTTCAATAAAACATTCAGGCAAATAAAACAATCCCTCAAAGTCAATGCTGGCCACACCTATAAATTCTGCCACAGGATCCCAACACTTCTGTGTTGAGGTGGCATTTAGAATTCCATGAGTCTTATTTTCTCAGTATTCACTGCTAATTATTTTCAAAATATCTACTTGGTGTGGAGCATTATGCTAAGAACCACAAAAATATAAAAAGAAATATAAGGCATGCCCCAACCACAGAGAACCTAGTACAAAATGCATGGGAAAATAAAGTAACTGAAGACAGTGAGCACATGCCTATGACTACATGCATACGCACCATTTGCTTTGGAATTTAAATCACATTTTCCCACAGGAACAACAACACAGAAAATGGCTGTATTTCCAGATCACTCCTCAAACTCACTCAATGTATGTTTAGCTGAGCCTCAGTAGTTTTCCTTAATTCTAAGTGATCCTCAACCAGTTTGAGAAGCTGATAGGAAATGGTGCTATATAGCTGGGAAAAGCATATGCAATATTATGATATAATTTTACAATTAGAAAATGGAAAACTAGTTTTCATGACACAAAAAAACCTGTTTTTATTAAACAAATTTGGAAGTAAACGGTAGCTATAATTTATATACACAGTACTATGTACTAAATATTACTCCAATTGCTTTATATATAATAACTTATTTATCCTCATCATTTTACTCATTTTATTTTTAAAACAACCCCAAGGAGGAGTTCTATCAATATCCCTAGTATTAAAGTGTGTAAGGCATAGGGAAGTTAAGTAATCTTCCCAGTCACAGAGCTCGACAAAGCTTCTTTACTGGTAGAGATTCAGAAGATAACCTATTTTCTGAGCAACCTCATCACCCAACATTCTTCACTGGGGCTGAAAATAGTGCTGGAGGCATGAGGGCACTCGTATACTTGCATATACTGACAGTTATATAACCACTAGACTAAAATGAAATGACTCACAGTAGTAGGGCTCTAAAGAATTCCGTATTGTTTATACCATAGATAGGCTCATGCAAGGGAACAAAGGATATTTGCACATGGATATTCACTACAGCAGTGGTTTTTGTTTGTTTGTTTTTAAGAGAGTTTATTTTTACTTTTGAAAATTTTTGGCCTCGAGGCATGCAGGATCTTAGTTCCTGGACCAGGCATCAAACCTGTGCCCCCTGCAGTCGAAGCACAGAGTCTTAACCACTGGACTGCCGGGGAAGTCACTACAGCAGTGTTTGTGATGACTAATGACTGAAAACAATATCAATGTCCATCAATAGGGGACAGGCTAAATACATTTTGATATTTCTACAGGGGAATGCTGTACAGCCTTTTAAAAGAATGGGGTAGTTTTATACTTATGGATATGGAAAAAATACCTTATAGTATAAAGTGGAAAAAAAAATGTGTAGAATAGCAGGTATATTATGATTCAACTTGTTTGAGAGAGAAAAGGAGAGGGATATATATTATACATGTGCTTGAATATAATCAGAAATTTTCTTAAGAATAAACATTATTTACAGTGCTTACTTCTGGGAAATAGGGAATGTGGAAAAGGATCAGTACATAGAGGAGAAAGAGATTTTTGTTTTTATATTATATCCTTTTGTATTGAATTTACTTTTACCAAAAGCACATATTGCTGATTTTAAATTAGCTTAATTAAAAATGGAGTATTGTAGAGCTTAACATCCTTTCATATAGTGGTTCCTAACAATATACTAGAAGGTAATGATCAGTGGTGAGATGTGTCCCAAATAATTTATTTCTAATATAGTTAAGCTAGAGAAGTTTATGAATGATTTTTTATAAACAAGAATAAAATCAACATCCTTTTAATTAATCCACTAATGTAACGGGGAAAAAAAGAGAGACTTTAATATTCAAGCAGAGGGAAAAGAGAATTATATCCTAAGGATGATTATTTTTAGAAGAGGCTGCATCTCAGAGGAATGGAGGTCCTCAAAAATAATAAAATAATAATAATAAATTAAAATAAAAGAAAAAGGATTCCCCCAATCTGGAAGTCCTCAGAGATGCAAACACCTTTCTAAATAAATAAGGAAACATCTTTATGTGATCCCCAGATTGGGTTGGGAGTGTGCCAGAAAATGGGCAAGAATTTGTTTTCATCCTTTTAAATATGTATGTTTTTGTATATTTTATAAGTAATATATTTACAGTGTTATTCATACATTATTTATAATTAAATATACAGTATTTAGAGGATGGTTGCTCAAAAAAAAAGTTTTACTGATAGGGCAAGCAATTAAAAATGTTTGGAAACTACTGATGCAGTCCAACAAATTTAATGCAGTGAAGAGGAAAGCATTAAATGGCCATTCCATGGTCAAAGGATGAAAAATAAAAGCTGTGAAACAGTCAGTGTACAACGTCTGCAATTTTTTGACCATTCACAATCATTCTGACCATCCAAATTTAATTACTTCATTCTTCTGAAAAGGCCTCCAGCCTTTCTGCGGGGAGTTCTCCACTGCCATCTTGCACAGAACTGTGAGAGTCTTTAAAAGCTCAGAAAGCTTCCAACTACCTCCAAAAGTGAAAGTACTTATCCAGTGATTTTTATATATCTCTGCCCCACTCTTAAACTGTCCTCTCCCCACAGACCAACTGGAACTCTTTGCGTAAATCAGACAAATACATTCCTCATTTGTCGAGGGGCTCATCCTCTGCTTCACACTCCTACGCACCACTCCTGTTACGCAGAATAAACATCCTCCACACCACCAAATCAAGTTCTTTTTCCTCCAGAACTCTATTCAGGGTTCCCATTCCTCTAACTGCCTGACCACCTCTGATTCCTGGGACTTTAGTGTTGATGGGATCGCAAGGATCTTCCCTCTCTCCCAATCTCTCCAGCAACTCATTAGCAGGATCATTCGTCAGGCCCTCGTTTGAGTTACTGTCGCCAATGTTTCTGCGATCTCTGCCCTCAAGACTTTCGGTTTGTCTGGGTCCCGCCCCCCCTTCCCGACACTAAGTTTGTTTAGGGCCTCAGCGCAGGGGTCTGGCAGGTTCTCTCCGACGTCAGCTGTTGCGTACACAGGTCAGCCTGAGCAGGCCGCTCAGGGAACAAGGCCGTCCTGACAGGACCGACCGGAGCGCCTTTCTCCGTCGCTCCCGGAGGAAAAACGTCCTGGGGATGGGGTAGACAGCGCATATGTGCCTAGAGGCCACACAGGGCGACCCCGAAGCCATCTGGCGGGGCCAGCTGGCGTGTGGCCGATTAGAACTAGGCCTGGTAGGTGAAGGAAGGCGGACTGAACGGCCGGATCCGGGACTGAATCAGGATGGGGAGGGAACCCGAGTGTGGCTGCTTTGGCAGCCCCGCGGGCCCTGTGGCGGGGGTGACCGTTACAAGGCTCAAGGAGGCGAAGAGTTGGGGAGCGTCCCCCACTCACCTGGAAGAGGCTGTCGCCGGAGGCTCCAGCTGCCCCCCTCCCAAATTTAAGCCACGTCAGCTCGGGAATCCCGTACGCGACACCTACCGCTGCAGCGCCCCGCCAAGGGACTCAACCACTGGCAGTTGGGACGGAAAACGGGATTAGGCTATGGACCAATCAGGACTATCAGCAGAGCGTTACCAGGGAGACCAGGCACGCCTTGTTTGTAACTAACCCATCAACAATGACAGAGACCAATCAACGTCGGGAAGTGCTTCGCTTCCTCAAAGAAACAGCCAATAGACTCTAAAGAGTGGAGGAGGGGCGGAGTCAGACGGGAGCAAGTGTTCCGGAAGAAAATCTAAGGAAGAGCCGGAAATGCCGGGAGGGCGGGCGTTCTGGTAAGGTCAGGTGTTGATGGGACGGCCGATTTCTTCTCATTCCTCCGCGGGGTTGGCGGTGCCTGACCCGGGTTAGGGCTTGGGCTTTTGGTGAGACACTGCACCCCGGGAAACCAGCTGCCGTTAGGATTGTTGAATGAGCTGTGAAGGGAGTGGGGATGTGGGTTTTGCTCTTAGAGTCAAAATATTAGAGCCAGAAGGTAGGTGGTCTAATATGACTTTTTCATTTTACTGATGAAAAATGAGAACCAGTTTAAAGTGACTTGTCCAAAGACAAACAGCGACTGACTGATGGAACTCGGACAAGAACCTGGCATCTGTATGAAAGGATCAGAGATGTTTTTAAGGACATGAATGAGAGAGAATAGTGAATACTAGGAAATGCCTTTTAGGAAGTGGGGCTTGAACTGGCCCTTAAACAGAGGTTGAGGGTTTGAGGGCTTGGGTCCTGGAATGGGAGTCAGTGAGGCGCTCCAGTAATAGTCACAGAAAACATGCTTGCTCTCCTTAAGCCCCTAAGGAAAGGGGGAAAGTAGCCAGTTCCTGTGATTTAAGGCACTCTCTTGACGATGAGTATTTGAATTTATTGAGCCTTACTGTGTACCAGGCACTCAGCCCACTATATGCATCCTCACCCTAGTGCTTACATAACCCTTTGAGGTTCGAACATCAGTAAGGCCTTTGCTGGCTACCCATCTAAAATTGTAGTCCCCTGTAATCACTGTGTACTGTTCTTAGACCTGGAGATATAGCTGAGATCAAGAAACAAAAGTTCCTGCCCTTTTGAAAATAATAATTTAGTGAGGAGAGAGAAAATAAACAGTTGGCCCTTGAACAACACAAGTGTGAATTGCACGGGTCCACTTATACACTGATTTTTTTTCAGTAATAAATACTACACTGTCTGGCCTGGTTGAACCCATGAACAGAACCACCTGTAAGGAAGAAACACGTATAGGGAGAACCAACTCCCTAATTTATTCTGGGGTTTACGACTACAGAGGGTCAGTGCTCCTAATTCCCACGTTGTTCAAGGGTCAACTGTAATATGGTAGATGGCAAAATGCTTAGGAAAAATGCAAGCAGAGATGGGGTATAGTGGGTGCAGGGGACTGCAATTTTAGAAAAACTGAGACCAGGCATGTTGGCTTTTGCTTCATTCTCTTGTGCTTCTTAAAACTTGGAATGTAAAGGGCAGCCCTTCCAGGGCCCAACATGAGCCAGGGCTTGCAGGGCTTATTCTGCAGGCTCTCCAAGAGATTTTATTTGAGGTCAGTGAGCAAGGGAATGTTGCTGTATATCAACTGCAGCTGTTGAGGGTTGAGGCACCCAGCTGACTGCATCAACAGCTGAAATTGCTCCCTGATGATGTGCAGACCTTTCATGTAGCTGGTCTCTGTGAGTTATATTTAAATACAGTCATTAAATAAAATCCTCACTAATCAGGATTCCCTAGTGGTAAAGAAGTCTAACTTATGAGATCTGGATTTTGTATGAAAGTATCTGTGTATACTTACCCACAGAGGTCTGGGTCTTTATCTATATTCCCCTAGGTCAGCAAAAATCCCAGAAGGATCCAGAGTGTACCAAATACCCAATACTCAAAGCCTAAGAAAAGACTGTTCTGAAATCCCTAGCCCTCATAAGTAGTAAGTCATGGGAAGTCATAGGTCACTATCATAAGTCACTGTCTCCTCTGGAAGTGCAGAGATGCCTGTGCATACTTTGGTGCCCATTTATTGACTAGGGCCTGCCTACAGAATGCAGCCACAGTAGACGGGAACTGGTGTCCCACCTGTGTTGAGGACAGAGGGACTGCCGTTGTGTGAATTGTTTGGGCTTTGTTCTGGTGTCCCAAGGAGGCCAATATGACATGGGGTAGATTTCAGGCCATTTGTCTCCATGTCGCAGTTGGTAGTCATCCTTCATACCAATTAACTCCTAGAAACAGATGCCAGAGGAAGCTCTACAGGAATTGGGACTTTTGTTCTCCCGACTTTCCTCCTGGGAATGTCGGCACTCCTGATTAAGCACTAGACCCATGGAGAGACTGAGCTGACGTTAGGAAAACTGAGACCAGGCCTGATGATTTCCAGCTTCCTGTACTCCTTAAAACTTGAAATGTACAGCAACCCTTGATGTGTTTTTTTCCAGCCCAGCTCCAGTTTTTGCTCTCCATGGGTCCCTGTAGATAGTCTCTCTTTGATGATGGAAGAGATTAGGATTTGGGGGCTCTTCTGTCTGTGGAGCTGCAGGTGTCTCCTTGCCTCCTGCTGGATGAACTTTGGGATGGGGACCAAGGATGGCAGGTTGTTTCTTGAGAAGGCTATAAGTGTGGAATGAGTAGATGTCCTGATTCAGGCTTCTCAGAGGCATCAGAGATGCCTGAGGGATACAGAAACTTGCTGATTTATGCTCTTATCTTGCTATTAAGGCCCTGGTACCTGTCTTTCAGCTCTTGCTGAGCATCCTCAAGCAGCAGCAGTTTTGCCCAAAGGTGGGCAGGGCTAAGCAGAAACCCTGGCACATGGGAGAACAGGAGAACTGAAGAGGCCAGACATCGTTGCCTGGAAGATGGCAAGAGTTGTCTCCCAGCTCTTGCTAGGATCTGCTCCTCTGACAGCTGAAGAAGAAACCACTGTTAAAACTCCCCCTGTGTCTTCAGGGGCTACAGATGCTATAACTGTTTGACTCAAAGGCCTGGAATAATCCAGGCTCCAGGAGAATTGATTGAGGCCTCTTCTAACTTCAAGAGTCTTCCCCCACAGAATCAGCAGGCTCTGGATACTTCATGGAACATGTGGAGCCAGGCAGAAAATCTTGGAAACCCTGGTAGGCAAAGGGTGGGAATGGCTGAAACAAGTGGAATTATTCTCTATAGGGGATGAAGCCACGGTAGTTTGTAGAGGAGAAGCAACATTTATGCCACAAGAACTCAGTTACTATTTCTATATGAATTGTTACTGAGCATTTACAATATGTGAGGAAGTCATATGGGGAGCAGTGGTGACTTTCTCATCCTGAGGCACCTAGAGCCAAGGGCATGAGGAACCTGAAATCAAAGAGAAGAAAATTCCTAAGAGATGTAACCATACAGCTCTTATTCAGCATTGATTCAACAAATACTAAGCACAGACCATATGTCAGGCACTTTATGTGGCTTATTTTTTATCTGGGATCTAAGAATAAATCTCGGTCCTTTAAGCAGGCTTTGTGATGGAGACTTCTCTAGCCCATCAATTTGAAGAATGTTCTTATCATGTATCTTAGCGGATGTGGTAGGCCCCTTTTTTGGAGAACTACCAAGTACTATAAAAGTCCCTCAGGATACAACTATATTTAATGATTAATATACTACCACAAAGAGGTCACTAGAACTCAAGTTACATATCAAGTTGACATCTCTGATATGCTTCATAGGTACTTTCAAGGACTGTATCACTAAAGCCTACCCTCATCAATATTCCTAGTCTAGAATATCACCAAGACTAACAAAGTTACGCCACTACTGCTGATATAACTAATAAATTTGCATGTAGAGCTGATATTGTGAGAATGTCTGTAGACCTCCTAAACATCTCTAAATTGTCCTAGGTGTGTCCTGCTCAATGAACTCTCCTTGATCTTTATTAGAAGATTTCTTTAACAATTAAGAGATTTTCTGCATTTATTACTGTAGAGCTCTACGCATGCTGTTTAGGAAGATGTATTCAACCTAGAGTCAAAACTAAGATATTAATAGGTTTTGTATAACCAGCAGTTAACAGTCTCTCTTCTGATCTCTGAAGGAAGTGCAGCCCTAGCCTTTCTCTCCTGCTTCATTCCTCTCAGCCTTCAAGATTACCAACCTTCTAATGTCCTTGCCTTACACACATTTTAATTAGGCTGACAGGCACAAGAAATACAGGCTGATTAATATGAGTGAAAGATTTGGCTGCATAATTTATAGACCCAGTAATAAGACACCTTTTAGGACTCTTGTAAGGACACAGGTGTTGAGTCTCTGCTCCCTTGGAGACTCTTTTCCAATAAGATACATGACTTCTTTATGCCTGTGTGGTGCTGAGGGTTGCACATTCTAGAGACAGCCATCGAGGACCTTGCCTCAACTCGCTCTCTCTTTTTTTTTTTAATATTTATTTATTTGGCTACACCAGGTCTTAGTTGCAGCACACGGGATCTTCGTTGTGGTGTGCGAGATCTTTAGTTGCAGCATGCAGGATCTTTTAGTTGTGGCATGCGGGATTTAGTTCCCTGACCAGGAATTGAGCCCAGGCCCCCTGCATTGGGAGGATGGAGTCTTAACCACTGGATCACCAAGAAAGTCCCTCAACTCTCTTGTCTTCTCTATGTCTTATGGGCATCCTATGAAGCCAATTTATTCATTCCATATTTATTACTTTAACTTGATTTATTTTTTTAATCTTTCTATTCTGCCTATTAGATATTTTTTTGAGTGTATTACATGAGAATTCAAAGCACTTAAAATTGCTTGGGTCTCTTAATGGGAGGGCAAGACCACTTTTCCATGTGTGCTAGCCAAATCTGCACTCAACAAATAGTTACCAAATGCCTTCTTCATAATATATTGGTTCAATAGGTATACTATTTTTTCATTCCCTCTTCATGGAACACTCCCCTTCTACTCCTTGAGCTACTCAATTCATTCTTTTTTTTTTAAATTAATTTATTTATTTATTTATTTTTGGCTGTGTTCGGTCTTCGTTTCTGTGCGACGGCTTTCTCTAGTTGCGGCAAGCGGGGGCCACTCTTCATCACGGTGCGTGGGCCTCTCACTATCGCGGCCTCTCTTGTTGCGGAGCACAGGCTCCAGACGTGCAGGCTCAGTAATTGTGGCTCACGGGCCCAGCCGCTCCGCAGCATGTGGGATCTTCCCAGACCAGGGCCCGAACCCGTGTCCCCTGCACTGGCAGGCAGACTCTCAACCACTGCGCCACCCGGGAAGCCCCATTCTTTTTTTTTTTTAATCATAAAATTCTTTATTTTTTTTCTATCCACTTTATATTTTATTTTCTATATTTAAAATTTTTAAAATTTTATATTGGAGTATAGCCAATTAACAATATTGTGATAGTTTCAGGTACACAGCGAAGCAACTCAGCCATACATATACATGTATACATTCTCCCCCAAACTCCCCTCCCATCCAGGCTGCCACATAACATTGAGCAGAGTTCCCTGTGCTATACAGTAGGTCCTTGTTGGTTATCCATTTTAAATATAGCAGTGTGTACATGTCGATCCCAAACTCCCTAACTATCCCTTTCCCCCACCCTTCCCCCCAGTAACCTTAAGTTGTTCTCTAGGTCAGTGAGTCTGTTTCTATTTTCTAAATAAGTTCACTTGTATCATATCTTTTTAGGTTCCACATATAAGGGATATTGTATGATATTTCTCTTTCTCTATCTGACTTACTTCACTCAGTATGGCAATCTCTAGGTCCATCCATGTTGCTGCAGATGGCATTATTTCATTCTTTTTAATGGCTGAGTAATATTCCATTGTATATATGTACCACATCCTCTTTATCCATTCCTCTGTCAATGGACATTTAGGTTGCTTCCATGTCTTGGCTATTGTAAACAGTGCTGCAATGAACACTGGGGTGCATGTATCCTTTCAGACCATTTTTCTCTGGATATATGCCCAGGAGTGGGATTGCAGGGTCATATGGTAGCTCTGTTTTTAGTTTTTTAATGAACTATTCTCCATACTGTTCTCCAAAGTGGCTGTACCAATTTACATTCCCACCAACAGTGTAAGAGGGGTCCCTTCTCTCCAAACCCTCTCCAGCATTTACTGTTTGTGGATTTTTTGATGATAGCCATTTTGACTGGTGTGAGGTGATATCATAGTTATTGCATTTCTCTAATAATTAGTGATGTTGAACATCTTTTCATGTGCCTCTTGGCCATCTGTATGTCTTCTTTGGAGAAATGTCTATTTAGGTCTTCTGCCCATTTTTTGATTGGGTTGTTTGTTTTGAGGATATTAATCCTTATGAACTGTTTGTAAATTTTGGAGTCTAATCCCTTGTCAGTCACATCATTTGCAAGTATTTTCTCCCACTCCGTGAGTTGTCTTGTCATTTTGTTTATGGTTTCCTTTGCTGTGCAAAAGCGTTTGAGTTTAATTATGTCCCATTTGTTTATTTTTGTTTTTATTTCCATTATTCTGGGGGACAAATCGAAAAAAATATTGCTGTGATTTATGTCAGAGAGTGTTCTGCCTATGTTTTCCTCTAGGAGTTTTATAGTGTCTGGTCTCACATTTAGGTCTTTAATCCATTTTGGGCTTATTTTTGTCCATGGTGTTAAAGAATTATCTATTTTCATTTTTTTAGTGTAGCTGTCCAGTTTTTCCAGCTCCATTTGTTGAAGAGACTGTCTTTCCACCATTGTGTAGTCTTGCCTCCATTGTCATAGATTAATTGACCATAGGTGTGTGGGTTTATTTCTGGGCTTTCTATCCTGTTCCATTGATCTATATGTCTATTTTTGTGCCAGTACCATACTGTTTTGACAACTATAGCTTTGTAGTATAGTCTGAGGTCAGGGAGTCTGATTCCTCCAGCTCCGTTTTTCTTTCTCAAGGTTGCTTTGGCTATTCGGGGTCTTTTGTATCTCCATACAAATTTTATGATTTTTTGTTCTACTTCTGTGAAAAATGCCATTGGTAATTTGATAGGAATTGCATTGAATCTGTAGATTGCCTTGGGTAGTATACTCATTTTGACAATATTGATTCTTCCAATCCAAGAACATGGTATATCTTTCCATCTGTTTGTGTCTTCTTTGATTTCTTTCATCAGTGTCTTATAGTTTTCAGGGTACAGGTTTTTTGTCTCCTTAGGTAGGTTTATTCCTACGTATTTTACTCTTTTTGATGCGATGGTAAATGGGATTGTTTCTTGAATTTCTCTTTCTGATCTTTCATTGTTAGTGTATAGAAATGCAACAGATTTCTGTTTATTAATTTTGTAACCTGCAACTTTACCAAATTCATTGATGAGCTCTAGTAGTTTTCTGGTAGCATCTTTAGGATTTTTTATGTATAGTATCATGTCATCTGCAAACAGTGACAGTTTAACATCTTCTTTTCCAGTTTGGATTCCTTTTTCTTCTCTGATTGCCATAGCTAGGACTTCCAAAACTATGTTGAATAAAAGCGGCAAGAGTGGACATTCTTGTCTTCTTCCTGATCTTAGAGGAAATGCTTTCAGCTTTTCACCATTGAGTATGATGTTAGCTGTAGGTTTGTTGTATATGGCCTTTATTAGGTTTAGGTATATTCCCTCTATGCCCACTTTCTGGAGAGCGTTTATCATAAATCGGTGCTGGATTTTGTCAAAAGCTTTTCTGCATCTATTGAGATGATCATATGGTTTTTATTCTTCAATTTGTTGATGTGGGGTATCACACTGATTGATTTGTGGATATTGAAAAATCCTTAGATCCCTGGGATAAATCCCACTTGATCATGGTGTATGATCCTTTAAATGTATTGTTGAATTCAGTTTGCTAGTACTTTGTTGAGAATTTTTGCGTCTGTGTTCATCAGTGATATTGGCCTGTAATTTTCTTTTTTTTTGTGGTATCTTTGTCTGGTTTTGGTATCAGGGTGATGGTGGCCTCATAGAATGAGTTTGGGAGTGTTCCTCCCTCTGCTATATTTTGGAAGAGTGTGAGAAGGATAGGTGTTATCTCTTCTCTAAATGTTTGATAGAATTTGCCTCTGAAGCCATCAGGTCCTGGACCTTTGTTTGTTGGGAGTTTTTTAATCACAGTTTCAATTTCAGTGCTTGTGATTAGTCTGTTCATATTTTCTATTTCTTCCAGCTTCAGTCTTGGGAGACTGTACCTTTCTAAGAATTTGTCCATTTCTTCCAGGTTGTCATTTTATTGGCATATAGTTGCTTGTAGTAGTCTTTTATGATCCTTTGTATTTCTGTGGTGTCAGTTGTAACTTCTCCTTTTTCATTTCTAATTTTATTGATTTGAGTCCTTGCCCTTTTTTTCTTGATGATTCTGGCTAAATGTTTATCAATTTTGTTTGTCTTTTCAAAGAAGCAGCTTTTAGTTTCATTGGTCTTTGCTATTGTTTTCTTTGTCTCTATTTCATTTATTTCTGCTCTGATCTTTATGATTTCTTTCCTTCTACTAACTTTGGGGTTTGTTCTTCTTTCTCTAGTTTCTTTAGGTGTAAGCTTAGGTTGTTTATTTGAGATTTTTCTTGTTTCCTGAGGTAAGATTTTATTGCTATAAACATCCCTCTTAGAACTGCTTTTGCTGCATCCCATAAGTTTTGGATCATTGTGCTTTCATTTTCATTTGTCTCTAGGTATTTTTTAATTTCTTCAGTGATCCATTGGTTGTTTAGTAGCATATTGTTTAGCCTCCACGTGTTTGTGTTTTTTATAGTGTTTTTCCTTGTAGTTTATTTCTAATCTCATAGTGTTGTGATCGGAAGAAATGCTTGATATGATTTCAGTTTTCTTAAATTTACCGAGGTTCGTCTTGTGGCCCGGCATATGGTCAATCCTGGAGAATGTTCCGTGTGCACTTAAGAAGAATGTGTATTCTGCTGCTTTTGGATGGAATGTTCTATCAATTAAGTCCCTCTGGTCTAATGTGTCACCTAAGGCCTATGTTTCCTTATTGATTTTCTGTCTGGATGATCTTTCCATTGATGAAACTGGCTTCTTAAAGTCCCCCACTATTATTGTGTTACTGTCGATTTCTCCCTTTATGGCTGTTAGTATCTGCCTTATATATTTAGGTGCTCCTATGTTGAGTACATATATATTTATAATTGTTATGTCTTCTTCTTGGATTGATCCCTTGATCATTATGTAGTGTCCTTCTTTGTTTTTTATAACAGTCTTTATTTTAAAGTCTATTTTGTCTTATATGAGTATTGCTACTCCAGCTTTCTTTTGATTTCCATTTGTGTGGAATACCTTCTTCCATCCCCTCACTTTCAGCCTGTATGTGTCCCTGTATGAGGTGAGTCTGTTTTAGACAGCGTATATATGGGTCTTGTTTTTGTATCCACTCAGCCAGTCTGTGTCTTTTGGTTGGTGCATTTAATCCATTTACATTTAAGGTAATTATCAATATATGTATTCCTATGGCCATTTTCTTAATTGTTTTGTGTTTGTTTTTGTAGGTCTTTTTTCTTCCCTTCCTCTTGTTCTCTTCTCTTGTAGTCTGATGAACATCTGTAGTGTTGTGTTTGGGTTGCTTTTTCTTTTTCATGTGTGTATCTATTGTAGTTTTTGGGTTTGCTGTTCCCATGAGGTTTTGCTATAGCAGTGTATATATGTACAAGGTTTTTTTTAGTTGCTAGTCTCTTTCCCACCTAGAGGAGTTCCTTTAGCACTTGTTGCAAAGCTGGTCTGGTGGTGCTGAATTCTCTTAGCTTTTGCTTGTCTGTAAAGCTTTTGATTTCTCCATCAAATCTGAATGAGAGACTTGTTGGGTAGAGTATTCTTGGTTGTAGTTTCTTCCCTTTCATCACTTTAAATATTTCCTTGCCACTCCCTTCTGGCTTGCAGAGTTTCTGCTGAGAAATCAGCTGATAATCTTATGGGGATTCCCTTGTATGTTATTTGACATATTTCCCTTGTTGATTTTAATATTTTTTTCTTTGTCTTCAATTTTTGTCAATTTTTTTACTATGTGTCTCAGTGTGTTCCTCCTTGGGTTTATCCTGCCTGGGACTCTCTGCCCTTCCTGAACTTGGTTGACTGTTTCCTTTCCCATGTTAGGGAAGTTTTCCGCTATTATCTCTTCAAATATTTTCTCAGGTCCTTTCTCTCTCTCTTCTCCTTCTGGGACCCCTATAATGTGAATGTTGCTTCATTTAATGTTGTCCCAGAGGTCTCTTAGGCTGTCTTCATTTCTTTTCATTCTTTTTTCTTTATTCCATTCCATGGCAGTGATTTCCACTATTCTGTCTTCCAGGTCACTTATCCATTCTTCTGCCTTATTTATTCTGCTATTGATTCCTTATACTGTATTTTTCATTTCAGTTATTGTATTGTTAATCTCTGTTTGTTCTTTAGTTCCTCTAGATCTTTGTTAAACATTTCTTGCATCTTCTCAGTCTTTGCCTCCATTCTTTTTCTGAGACCCTGGATCATCTTCACTATCATTACTCTGAATTCTTTTTCTGGACAGTTGCCTATCTCCACTTCATTTAGTTGTTTTTCTGGGGTTTTATCTTGTTCCTTCATCTGAGACATAATCCTCTGCCATTTCATTTCATCTAACTTTCTGTAATTCACTCAGTTCATTCTTTAGTTCATTTCTTTGAGGGGCTTCTTCTGGTCATCTCCCAGACTAAGTTAGTGACTCTCATATACACATCATTTCCTGCAAAATAATAGTCATCACACTTTAAATCATTTACTTGTTTAATGTTTATCTCTTCTATTGGAACATAAGCTCCATTAGCAGAGACTGTATGTGCCTTCTGCATCTAGCACAGCATCTTTTACATCATAGATGCTTATAGGTATTCACTGAATGAATAGTATCTTAGAGTTTAAAATCTCTGATGTAATAGACACTTTGTCAAATACTGAGAACTCAGTCTTTAACAATTATTAATTGAGTACCTCAAAGTTCATAAATAATAGTTGAGGGACTAAAAAAAATTATAGGGCACCATCCCAGCCCTCAAGAGATGTTCCATAAAGCAGATGGGCCATTTTCACGCAACCAATTAAATACCTACGTAAATCTCAAGTACCAAAAGAGTGAGTGAATGAATAGATGATTAATTGAAATGAATAAGTGGTTCATTTTAGAGTTGTATAGACCTGGATTTAAACTTGGGCAAGTTAGTCAATGTCTCACAGCTTCAGTTTTCACATCTATAGAATGAAAATTATAAATGTTCCTATCTTGTAGGGTTCTTGTAAGAAATTAATGAAATAATGATCATAAAATACTTAGCAGAGTCAGGCACATATCACACAATAAATGTCAACTATTTATTGCAATAGTTGCAATGAAACGCAACAGCAGCAGTTGTAGGAGAAGGAGTAGGATTAGGAGTAGGAGTAGTATAGTTAGGTTACTGAAAAGAGGCAAGGTGGGATGATTTGATGAAGGGTCTATGAATAGCATATCCTTACATTCTCAGATAGACTAGGTAAGGGACAAACTGTTAAAGACTAATGCTGCAAGATTATCTTTGATCAGGAGTTCTTAAACTTTTGGGTTTCAGGACCACCTAATATACTTAAATTAATGATGACTCTGTATTAGCGTTCTCTGGAAAAAACAGAACGAATACATCTTTTTTATAGATATATAGTTATATATAAGAAGAGATTTACTATAGAAATTGGCTCACTGGTTAAGGAGGATAAGTCCCACAATCTGCCTTCTGCAAACTGGAGAACCAGGAAAGCCAGTGGTATAATTTAGTCCCAGTCCAAAGGCCTGAATACTAGGGGAGTCAGTGGTGTAACTCCCAGTCTCAGGCCAAAGGCTTGAGAACTGGGGGACTGCTGGTGTAAGTCCCAGAGTCTGAAGGGCCTGAAAACCAGAAGCTACTATATCTGACATCCTAGCTCAGAAAGAGACAATAAGAATTCACTCTTCTTTCACCTTTTTTGTTCTATTTGGGCCCTCAGCAGATTGGATGATGCATGCCCACATTGGTGAGGGCAGATTTTCTTTACTCAGTATATTGATTCAAATGCTAATCTCTTCCAGAAACACAGACACACCCAGAAATAATGTTTTACCATCTGTCTTGGCATCCCTTAGCCTAGTCAAGTTGACACATAAAATTAACCATCACAGATCCCACTGAACTTTTGTTTAGGTAGATTATATCCAGTGATGTGCTGGTAAATGTTTAACAACTGGGGTAAATATTTCTTCAGGGGTAAAATTTTAGACATGTACCATTTACTGATTTCTGTGGTATAGGCACACCCACCATGTCTGACTTCAAACTACTAATATATCATCACCGAATGTGCAGAAATGTTGAGAAACACACACACACACACACACACACACACACATGGTATTTCCCATATAGGGATACAGTAGATATAATACTTTCAAATATGATTTATTGAACTGTCAGTTTATGTAATTTTATTTTTAATAATACCTTTTAACTAAGTAACATTGGTATGTATTCAAATGTGAGTTCATATTAATATGTAAAGTTGAAGTTTAATAAAATTAATTTTTACTCCTTTATCAAGAACATTCTTAAGTGAAGGTCATCTTTTGTTTTCAATACTGTGAATGCCTGGCTATGAAGAATGCAATGGTTACTGCTAACAGTCGGGTGCCTCTGCCTTGATTTGTGCCAGCAGTTTCACCACCATTGCTTTTGTACTATCATTGCAAATATTGACACAGTGTAAAAGGCAAATAACATCTTAGTATTATGATGAAAATAGTTTTGACTCTTTGGTAAGTGAAGGGGTCTCAGGACAACCCCCTCCAGGGATCCATAAGCACACATTGAAAATCATTGTTTTATACTGTAGACTCCTTAAGGGAAAAGGTTGACTTTAATTTTAAAAAAATTATGTTGCTTCTGTTATATAATTTGAAACTCCTTAACCCAACTACAACATGCAGATGTACAACTCTCCAAACATTTTTTAGTCTTACAGACATTAGGTATGTATCAGTTAACATTTGCCTACAGAACACAAGCTCTTCAGTTCCTCTATTTGCTGACCAAGAAACTGTAGAACCTCTCTTCAAAAAACCCATTGAAGAAGTAGAATGTTTAAAATTTTATTAAGAAATAAGAAATATGTTTTTTTGGAAGTATAACTTTTAAGCCCTTTAATTCGTATGAGTGTGTTAGAGTGGCTATGTAGATATAGTTTTGTTACCATGAATGTTCTTGACACTTTGGCAAAGAAGAAGTAGGCCTTTGAGAACATCATGTTTCCCTCATTTCTTTGAGACATTTACAAACTCAAGTAAATACATTCAGAAGTCAGAAATAGACATTTAAAAACAAACTGGCCTAATATTTCCATATGGTTGCTTTTATTTTAAATGTAAATGTGACCTGTGAGAGTGAGTCCTATAAATGCTTTTTTTCCCAGATCTTACTTTAAATGTATAGCTTTTCTGTCATCCTTTGAGACTTTACACATCCCCATTACATATATGAATTATTTTGCAACAGTCCTAAGTAGGAAATGATTAAGAGTCTATGGAAAAACCACAGCCATGAATCCACGGTTTGTTCACTGAATCATCCAAATGGTAGGGTTTCTATTTTCTCAGATGCTGTTGTCTTCAATCAGATGCCTGCCATCACCCAGATTCCTTTATCGAGATATTTATTTCTTCATACCAGCTTTGACTGTCTAATGTCCTTTCATTACACCCTGCAGGACTCTTAAACATTTCTTGCCAGGCAGGTGTAGTGATAATCAACTTCCTCAGCTTTTGTTAATCCGTGAATGCCTTAATTTCTCTCACACTCTTGAAATACAGTTTTGTTAGATATGGGATTCTTGTTTGACAGGTTTTTTCTCTTAGCACATTGAATATATTGGCCCACTGCTTTCTGGCCTCCAATGTTTCTGATAACAAATCTGCTGATATTTTATTGAGGATCCCTTGTATGTGACAAGTCACTTCTCTTTTGCTGCTTTTGAGATTCTCTATCTTTGACAGTAAATTAACTTCTAAATTGATTAAAAATAAGAAAAAATCTTTTATATTTACTTAATTTTTACAATTTCCCTCACTTTTTTTTGTGTAGATCTAATTTCTATCTTGTATCCTGTTCCTTCTTCTAAAAAATCTTTAGTTTTTCCTTTATGATCAGCTTTGTTTTTCTGGAAAATATCTTTATTTTGCCTTAATTGTTTGAAAGATATTATTGCTGTATGTGGAATTCTGGGTTGATAGTTTTTTCTATTAGCATTCTAAAGATGTCATTTCCATTGTCTTCAGGCTTGTATAGTTTCTGATGAGAAGTCTGTTGAAACTCTTATATTTGTTTCTTGGTATAAAATTTTCCTTTTTCTCTGCTCTCATGATTTCCTATTTATCTTTGATTTGAAGCAATGTGACTATGATGTATTTAGGTGTGTTTTTACATTTGTAACATAATTGCTATTTATCCTGCTTGAGGTTCTCTGGGATTCTTGAATCTGTGTTTCATTAATTTTTCAAAAATCCTTGGCCATTTTTACTTCATCTATTTCTACCTCATTTCTCTTTCTTCTGCTTCTGGGACTTCAATTACTTGCATGTCATATTGTTTGATATTGTCTCCTAGCTCTTGGAGGCTCTGTTCTCCTTACTGCCCCACCCCTCATTTTTTTCTTTTCTCTTGGTGTTTCTGTTTGGAAAATTTCTATTGATGTATTGGCAAATTTACCTATTCTTTATTCAATTCTAGTCTGCTAATGAACTTGTCAAAGAACTGCTAACGAACTTAACCTCTGATATCGTGCTTTTGCTAGCATTTCCACTAATCTATTTTAAAAGCTTCCATCTCTGTGAAATTCTCCATTTGTTTTTGCACGTTGTTTACTTTTACATTTTGTCTTTTATTAATAACAGTTATTACGGTATTTTTTTGTGAATTCCAATATCTGAGTCATCTCTGAATCTGGGTTTGTTATCTCTCGACAAAAGTTTTTTTTTTCCCAGCTTTTTTGTGTGTCTCAATTTTTGACTAAACGTCATACATGTGTAGAACAGAAAAGACTAAGGTAGATACTGTTTATGCCCAGATATGGGTACATCTCTCTTTGTATCAGACAGTTAATGTGGGGTTGTTATATAGTAAAGAATTTGTTCTTTGCCTCGAGTTCCTGGGATGGGGCTTCTAAACCCTTGGAATTTCCTGAGCGATAGGAGTGTCTTTATTCTTTGTGGTGGGCTCAAAGGGATTAGAGTTTTGAGGCTTCGAGCCACATGATATCAGCCTGACCTTCTGACCAGTGGTGAGGTGTCAGGGGCTGGGGATTGATTTCTGTCACATGGCCAGTGGTACAATTAATCATGCCTATGTAATGAAACTCCAGTAAAAACTCTGAACATTAAGGGTCATTTGAACTTCCTGGTTGGTGAGCACATCAGTGTGCCAGGACGGTGATGCATCCTGATTCCATGGGGAGAAGGCATGGAAGCTCCATGTTTGGGATCCTCCAAGACCTTGCCCTAAGTGTTCTTTACTTGGCTAAACCTTATTTGTATCACTACAGCAAAACTAGTCAAAAGTATTTTGTTTCCTGAGTTCTCTGGTTTATCCTAGAGAATTATCAAACCTGATAGGTTTGTGGGAACCCCCAAATTTGTGGTAAGTTGGTCAGAAGTGTGGGAAGTCTGGGTATATCTGAATTTATGAGGGAATTTTGTTGGGGACTATGACCTCAACTTTGGAGTTTGCATTAACTCCAGTGGATAACATTATATCACAAATGGCCAAAAAGTACATGAAAAGGTGCTCAGCATCACTAATCATCAGGGAAATGCAAATCAAAACCACAATGAGATATCACCTCACACCTGTTAAGATGTCTTTTATTAAAAAAAACGAGATAAGTGTTGGCAAGAATATGGAGAAAAGGAAACCCTTGTACACTGTTGGTTGGAGTGTAAATTGGTACAGCCATTATGGAAGAGTATAGAGGTTCCTAAAAAAAAAAAAAAACAAAACCCAAAAATAGAACTACCATGTAATCCAGCAAGCCCCCTTCAGGGTATATACCTGCAGGAAATGAAATCAGTATCTCAGAGGCATCATTGCAGCATTATTCACAATCGTCAACATATGAAAACAATCTAACTGTTAATGGATGAATAGATACAGAAGATGTCAGAAAATATAAACATATAATATTATTTGGTCATGAGAAGAAAGGAAATCCTGCATTTGTGACAAGGATGAGCCTGGAGGATATTGTGCTAGGTGAAATAAGCCAGACAGAGAAAAACTATATGATCTCACTTGTTATGTGGAATCTTAAAAAAAAAAAAAAAAAAAAAGTCAAACTCAGAAACATAAGGTAGAAGGTAGAATGGTAGTTCCCAGGGGCTAGGTGGGGGAAATGGGGAGATGCTGGTTAAAGGGTACAAACTTTCAGTTATAAGATGAATAAATTCTTCAATATTTAATCATTAAAGTTCAGTAGCAATCATTAGCATTAGCAGACATCTGCTTTGTATTGGTGTAGGATTTCTGGGCCCAAAATCATTTCCTGCCTCCCTCCCAGGAGAGAGGGTTTTTATTTCTATCCCGCCCTCAGCAACACTGGATCTCTACTTGTATCTGGGGGCTAGACTGTTCGCTACCCCACACGCCCAACACACAGACAGCTAGGTTTTGTTTCTGTTCCTTCCTTAAGCGCAATGGAATTTTCTCTGAGCCTTGGAGGTAACAGGGCTTGCTGCCCCTGCTCTAGCAGCTTAAGACTTTTAAGAGAAGGGTTTGGGAAAGCAGGTGAGTCTTTGGGCATGTCACCCAATAGCAGCCTATCACTTCACGTTTGCCTATGCCACTAAAGGCATCTCTTCAGGTCTGCCCTGCTCCCAAACTTTCTTGTTTGTGTTTGGTAGAGGTCTAACTTCTGCTTCGGAAGGTCCTAGATATTCTAAACTGAATGGTACCCACACTTGGCCTTTAAGAATGTTTTTTTGTTTGTTTTGCTTTTAAAACATGTATTTATTTATTTGGTTGCACCAGGTCTTAGTTGTGGCAGGCAGGCTCCTTAGTTGTGGCTAGCCAGCTCCTTAGTTGCAGCACGTGGGCTCCTTAGTTGTGGCATGCAAGCTCTTAGTTGCAGCATGCATGTGGGATAAAGTTCCCTGACCAGGGATCAAACCCGGGCCCCCTGCACTGGAAGCGCAGCCTTATCCACTGCACCACCTAGGACTCCTAAGAATTTGTTAACATTTTAGTTGATTTCTTCCTATCCAGCCACCTTTGTCTCTTGTGCTCTACTAAAGATGAAATGGGGGACTTCCCTTGTGGTGCGGTGGTTAAAAATCCGCCTGCCAATGAAGGGGACATGGGTTCGAGCCCTGGTCCTGGAAGATCCCACATACGGTGGAGCAACAAAGCCCATGCGCCACAACTGCTGAGCCCGCATGCCACAACTACTGAAGCCCGTGCACCTACAGCCCATGCTCCACAACAAGAGAAGCCACCGAAATGAGAAGCCCATACACCGCAACGAAGAGTAGCCCCCGCTCGCCGCAACTAGAGAAAGCCCACGTGGAGCAATGAAGACCCAATACAGCCAAAAATAAAAAAAAAAAAAAAAAAAGATGAAATGGTTTATTTCACAGATACTGAGTCCCATCAATTTACTTGGTTATCTTGAGGCCTCAACTATCTGATAAGCTCAAGAAAAATGATTTTTATAGATTACCTGGCATTTTTTTTGTTAAGATGGAAGAAACATTCTCGTGGAGTTTTTACCTTCTAAGTGAAATCAGAACTCTCATCTGCTTATTCTTACAAATGAATTTTATTCATTTTCAATTATGAATAAAAATTACATTAGAATCTTGACTAGAATTTTACTAAACTAACTTTGGTGGGATGAACAACATTATAGTATTTGGTCTTCCCATCCGGAAATACTGGTTTTCCTACTCATTTATAGAAAAAGCACACTCCAGGTTCCTTATGATATGGAGTCAATAATTTAATTGATTTTAACTTAAATTCCATATTATCAC
This sequence comes from Balaenoptera musculus, assembly GCF_009873245.2. Taxonomy (NCBI): domain Eukaryota; kingdom Metazoa; phylum Chordata; class Mammalia; order Artiodactyla; family Balaenopteridae; genus Balaenoptera; species Balaenoptera musculus. The sequence continues at coordinate 77,471,060 of NC_045788.1, read as the reverse complement.
AAACACAAATAGAGGTGGCTTCTGGTATTAAAACACAGTTAAAGATAAACAGGAAAATCAGAAATTATTAGATTGGAACCAAATAATCATGTAGGTATTGAGAATCATAACAGAAAGTAAGCATTGTTTTAGCTCTGAGATTCCTAACAGACAAATCAAAACGCAAATAGTGGGTTATATAGTTCTCTTAGTTTAATAGAAAGAATGCAGTTTTATCAGGAGAAATTTTTCTTGCACTGAATCCTAGGAGGACTTTTTAATGTAATTCCTTTTAGAAATAACAAGATAGAAATTGAGTTCAAACACTGTTTGGTAGAAAATAGTCAAATGTCTTTCAAATGACCACTTCTTTTCCTCACCGTAATAAATGCCAAGAGCACATTTCCTATATTAATAGAAAAATCAATAAATGTGAAAAGCTGAAGTAACCCTGACAAGTTTTTCAGAACAATTGTTTAAAATATTTATTTAGAAAACACCTTTAGTTGGAAAACAGCAGAAACAAAAATAGAAATATCACATTTCATATATGCAATAGAATACAATGCTGAGTTTAGTTCCATAATAAAAGCCATACCAATTATTATGTGTGGCCAAGGATGGAAGTATGGAAAAAGAAAAAGAACTGAAATCGAGGTAGAAGATAACTCTGCTTACTGCCTTCAAGTCTTGTTTGGAGAGGAACCTCTGGAAAATCATGAGTTAGGATAACGCTAGTCTACTAGCATGTCAGAGGCAGAACCAATATAATCTCTTGAAATATAATTTGTCATTCCTCCAGGTAACTCCCTTAAGGGGGTTTGGTTCCACCAATGAATAAAGTTCCTAATTCTATACTAAGTTCATCCTTTGGGATATCAATCTCATCTCTTGCTTCTTCCCCAAGCTTCTTCCACCAGGGTGCTTGTATATGCTTCAGGGTGTTAAGATGGGCCTGCTTGGCCTTGGCTGCCACAGGCCTGGATCTGCTTAGGAAGAGCTCAGGTTCTTTTCCTTCTGCCTCCTTCAGACTTGGTGCTTCTGTGGTAAACAGAAAATAAAAAGGTGAGTGGAAGAGTTCTGTACCAAACAAATAGGAACTTGGAAACTACAGAGTTGGAACTCTGCAATAGCAGGCAAAAACAAGGTTCCAACTCTGAGTCTATTATTATTGTCAGGTGTAGATGGCATGTGACTATTCACAAGTTGTAGCCCACGCTTCCATGTTTAAAGGGAAAGAATAAAAGAAAGAGGTAGATTTTTTTAGATGGTTTATTTAAAAGAGCAGGAACTTTTAATAGCAGAATCTTTACAGATGAGAGGCTCAGTTCCAGCCACCTATCCATTCAAAAACACAAAATTTGCAAGTAATGGCACTAAAGAGAGGACCCTGGCCCTTTTTGCCCCACAAATACTAAAAGTGTTTCAGAGGCCATCTGAAACACTGGCTTCATGGATGGGATCTCTCATTAAATGCACCAGTGGTTGTGAGAAGCAGATGAATTAATTTTTGTGAAAACACTTCATTAAAGTGCCACCATAACCACTCTCATCATCTACTTTTAAAATATGTTCAAAAAGCTTTTCATACTATATAATAGAATCTGGCTAGTAGGGCTCAGCATCTTTATAATTAATAACTTTTCTAAGTTGACACATATCAATGATTGCAAGGCTGAGGGAAGCAGTCAAGAAGGTTATGGGGTCTGCATCATTTGAAATCATTGTGTGCTGATATGATCTAGAAGGAGAAATTTCTGAGGATAGGAGATGGGCTAATAGACCACTAAATGGTGTTTTCCTTCTGAAGATCTAGATGTCACAAAATCTTACATAGGCTGTTCCTTTTAGGAAGCAAAAATGGAGTGAGCACATACTCATCAACTGTTCAATGTTGGTGTTGATCCGAGCCGTCAGTGCCTCCCTGTGCTGTTGGGCTCTCTCTTCTAGAGCCCTGCCCATGAAGTAGTGTTGCAGTCGTTCTTGTGCTTGGGAATGGAGCTCCCTGTTGATCACACCTGATACCTCAGAGCCCTGGGAACAAAGGACAAAAAAATTGTCACATGAAGGACACATATATCAAAGTTATGTTTCACTTAACCACTTAGTAGAGGTTCTAAAATGCTTAGCTGTCTCTCATCAATTGAATGTTATGGTTGATATCTACCTTGTACTCTTGAGCAAGCATTAAATAGCCTCTTAAAAGCAGCTTTAAATGAAAATGCAGGTGGGCCAGATTCTTTTTGGTATGCTCCTATACCTCACTTCCTCACATAGTATGGTATTCTGGGAGAAGAGATAAGATTGAGGAATCAGTGAAAATTACAAATGGTTTGGTAAAGATACTGGCCTGGAAGAGGAGTAACAAGACCAATCCTTTTGTTCTAGCCCCACCTGGTAAGACTACCTAACTTCTTGTCCTATCCCCACTCCCAAACTTATCTAAGCCATAATGTTATAACGCCTTCTAATTTCACAGAACAAGGGACAAAATCATTCAAAGGACCATATTCTTTTGGCTAGTCAGCTACTTTAAAAGGAACTTACCTAATTAGTTTGGACAAGGATGAAATAATCTCAACATTGAAGCTGATAGAGCTTGACACTCCAGCTTTCTCAAATATTCCAGTTCATGGATCTTGGATACAGCCCTACTCCAGCTAACACCTTACTTTTCAGCCACAGAGTAACAGCTGTATTAGAGTATGGCTAAAGCAGCACTTCTTTTTTAAACAGGAGAATGCATCACAATCACACACAGTGCATTAAAAAAAAATAGAGATCAAAGACCTAAACAGAAGGACTAAAACTATAAAACCCTTAGAAGAAAAGACAGAGGAGAAGCTTCATGATATTAGATTTGGCAATGATTTCTTAAATATGACACTGAAGGCACAGACAACAAAAGAAAAACCAGACAAACTATACTTCATTAAAATGAAAAAGTTTTGTGTATCAAAGGACACTATCAACAGTAAAAAGGCAGCCCACAGAATGGAAGAAAATGTTTGTAAATCATACATCTGATATGGGATTAATATCCAGAATATACAGAGAACTCCTAAAACTCAACAACACAAAAACAAACGACCTGATTAAAAAATGGGCAAAGGACTTGAATTGAAATTTCTCCAAAAAAGATATACAAATAGCCAATAAACACATGAAAAGATGTTCAAAATCACTAATTATTAGAGAATGCAAATCGAAATCACAATACTTCACATTCTTTAGGATGTGAAAATAATAAATGTTGGTGAGGATGTGAAGAAGTCTTGCTGATGCAGTATGGAAAACCACTAATTTGAAGTGAAGTCTCCTTTACTATTGACTTTACCTCTACGGTCCACGTAATTATAAGAAGACGCCAAATCCATTGACTATGGTAAAGCAACTGCATTACCTTATGCCAACAATAAATGTACATATACAGCTGAGACACTTATTTGTTGGTGAATATCACCCACTGCAATAATGTAACACTGGTACCATGGCACAAAAGCCTACATACTGGATGTCTTCTGATATAGTCATCTACTTGTTGCTTCAGTTCAACTCTGCATGCATCAGTGAGTTCTCTGAGTCCTTGCCAAGGAGCAAATAATTTCTTTTTCTTACGGCACTTTGCTAGGAATTTAAGAGCCTGGGACAAAAAAAAAAAAAAGATTTGTGATTTTTTCTTCCCTAACAGAACTATTTTCTTCCTGTAAAAACATATAGTGACAACAGTTGTTAACTCTTTTGTGTATGGGGAGAAAGATAGGATTGTGACTGGGGTGACAGAGGACAATAACTTTATTGTTATATTCTTCTGTAGTGTTTTAATATTTTACAAGGATATATTCATGTATTATTTGTACAGAAGGCAATAAAGAGAAAAAAATAGGAAATCAGCTTTGGGTTCTAGTCTTAATTCTAGTCCCTTATAAAACTGTTTGATTTTGGGCAAGTCATTCAATCTCTATAGGACAGGTTCTATGTCTACAGAAAACAGGAATCCCAATTGTACTTAGCCAAAGGATTGTAAAGATCAAGGAGAAGGTATACAAGAAAAAGCTTGGTAAATGAATGTGCTTTCTCCTGTCCTTCAGAATGAATTCCTGATAAGAAATCTTGTAACAGGCAAGATGTGGAGACACATTTGAAATTATTCTGCCCAATTTTTTTTTTCACTCTTCTCCCTTCTTTGTAGTTTTCATTTTCATCAAAGTTATATGTTCACATTGCTTAAGGCAAGGGTTGGCAAATTATGGCCCACAGGTCAATCCAGCCTGCTGCCTGTTTTTGAACAGCTGAAAAATGGTTTTTTACATTTTATATGATTACAAAGTTCAAAAGGAAAAGAATTATTTCATGACATGTGAAAATTATGTGAAATTCAAAATTCAGTGTCTACAAATGTTTATTGAAACAAGAGTCATGCTCATTTGTTTACATACTGTCCACAGCTTCCTTTGGGCTACAACTGTAGAGTTGAATAGTTCCAAGAAACCGTATGACCTGCAAAACCTAAAATATTTTACTATTTGATGCTTTCCAAAAAGTTTGTTGATATAACTATTGTTTAAAGTGTCAGTTTTAGAAGAAATGTTAAAAACCTCTCCCCCAAAGACAGCAACTTTAGTTCTTTCAGGTTTTTCTTCTGATGTTTATCTCCATCTACATTTTTGTGATTTTCTTCAGTGATAGGTATTATCTATTGACTTTCTCGTATGAAAGGTAAGGACTTAGCTCTCTTTCACACATACTTTCCACATCTCCAAATAGCCAATATTATTAAATCATAATTTTAGTTAATGTTAATGTTCAGTGTTTACATTATTATGACTACATAAAGGCTATTCATTTTTCAACCATGTAGTGATGATTACTTTTTCTTCCTTGCATATTTTTATTTTCACTGGAATTAATAACTCTATTATTTTCCTGTGCTTATTTTTCTATATATTTATCACTGATTACATATCACAATTTCTGCCCTAACTGTTCATACATTAGAACACATCAGGCAATCTATCAAATTAATTTTCTTAGATACACATATTCTGGAGCTTTCTGACTTGTCCCAATCTGGATAGATTATTCCCTATGCTTGGTGCATAGCTGTCATCCCAAGATCCCCCACTCCCCATCATCTTGGTGACTCTTTTCATCTTTCCTTTGTGTTTCCTGGATTCCATGTTGTCCTTTCTTGGGTTATTCCTTTGTTTCAGAGACTTTGTGATGCATAAAAATGTCTTTAGTCTATCTTTACCTTTAATTGATGGTTTGGTAGGATGTAGAATTCTAGTTGGAAATCACTTTCCCTCAAACATTTGACAGCCTTACTCCAATATCTTTTAGCTTCCAATGATGCTGTTGAGGAGTACTTTTCGCCCCAGTGTATTTCACAATAATGTGAAATAGATGTGAGTGTATTTTTGTCATTGTACTGGACATTCAGTGTTTTTAATCTAAACCACATGATATTCAATTCTGAGAAATCTTAAATTATTTGATTTCTTCTCCTCCAGGTTATTTTTTTTTTCCTTTGTTTCAAATGTTTGACCTCCTAGACTGGTTCTGTTTTCTTTTTGCCCTGCTCTCTAGATTTCCCAAACCTTTTTTTCTAGCCCTTTTATTATGTCTTTTTTTTTTTCTTTCAAATTTTATTCCATTTGTTCCCTGTTATCCAGCATCTTGGTTTTTGTTTCATGTTTTATTTTCTTTTAGCTCTCAGAGAAAATAATACATTTTAAAAGTTTTCTTATCCCTGCAGTATCTCTATTTCCACCAAGTAGTTTTATTCTATTTGTTTCGGCCTTAGCTTCCTGCAGACGTCCAGTGATACTTTCAGCTGATATTTAAGAGTGGGCACTAAAAAGCTGTTTAGAAATGCTGAGCAGATGGGTAGGGTTTATCTATTCTGTACTTCTTTATAGGGCTACTGAACTGGGCTGTTTCATTGGAGTACCTCATTGTGAGTACATGTATAACTATTCCCTTGGGCTGTTAGATTTCCTAAAGAAAATGTTTTCAACCTACTGTTTACAGGATACAAGCCTGGCTGACAGCACTGAGAGCTGACAAGAAAAAAGGGCTTGGAGGTTTTCACATTCAGTATAAAGATTTCCTTAATACCCCTGTTTTTACTATAGTACTTGAGCCTTCAACTGCGCTTACATTCTCCTATTGAGAGATTTTTCTCCTTTTCTTCTATTCTTCCCTTTTTTTGATTTTTCTTCCTTCCTTCTCCTTCTATCTTTCCTCTACTTCCTGCTTTTAGTATGAAGCCAGGCTTATGATGCTACTCTGGGAACTCAGAGTAAAGTTTCCAGAACAGAGGAATTTTTGCCCTTAGATCAGAAAAGTCCACCTTGGCATCTCTGTCTCTTTTCCTCATTCTTTGTCATTTTAGGACTCTCTGAAATTGTATTTATCTCCCAATGTTTATTTTTTCAACTGGTTTGTTTCAGTAAGTGCTTTTGTGGTTGGTCTTTAATAGATATGTATATTTGATACTGTTCTGCTATAATCAAGTAGCAAGAATTAGCTATCATTCTGGCTCTAGAGAGCAGACGCCAGCAAACATCACCTTCCTTCTGAGCTGCTGCTTCTTTTTTTTGTTTTTTTAAAGAAGGAACAATTAGGTTTATTTGCTTGTGCCAGGAAATATCTCACATACATTGCTATAAAAACCATGTTTATCACTTTAGTGTGGAATTCTTTAGAAGCATTGGCAAAGTCAGCTTTGGAAACTGGATGCACTGAACTGGTGGATGCCACAAATGGAAAATTCTAGAAGGCAGCCAGACCTGCCCTTGTGCTTGTCACTAGTTTCCAGTCTTTGATTTCCAGGATTTGGCTCTTTCAAAGCCATTTTTCACATTTCTGAAATCAAGAAAGGCCTGAGAAATCTCTTCATTTGTGTGCATCAAAAATGAACCTAGAGTAAAAAGAGACATTCAAAAAGTTCTGGGTGACGAGAATATTTTCTTCTACAACTAAAATGGTGCATATTTCTGTAGTTCTTAATTTGAAACAAACTCAGGCATATCTGAATAGCAAACGGTTATTTTCCCAGCATCAGATCCTCGAGGACTGTAAAACAGGTTTTTAGGATTGTGTATGATTATAAAGACCAAACTTCAGATAAACATATGCAATTAGATCTCACTCATCCATTGCAGGCTGTCATCAGCAATGGCAATCTCTTTATTCAAAACATTCTTAGGTTTGGTTCTATCATGACCATTTTTGTAGTTTTAGTTCTTTTTACCTTTTTTATTTTTTTAAATTGAGGTATAATTGACATACAATATTATATTAGTTTCAGGTGTCCAACATAATGGTTCGATATTTGTATATATTGGGAAATGATTGTCCCAAAAGTCTAGTTAACATCTGTCACCATACATAGAGAATTTTTTTTTTTCCTTGTGATGAGAACTTTAAAGATTTACTGTAGTTGTCAGTTAAATAGCATTGGCTTATGTCAAGAACTGAACTGATCTGATAAAAAAAAAATTGGCAAATCTTGTCATAGTTTTGGTGTCTCTGCAGTATATGAGGCTGTGTCCTTACATGAGGGGTCTAAGTCATTTTTAAAAACTAGTAGCACCTTGCTGACAATAACAGAAGATTACAAAAATTTCAAGTCAAGAAAGAATCACATTTTGGATTCTTTAGGGGTCAGCACACTTTTCCATGTTGAACAACTGTTTCTCTCTCTTTTTTAAAATTTACTTATTTAATTTATTTATTTTTGGCTGCGTTGGGTCTTCTTTATTGCTGCGCACAGGCTTTCTCTAGTTGCGGTGCACAGGCTTCTCATTGCGGTGGCTTCTCTTGTTGCAAAGCACGGGCTCTAGACACGCGGGCTTCAGTAGTTGTGGCTCGTGGGCTCTACAGCGCAGGCTCAGTAGTTGTGGCGCAAGGGCTTTGTTGCTGCACGGCATGTGGGATCTTCCCGGACCAGGGATCAAACCCATGTCCCCTGCCTTGGCAGGTGGATTCTTAACCACTCGCTACCAGGGAAGTCCCAACAACTGGTTCTCTTAATGGCTCCCCAGGAATTAGGACAAAGTGGCTTCTCTCAGGATCCTTGTTCTCCACCTGGACACTGTCACCTTCCGCCAGCACAGCTGTGTGATGAGGTTCTATCTTTTGTTGTGTGTTATCAGGTCCAATATGCACGTTTCCAGATATGGTATAAATGAAGCTTGATCACCCTTTAGGAACAGGCTGGGAATGCTTTGCTCCTTGGTCCAATCTGAAGTCCAAATATAAAGTTGGTGTGTAAGTGTAAATCTTGGACTTGATTCCCAGGGCTTCTCCAGAAATGACAGCAATGGTAACACCATCCTTACGGGTTTAGGGATTTCGCTGCTTTTCACTTCCTGGTACCAAGGCTCCACCATCTTCTGTGAGCTCCTCAAACTAACCCACAGCTGTAGGCCATGGACTGACTCCTCCGAGCAAGGCATCTCCGCGTGCACAATGCCCCAGCCCATGGTCATCCACTGCAGGTCTCCTGTGTTCAACTGACCAGCATGTCCACAGAAGTCTTCGCTGGCCATGCTAACCCCCTTCCAGGAGGTAATACACTGTTTCAAAACCTCAGTGTGGGTGATCAGGAAATCCACCTGGTCTACCACCTTTAAATTCATCAAACAGTAAAAATGGATCCAGATTTTTAAACTAAGGTCAGCCAATGCTTCTGCGGACCCATGCTCCAACCCTTTCCGACTGCTCCCAGCTAAGCACTAAGAGGGTAACCTTGCAGGATGCCATATAAAGGCTAAAATGAGAGCATGCTGAAGCTTAGCAGATTGCAGTGCTCTGCAGAAAGAAAAGTCATTTGCCACTTGCACCAAATTGCAGAGGACCATTTAAGCATCTCTGACCATCTCCCTTGGAGACTCCCCTGGGAGTCTAAAGCTGGCCGGGGAGGGTGGGGTCCTGCTAACTGATCGACGGCACCGGCCCCGCCTGGCCCCATGGGTACCCGGTACTCCAGCGTGCTTGGGGGCCCCTTCTGAGCTTTTTAAGAGATGAAAAAGCAAGAAAAGAAAATCCTGGAACATTAAAAAGGAAAAGACAGCTAATTCTTCAAATTTAATTCTAATACTATACCACTACAGAGAACTCCAACTTGTTTACGTAAGGATGTGTAATTTGAAATTAGCAGGTTTACATAAGGTTTTCTTGATTTTTATCTGTCTGAGAAACAATGCCTCTCTTTTAGGCAAAGTGAGGGACAGAAGGCAAACAACAGTTCTGGCCTTTGTCTGCCAAGGACACTAATAACCAGTTCCTCCTGAGGGATAAGTTCAATGAAATGATATTCCAACTTCCTTCTGCGAAATTGAAAATTATTTCCTTTTCTTTGTTATCAAGGTCATCTGCAGTGCTAATAGAAATATAAAGTGAGTCAAATATGTAATTTTAAATTTTCTGGGAGGCAGAATAAAAAGGTAAAAACAGGTGAAATTAATATTTTGCATGTACTGAGTTACATAAGCATAACTCAATATATGTAAAATAGTAGCATTTCCACATGTAATTAAGACTCCATGCTTCCACTGCACCACTGCAGGGGACACAGATTCCATTCCTGGTGGGGGAACTAAGATCCTGCATGCTGCCACGGAGCCCAGCCAAAAAAAAAAAAAAAAGACGGTAGCCATGAGGTAAAGGTATTAGAAAGGACCCAAGGCACTGATATCCACGGGTCCATGGGTTAATCCTTAGATGGCATTGCTTAGCAGAGGGTAAACAGCAGATGTGGGTGTGATTCAGTGATGGTGCAGGACTGTTTGTTGCACACATGGCCTAAAATCCCCAAGAGAGCCTGAGAAAGATGGAGGCGGCAGACATCTCTTCTTATTTCCCTAGTATTTATTTTTTAAGCGGTTTAAAAAATCTTTGTAAAAGCTTAATCAGAGAAATCAATAAGGAGACTGTTCAAAATCTATCACTGTGAAAAACTGAAATTGACCTAAAGTTTAACAATAAGGGATTATAAAACTAAATGCTACATGATCTGAAATCCTAATATGAACGTTAACTATGTATAATAACTAGATATTAGGAAAACTGGTCATTAAGTGAAATAGACAGCCTTGTACTATGTTTTTCCAAGGCAATAAAATATTACTATGCTCCAGATAAATCCCAGGAAGATCATCATTTAAGAACACGATTCTATAATTCAAGAATTATAATGATCTAATTATACCTAATGTATTACCTGCACATTAAAAAACATCTAATATGATACGCTGCTCCTACGTAGGACTTTACAATTGACAAAATACTTTCCCATAAATTAGGTCATCTGATCCACATAACAACTGAGTGAAAAAGATAGGGTAGACATTCATTCATACATCAAGCACATTCAGGAAGCTGACAATAAATAAGACTTAGTTCCTTACCCTTGAGATTCTCATTGCTCAAGTAAGAAAGAAAAAAATTAACAAATAACACTGCATTTTGGTAAATGATGTACAAGCGTCTATGGAAATACTAAGGACTGAATGTCTAAATCATTTTGGCCAGTGATAAGGATGTTCTCATTTTAAGAAACTAAGGCTCAGAAAAGCTAAGTGACTTGACCAAGACTTTACAGCAGGTAAACAGGAGAGTCAGGTTTGAACCCATGTCTTTGCCTCCTAATCCAGTACTCTTTTTACTAAATCAGACTCACTGCTCTCTGAAGTGTGACAGCTGCTTTATACTCCACAAGAGATGGCCTCTGTTGGCAAAAATTCTTCCTTTCCCTGTACCCTCTCCAATGTTTCTGGATAATCAATGCTGATTTCTCTTCTATTTCCCGATTATGTTTTTCCACCTGACCTAAAAAGATAACAAACACTATTACAACATACTCACTTCTACGCTTTCTCAAGTTCTAGAATCAGGACAATGAAAGTACCAACAATCTTGCAGTCCTTTTATTTTTTTCAATATTGATTTTCCCAATTCTATTATTTTACAATGGTTGTAAGATTTTAGATACAAAACGCTCCAAAAGCTTTCTCAGATTATGCATCTTCTTTAGAAAAGACTCATGTCATTTTTTTGTCTCAGAGGAATGAGAAAAGGGCAAAAAATCCACTAGCAAGAACATTTAGAAAAAAGAATCACAAGTAAATAGTTAGAAAGTCATTCAGTACTACCAAAAGGGAAAGGCACATTGTGTATATATGTTACCTACTCTGCGTGGTTCTAAATTTCTCTTTAGTCACTCAGTTAGTTCTACAGATGACTTTCTGGGAGTTGGTCAGCATATAGTCTAGGGTTCACAGGAGCTAAGTGATAGAATAAGGCAGAAGGTAAAAATAAAAAGGGATATATTTGAGAGACAGTACCAAAAATTGATAGGATTTAGTGGTGAACTAGATGTGGAGGGAGGGAAAAAATTCTAGGATGTCTCATAGATGGGACACTGAGTAGACTGTTGGTGCAATAACCTGAGAGATGAGGAATACAGGAAGAGGAAATCAGTGAGGGAAGATAATGACTAGTTTTGAGGATGCTTGTGGATATCTAAGTAAAGCTAACCAATAGGCAGCTGGCTACAGGGCTGTGTTGTCCAATGTAGTAGGCACTAGCCACAAATGGTTACATAAATTTAAAGAAAGTAAAATAAAATTTTAGATCCTCAAGTGCACTAGCCACATTTCAAGTCAACAGCTACCTCTAGCCATTGGTATTGTGAAGATATAGAACATTTCAGTTTGTAGAAAGTTCTACTGGGCAGGGCTGGTCTAGAGCTTAGGAGAGAGGGTGAGGATGCAGACAAGATTCCACAGTGCTAAGCACTCAGTTGGTAGTTGAAGCTGCAGTTATGGTTGGGATACCTCAGGAAGAGCAACATGAGAATAATGGGGTAAGGATGGAACCCTGGGAAACATCTGTATTTAAGGGAAAGAAAGAGAAATAAGAGGCTAGTGAAGGATACTGGGAATGAGTAGTAGAAGGGGGAAGGAGTAGAACAAAAAAGGAATCTTGAAATGACTCACATCTCCCAGACTACACTTTAATATTAATTTCAGCTTAGTGTGTCAAAAGTGGCAAGAGGTGTCACAAGGTTTGTACTGAGTTCTGAGGGCAGAATGTAGCAATATTCTAACACCTTACTTAAGTTCAAGGGGGTTCTTTCTTTATGTCAAAGACAGATATCTTTAAGCATAAAATTTTATGTTTCACTAATTTATCTGAAAGAAAAGAAAAATTACTGGAGAGATTGCTCATCATCAACTAATAGGCCTTAATCAAAATAAAAATAATAACTTTTTTTGACTCAAGAGATTTAATAAGATTTATCTGAAAAAGGAGAAACAGGGAAAAGGTCCACATTTAAAAAAATAAATCATCAGGTAGCTAGGAAATTTGGTTTATTAAAAGATACCCTAATCAGTCTTAATTACACTTATAAAACTGATACTGCCACACACCTGGATGAACTATTTCAAGCATACTCAGCCGTAATTCTCGGGAAAGTCTCATGGCTCTCTGCCTTTGAAGTTGCAGTTGTAATCTGCGGTCCTCTTCTTCCTTCTGTCTACTTAGCTTCAGTAACATCTTTGTTCGTTTAGATCTGTGATGGAAACATTAAGTACACACAATTTTCATAATTATATGTCCACTCAAGAAGTATTTATGAAAAACGGCTTAACCTCACTAGTAATCATATAAATACAGACAGCAAAAAAAATTTTAAACATAATTCCTAGTGTAGTTAGAGTATGATGAAATAACTTTTCATGTGCTGCTCTACAACCTTTCTGAAAAAATATTTTGGATACATGCATCAAAATATTTCTGAAGAAATACTTAAAATATGTATCAAAAGCCTTAAAAATGTTAACCAATTAATTCCATTTCTAATAATTTTCTTAAGGAAAAATCCGATAAGTATGTAAAGACTTACGTTAAAGGATGTTCTCCATAGCATTACAACAGTAACAAGCTGAAAATAAACCATATGTCCTACAATAGTGAGTTATATAAATAAATACTGGTTCATTCACTGGATGGAATTCTATAAACTATGAAAAAATAAAAATTTCAAAGAAGCAATCACTGTCCCTAAGGCAAACAAAGAAGAGATAGAGTTATGCCCTTAAGCTCAGTTTCAAGGGGGAAGTTGAAGGGTAGTGGAATATGCCACTCTGGCATAAAGATCGTTTTGAGCTGGAGGCAAATGAGAATCAGGAAACACAGAAAGAAGCCTTCCCAGAGGATCCCTTAACTGACTAAAAGCAGAAACAGCTGAGAAATGAGGACTGCCATAAATTTCCCCTCCCAAGGAAGTTTTATGGCCATAGAGATGGAAAGTTGATGCTAAGATAGACCTGCACAAATAACCCATATCTCCCATAAGTTCCCCAATATATTTACCTTCCCCAATATACTTACCTTCCCCCAGTTTGCTGCCCTCAGAAACCTAAATCCTTTTCTTTTCACCTGTCACTTCTCTATAAGTTATTCTTTGTTAATGTCTATATAGGCCCAAATTCTTTTTTTTTTTTTTTTTTTTTTTAAGGTAAGAAGTGGATTTATTTAGAGAAATACATGTTCCATAGACAAAATGTGGTCTGTCTCAAAAGGTGAGAACGGCCCTGGGAGAAACACACTCCACAGAGTGTGGGCCATCTCAGAAGGCGAGAGCTATATAAGCCCAAATTCTAACCACCCCTTTAAGTTATGCATCATGTCAGGTTTCTTCCATGTGATGTGTGCTACACATGTTAAGAAACTGTTTTTCTCTTGTTAATCTATTTTTGTTTTTGTCAGTATAATTTTCAGGGCCCCAACCACCAAACTTAAAATATATAGAGGTAAAAATTGTTTTCTTCCCCTACAAAGTCAAACAAATAAAATTAAAATACCTAAGTATCAGCACCATGATAGAGGAAGGTAAATTGTGAGCTGTCCTGCTTGTGAGGCAGCTGTTAGCTGCTTCAGTAAACCTTGCTGAGGAAAAGGGTACTTAACAGAAAACAAAGTTTCTGACCATGAAAAGTGATTAAATAAAGAAGAAATCCCCAAGAAAGTGCTTTAGCAAGGGTGTGACTATAAAAGAGTACCTCTTGTTGAATCCAAAGCTCTGATGAATCTAGGTCCATAACTGTGAGTGGTGGGCAGTCCCTCCCCCAAAAAAACATGGGAGAGGGAAATTACTCTGAGATAATAATCTGACCACAAAGAGACAGAAATAACCTTGGCAGAAAGCCCAGCTACAAAGGAAGTAAAAGAAATTTGCATAAACTGTTGCAACTAATAGAAGAGGAAAGGTGCTGAAGCCTGGAGCAAACTGGAGATTCAAAAACTAAAAACTCATTATAATGTGAGATTTAAATAATTTTGGCTTCATGGCTAATGTCTTATAATGGATATATTTATAACTGGTCTGGTGTTGTTACATAAAGCAATGGAATTTCTATTTTAAAATAGTGGAATCTTAATTAGATTCCACAGATACCCCTCTAAGTGGACAAAATCTTTAATCCTAGGATACTTCTAAGTAAAGATTTTAATATTACAAAGAAAAGTAAACTGGCAAATTTGGCAACTACTGTAAGACTAAACATTAAAGGTCTGAATCCATGGCATAGGGGCACCTTTAAATGTAAGAGGATACATAGCTGAGAATGGTAGCAGGAAGAATCCATAAGGGATAACTACTCTGAGTTCACTACAAAGGTAAAGCTATACCAAGAACATCTCAGACTCTTGAATAGAAGAATATACACTGTGACTCTCAAAATATTCATCATTTCCCAAATTTATTTAACCAAAGAAATAACTTTTTTAATATTTGTAAAGAAATAGCTAGTAGGATAGACAAACTTTGAGCAGTGCTGGAATGGATTATACTTGCCTCTCATGAGTACTATTTACTTAACAGATCTGCCTGCCTAACTAGATTTGTAAATCTTCAAGGGCAAAAAATGTGCCATATGCATTTTCCTCCCTACCACATTCTAAGTGCCCAGTAACATGCTGCAAAAAACTTTCTATTATTTTAATTTTGTGAGGTACATAGACAATTATCCCCATCTTATAGATGGGAAATTTGAGGCTGAGAGAGGTGGGGCAACTTGTCCAAGATCATTCAGCCCATAAGTTGCTGAGGAGGGATACAAACTCAAGTCTGTTTAACTCTCCCAATACCTAGCACAGCCTCTGGCATATATTAGGCACTTGAAGCATGCTTAAAAAATTAATGTTTTTTTGGCTATCAACAAAACTCATGCCCAATGATATTAATAACTTACCTTTTAAGTCTTCTCTGAAGGAAACTTTTATCAATGAAAAGCATGTCCACTAAGGGACACAGCCAGAGTGGCTTCAAGACCTTCCACTAACCCATCCAGATTCTTAGAGGCAATGGAAAGAAAACACACAGACACAAATGACTTAGCTCCTAAGGTCATTTATGATAAAGTAGAGCCATCTCGGAGGTGATTTCTCATGCAGCCTAACTTAAAGCTAAATTTTAGTTCACTATTTTAAAACACATTTGTAACTGAGAAACACAGCTGCAGTTATTAAAAGAATAGTTTCAGTTTTCTTAAAAAAAACATTGACTTCTGGAATATGCAAGTTACACTTTCGTGAACTAAAATTTGGCTTTAAATTAGGTTACATGAAATCACCTCTGAGATGGCTCTAATTTATCAACAACGACCTAAGAGCTAACTCATTGTGTGTGGTGTGTGTGTGTTCTTTTTGTCACCTCTAAGAATCTGGATGGGTTAGTCATGTAAAAACTGGGCCATGTCTTCAGTATTTCATTTTTAGTCTACTTGAAATAGCAACAAATGACAAACTATGTCATATCTCAGTGACCATATGTATCCATGCCATATTTACTGAGGAAAATCAGGTTAACATACTTAAACCTTTTTGTACTCATACACATTCTTACCATAATTACATATGAACAATTATGGCAATTTTTAGTTTTAAGGGTTTAATGAGATAATTGACCATTACTGGCTCCCTCTGTAGGCCTGGCCCACAAAAAAGTCTTATTAAGTGAACAGGATTGTGTATTTGTTACATCAGATTCCTGTCTTGCATTATGTCCTTTGCTTTTGAAAGTACATCTGGTTAATGAAGTGCTGGTACTCAGAAATGTATGAAGCAAGAATGAAAGAAACAGATTAGAATATTGAAAAAGAAAAAAAAAAAAACACCCCAAACTCTAAGTTTTCACTCAGCTATACTCTAATAAGATATATCTAGTCCTCTCAGATCATAATTCCTCTCACCCCAATTTTTTACCTGAAACTCCTCTGCAAAGTAATCACAGCAGATGGAAGCTTCTTTAATCTCTTTCTAGTCTGGAAACCCTTCCAATAAGCTTGAATCAAGCAAGCTGCTTGATGCAGTTTCTGAAATTAAAGGCCAGAATTAATTTAGAGACATCTCTAGGAAAGTCTTTTTTAGAAGTTTACTTCTTAAAATATCAGGCCTGGGCAAGTATTAATCTCCATCTTTAATAAGCTGAGCAGGAGGCAACATCTGCATAGGCCCAGGACAGGGAAGGCGTAAGAATATTAAACCTGATCTCCCAAAGGAAGCTCAGTTAGGCATTATCTAGAATATATTCAAGATACAGTCTAGTTAGCTTCAAATTCTCCCTGATTAATCTCACTTCCATTCCCATTACAAGGATTTCATAGTTTTGCTTATTTAATACTTTAACATCTTTGCTTCACTTCCTATGCCTGGCTTCATTTATTCAAAGATTCAAGGGTATGAGGGACTCTTTGTATAGGTTAAAAAAAAAAAAGGCTCTGGGGTTAAAAATTTAGACCATAAACAACTCCTTCTCCCATAAAACTATGGCTGCTCTGGATGTTAGGGGAAAATAAGTAAAGGAAGGGGGAGAGAGAGCAAAAAAAAAGATTCAAGAGACTACCACTATCCAATATTTTGAAACTAAAATGTTTACTGAAATGTTAGTTAATATCATGCAAATTATTTTTATAATTTAATACCTGCTCTTCTACTTCCTGATAGACCTTAGGGCTTAAAAGACCAATGAGATGTCTAAGTTCTTGACTAAACTCTGTCCCAGGCTCTTGTTTATTTAGTAGACTTCTGAGTCCTGAAATGCAATAACAAAGGCACAACTATTAATAATAAAATATGATTTTGTTATCTAATCAGAATTAATTTGAGGTTAAAAAGTCTAGTTTAGAAACAAATGAAAACAATAACAAGATTAATCACATGATTTTTCTTTTTCCTTTTCTCAAAAACTTCTAGATTGAGGTCTTTAGGATTTTCCACTGTCCTGGAGTTCTTATGTGCTCACTTGTGAGATCTGATGCAAAATCTGTCTAGTCAACCTCTTTAATTAAAAAAAAAAGGAAGAGTGGAATCATTGCGATAAGTCAAAGGGTAGAGACATATAGTTGTTTTTTTTTTTTTGAACATAAATACCTTAAACAAAAACATTTAAAAAAAGATAATGAATACATACTGAGTAAATGCCTATCCTGTGGTAGCACTTAAGCAGGTTATTAGTTACTACTAATTAAAGGAAGTTATTATTACATAAAAATATACAGTAATGTATGTAATTTGGGGTAAATCAATAGGTTCCTGAGCTTTTATTATAGGAGAAGTGCTATAATATTAAAATACTGCACTTTCATCCCAAATTAAAACTGAGTAGTAATATAAGTTACAAAGTAAGTACTATTTCCAGGGCATGGAGGAATGATGGATTATAATGTATGTACGCAATATACATAAGCAAGGGAAAATGGCCTTGGACTGTACAACTGGGGAAGCCACTAGATGGGTCTTTCTATGTCTTATACTTTCTTCAAGACTCAAGTTCTCAGCAGTATTAATAATTGTAAAATATCTTGAGGAAACTGAATAAGTTCTACTGTTGAGAAAAGAAAGGGAGACAGCTTAAGATAAAATTCCTTTAGAATGAACTCTGTTGTACATTCACATTTCTATAGAAGAAATCTAATTACAGAAATAAAAAATGTGTATCTGGCACAATATCATCTAGACAGTTTTATTACTGGCACTTCTCTCCCTATTTCTATAATACATAAAATAATTACAATGTTCACAGTAATGACTCATGCAAGATAAGTCACTAAAGTGCCTTCCAAATCATCAAGAATGATTAAAGGCCATTGTAATAGTTTTGGTATTAAATGCATCACATTATATTCTAATTCTTGAAATTTTATATATAACATAACCCTGTATTAGTAAGTATATTTAATCAATTAGAAACATACTTCTTGACCATACTGAATAAGAAAATATATTGTAATGAATTCATGGCTCTGGCTAGCAAAGAAATAAAACAAAGCTAACATATAACTTTGATTAACAGTTGAAAAAAAAAAACTACCTGAGTAATTCTGGGTAAACACCTACATTTTTTCCATGCCTCTGTTTCCACTGCTATATAACGAGGATAAGAGTAAACATCTCACAGGATTGTTATGAAGATTAAATATTTTAATACACAGAAAGTATGAGGAATAGTTATCTGACACACAGTAAATGCTCAATTAAATGAAAGATATTATATGGTAATGGTAAAACACTGAGTCCTTTCCTTCTCAAGTTTTCAGACTTTTTATTCACATATGTTTGATTTTGGAGGTGAGGGAAATTTTTTGTTTGTCTTTGAGGAAAGGCAGTATAGGAGTTGAAGAGTAATTATCAATTGATGTAAAGATCAAAAGGGCTGTCAATCTCTGAAGCACAGCTCTATTTTCTCAGTAAAGTTAGGTAAGATCACTGATCATTTTGGTCATTATTTTACTACACTATATGGTATATTCAATACACAACCTTCTTGTCAGAGAGGGAGCAAATATTCATTGTAACCTTGTCAATAAGGTATCATATGCCGTCTGTTGAGACACGAAGATGGCTGGATTACATAAAGGTTTTTTCCCTGAATTGTTATCTGCTGTGACAGAGTTTATCCGCACATTTCAATTATTGACTTTTTAAAAACACAAGCATTTTGTTTTCCATAAACCATCAATAAAAATGTTCTTTTTGAGACTTGCAAGAAAAGAAAGAATATATGTACTACCTTTGTAGCAGGCACTTAGTCTCAGTAAAATCAAAATTTCCTGATGGGATTCAGCCATCAACAGTAGGAGCCTTGTAGCAGTACTTCTTATGACTGGACTAGGAGTTGATAAAAGTTTGAAAACAACTTCATTTAAAATTGAATGCAGGGTTTTCCCTTCTATTCTGAGTAAATCACCACTAATAGAACAAAATAAAAAAATAAAAAATGTACCGTTACTAAATGACACATAAGTATCACAAAAAATTAAACAATAAAGGTGCAGCAACTTAATGCCTATGGCCTGATCCATGAAGATAACCAGTAGTTTAAGCAGATAGCTTAGTTCCAAGAATACATCACATTAAATCAATTAATTGAATTCTTACTGTAAGGCACCATGCTAGGTAAAGTAAGGAATACAAAGTTGCCCAAGAAACTTGCAATCAAATACTGGAGGAAAGATAAATGTGCAAAATAGTAAATAGATGGTTCAAAAGCTTCAAGGCAATAATAAGAGGAAAATCACAGGACATTAAGTACATGGTTCACTGCTTAATGATGTACGAACACAAACATGTTATAGGAATTCAATTATCATGTACTTAATATAGAAGGAACTTTTTCTTTTAGTATTCCTTTATTACACTAGCAACTTCATGTTGCATTACTGATGTCACGAAAAATTACCTGAAACATCGAAATAGTCAAAAGGGATTACTGGGTGTTCTTTTACTCACCCCACCAAGGAGTATGTGATTTTCTAGGGGTGTGTACCTTTGATTATCCATTTACTACTGATTAGGATATTTTGCAATTCTGTAAAAGTAGATGTTGGCTTGTAGAAAGCAAATAATGGCAATGATTATTATCTGAGAGCAATGCAAAGAGATTCTTACTCAACAACAATATAAATGACTTTTATCCAGTAGAAAAAGTAACCGTAAAGGTTATGCCTGATATTCTCTACCATTCAGCTTCTGTGATAAAATGTTCTTCTGATCCTCTTCCAGATTCCTACTTACAGATTTTTGACCATTCTTTCTCAGTCTTCTTTGTGGGCTCCCCTTCCCCAATATACCCCTTAAAGGTTACTCCCCAGGATTCCATTTTCAGCCCATTTCTTTTCTCACTCTATTCATATTTTCCACTGAGCTCATCTTCTTTCATGTTTTTAACTATCGTTTTTAGGCTAACTCATAAGTCCATAGTTCTAGTCCAGATCTCTTCCAGAAGTCACATTCACTTGTCAGTGGACATTTAAGTTGTCTTGTCTTTGGGTGTTACAGATAAAGCTGCTATAAACATTTGTGTACAAGTCTTTGCACGGACTCTTATTTCTCTGCCTGCTGTAAACATCTACCTATGTTGGACATAACCAATATTGAATTTGTTTTGGCTATACCACTGTCTATTATCCATTATAGAAAACTTGGTGTCATACCTGAAGGCATCCTTTATCTTACTGTGTATCAAAATGCTCAGGAAGACCTAAGGATTTTTTATTTTGACCAGCTTCATTAAAGTATAATTGATATACAACAAACTGCACACATTTAATGTACAATTTGGTAAGTTTTGACGTTTCCCCATCACAATCAAGATAATGAACATACCCATCACCCCCCAAAGCTTCCTTTTGTTTCATTGTAGTCCCTCCCTTCTTACCTTCCCTGGCACCTTATACCCAGGCAACCACTGATCTGCTTTCTGTCACTATAAATTAATTTACATTTTCTAGAATTTTATACATAGTTATGATTGTAGATCCTATCTGAACATCATCAGTTTGCAGAAATGATTACTTTGTATTACTAAAGGAAGAGGGGGAAAAAAAAAGAGCAAAGCAGAGATTCTATGATGGCACAAGTTTGATTTTCTCATCCTTTTAAAGCCAAATCAAAGTATGACCATTTCTGCTAAATTTCCTGCCTTTGTATACTTTACAAATAAAGAAAATTTTAAGATGTAGGCAGTTTCAATAACCAGATGTGGTTAACTTGCTTGGAAACAATTTGATCCTTTCAGATCTTGCTTTTATTTTGTTTGGATGATCCAGAATGGTGCTCAGTCTAGTGCTATTATCCCCCACTACTAAGATGAAACCATCCTGAGTACTCTCAGTGCTCCATTTTTCATGTAGTTTTCCAGTTTGGCTGCTGGAATCAGTCAGTATTCTTGGCTCTGTGTTTCTGGTACTGCTCCTTTTAATCCTTTTGGATTACTGTTTTCCATGACATTGGATAGTTTCCTCAAACGCATGTGCTGATCAGTACTCTGCTGAAAACTTGAAGGGGACTCTGCAGATCTCTGGGGTTCTCTCTTTGTGTAGCTCTCTCTTCTATGGTATCCTGTCTTATGAACTCTAGCCTACTTTTTACCCTCTGCATGTTGTTTCTTACCTGTGTGCACTTGCTTATATTGTTATCTCTGCCTAGAAATACTGTTTTCTCTTCTTCCTCCCTGGCTAATTTCTCATCCGTAAAGTTTCATCTCAGGTGTTAACCTTCTCCAGGAAGTATCCCCCCCTCAGTTTGGTTTAGGAGCTTCTCTAATATTTGTGTACCCTTAAACATTGTAACTTATTACACTGTAATATAATTGTCCTTATGTGTTAGTCTCTTCCACTATACTGTAAGCTATTTGAAGACAAGGTTCATATCTTAATCAATTTTGTAAACCCAATGACAGACAAATACTTGGCACATATAGTAGATGCTTAACAAATCCATATTGAACTGAAAGAGTCAATGATTTCAACAGTATTTACTCTGCCTTTCTATTTTAACCTGGGGAAATTGCCTATTACTTCTTTTATGCCCTTCTATAGCACCTGGCAAATACTAAGCTTGCCGTTTACTAAATAAATATATGATTAAACATTTTTTATTGTGATCCCAATATTTTCCTTCAGATATCACAGTAATTTTTCTTCTCTAAGCCTGAGATTTGGGCTAAAATCTTCTTAAGCTCTGAGATAAGATACAAATTTGATAATAAATTTCCAGTCTTTTACAGTATTTTACAACCATTTTTTTCTGAAATACAATGGTAATAATAGAGCTTTTTAAATGCCATGTACAAGTCATATACAATCGATGATTTTAGGAAAATTGGAATAAAATTGGTAATGCTCTGATCACAAATAAAAAATTCTACATATTTTGTAAGGCCAAGTTACCTGCTGATCTGTAGTATGTTCTGTAGCATGGTCATGACCGTAGATCCTACCTGAACATTGTCAGTTTGTAGTAAGTGCAAGAAATGATCACTTCGCAGTACTAAAGGAAGAGAAGATAAGAAAGATTAAGATTCTATGATGATATAATTGGTATTTACTTGCCCTTTCAAAACCAAGCCAAAGCATAATCATTTCTGTTAAACTTCCTGCCTTTATATACTTTGCAATAAAGATTTTTTAGAATAGTTTCAATAACTATAATAGATAGCTATTCCATTTTTATGGACAGTTACAAATAAAGAAATACTAAGCTAAGATGGGACTTCCCTGGTGGCGCAGTGGATAAGAATCTGCCTGCCAATGTAGGTGACATGGGTTCGATCACTGGTCCGGGAAGATCCCACATGCCACAGAGCAACTAAGCCCATGCGCCACAACTACTGAGCCTGCACTCTAGAGCCCACGAGCCACAACTACTGAGCCCGCGTGCCACAAATACTGAAGCCTACGCACCTAGAGCCTGTGCTCCGCAACAAGAAAGCCACCGCAATGAGAAGCCCGCGCACTGCAGCGAAGAGTAGCCCCTGCTCGCTGCAATTAGAGAAAGCACGAAGACCCAACGCAGCCAAAAATAAATTAAAAAAAAAATAAAGAAATACTAAGCTAAGAATCTACTGTTATCTCCCCTTAAATTAAAAGTAAAATATAAAATCCTAAGACTGAATCTCCTTTTCTAGCAGTGATTTCAGTGAAGAAAACCAAGTTTTCTGTGAAAAAAAGAGAACGTGAAGGAATAGCAATGGTACAGATGACTGTAATCAGCGGCTCGTGTCCTTAAAAATTTAATTGTTATATAATGTGTCATGTTTATCATGTTTGCTAATATCTTATCTTAAATAATAATAAAATCATTAACTACCCAGAAGAGTATTTGTTTTTATTGGTTTATAATTTTTAGGCTCTGAGCAGCCAGTTATGAAGACTTGGCACTGGATGCTTACACAAGTCGCTTAACCTCTCAGAACACCTATTTCTGCCTCTGTAAAACTAAAAATAACAGCTCTTTCACAGACTACTGTAAAATGTCCTAGAACAGGGTAGGTTCCCAGTAAATGTCAGTTTATAGTCCTTTCTTCACTAACTGATCAGAATTTTTTTTAAAAATAAATTTATTTATTTTTGGCTGTGTTGGGTCTTTGTTGCTGTGCATGGGCTTTCTCTAGTTGCGGTGAGTGGGGGCTACTCTTCGTTGCGGTGTTTGGGCTTCTCATTGCGGTGGCTTCTCTTGTTGCGGAGCATGGGCTCTAGGTGCACAGGCTTCAGTAGTTGTGGCACACGGGCTGTAGAGCGCAGGCTCAGTAGTTGTGGCACACAGGCTTAGCTGCTCCATGGCATGTGGGATATTCCCGGACCAGGGCTCGAACCTGTGTCCCCTGCATTGGCAGGCAGATTCTTAACCACTACACCACCAGGGAAGCCCCTCAGAATTTTAATTAAAGTGGGATCAGGTATGTTGGCAAGGCAGCTCTGTGAACACTACCCTAGCTTCTACAAAACAACTTTCCTCTTTTCCTCTTTCAGTTTCCTGAGGGAACGTATTTGATTTCTTTCACATACTAACTACTGTTCTTCATTTCTATTTATATAATCCAGTATTTCAATATCTCACCAGATACCATTCTTTTTTAATGTTTAACAACTTCAAAACACAATACCACTACTATTAAATATTTTTATGGCTTCTAATTTTCTATTCTTTAATAGCAAAAAAATTCTCCTCTGTAGCTGGGATAAGTGTATTTTTCCATTTTTGTCTACTTAAAGATGTTTCATTAACAACTCTTTAATTAACTCTGAATTCACTGAAATCATGTAGTATCTAGTGTGTATATACCTTTTTTCTATATTGGAAAAATTATGATAATTTATTAAAGTTATTCTACTTTATTTTTTATACTATTTGTCTTATATTATTATATAACTTATTTTTGAAGCCTCTATTATGTTTTTCAAGTGCAGTCAGATAACTATTTGGTCCCCCAAACTAAAACTGATACTTTTGCCCATTTCTTTATTTAATTAAACTTTTTACAATTAAAGTTTCAAACATATGTAAGAGTAGAGAGAACAGTATAATGACCCTGCATGTACCAGTCACTCAACTTTAACAGTGATCAACTCACCAACAATCTTGTTTCACCTATCCCATCTACTTCCTGCCTCCCATTTTATTTGAAAGCAAATCTAAGACATCAAATCATTTTATCCACAAGTATTTCAATACATATTCTCAAAACATATGAATTATTAAAAAATAAAACATAGCCATTATCTAACCTAAATAATCATGATTCCCTGATTTTATCAAATATCCAGTCAGTCCTCCCATTTCCATTTTTTTGTGTGAATTTTTAAAAGTTTATTTGAATCAAGATCCAATTAAGAGTCACACATTGGAACTGGTTATCTTTCAAATTTCTTTTAACCTATGGGTTTCTACTTTACCTTTTTTCCCCCTTGCAATTTATTTGTTGATGAAACTATGTCAATTGTCCTATGAGTTTCCCACAGTCTAGCTTTGCTAACTGCATTCCTGGGGTATAATTTAATGTTTCTCTGACCTTCTACAAATTGGTAGTTGGAGCTCCAGGATCAAAATGATTCATGTTTGAATTTTTGGCATATCCATGTCATATGTGAGGTTATGATGAGGCACTTATTATCTGGTTTTCTCTCCTTCTGAGGTGTTGACAGTGATGGATAATTCACTAAAGGTTGCAAAATGGCACTATTCTATCATACCTTTTTCACTTATTAGTTGGGATATGTTTATAAAGAAAAGTTTCTCCTCATCAATATGTAAGAAAAGGCAGTATAAATGCTGGACTCTTCATTTACCAGTTTTCAAAATGAACTGGTCCCCTAGCAGACTCTAATGGTAACTTTTATTAATAGTGGTATGGGAATATATAAAAAAAGATTAGCAAAATGTTGATAGTTGTTGAAGCTCAGTGATGAGTACATAGGGGTTCATTATACTATTCTACTTTCCATAATAAAAGGTTAAAGTTAATAATCTCACTATATTTGATGAGTTTTAATCCACTGTAGTTATTACCCTTATTACTGTTCAAATTTCCCATTTTTAGCTAGTAGAAGCCTCCTTATGTTGGCTCCTGAGTCCTTTTCACAGAATCCTAATAGACTTTGATTGCTTCCTTCCTATCTAGTATTCAAGATACTTTTGGCTTACCTTGCATATTTTCTACCTCATACCTATATACAGTCAGCCATTTCTCCAAGGAGGTGGTTCTTTTGAGAGAAAAGGTTACTGGACATCCTAATTTTGTATCCAATTGTTTAACTTAGTTTTAATACCTACTTTATTGGTGTTTTAAATCTACAGATTGATCTGCGGAGTATTGTCACATTTGTTATAATTTTTTTTTTAATTTGAAAATGGTGTTAATTTATTAATAATAACTATGAATCCGAAGAGTTGAAACCACCTTAAAAACACCTCCACATACCAGAAAATGACCCAGTTCACAACAATATATATACACATACACATATATAAATTTCTCTGACCTAGTTACAAATTCTATTGCACAGAGTATTCCTCTAGTACCTACGTCTTTACTACTCTCTGCCTAATGGAAACATCCTGTTTTGGATAAGAGCCCTGATGCCTGGCAAAGCACCTCACTGCGTGTATCTACTGCCAGCAGATCAAGGAGGCCAGCAAGGAGAAAACACGAATGGCCCTAGAAAAAGGCATAATACATATTTAATCTCCTAATTCCAACCTTATATCAACATACTATAGCAGTTGTTTTCCATGTAAGTTAAATACTACAAGAGTTATGTTTATGAGTCTGAAGTTTAGCTCTACACTGGGCCTAGAATTTGGCCTCAAAACCACAATAATGTGACCCTGAAAGAAAAATGTGGCTAATTCTTTAAGTAACACAGAATTTCCAATTTTCTAATTTTTATTGGGTTACAATCGAGAATGTTAATTTAACAACGTGATAGAGGTTGGCAGTAATATATATTAGTACAAATGTGTCTATGTTTTATATAAATTTGCAGTTAATCAACTACACTAATAATAAATATAAGAGTTATCTTTTTATTTGGGTCTCTTTCACATTCATGTTTCTTTCACAGGTTAGAAAAACAAACCTTCCCGCAGGAATTGACAAAGCAAAGGAAAGGAGAAGCTCTTACTGGCTGGGATCCACTTCTGGCACTTGTCGCAGAAGTAGGACAGCTGCTCCTCTCTCCATGACACGTCCCCTTCATCACTGTTTAGGGAGTCCCCGCTCTGGTCATGAGACAAGTCCATGGACGCCTGGTCCTCTGACTCGATGATCAGCAGAGTCTCCCCCTCCACCTCTCCCTCCTCCAGCCCCTCCAAGGTGGACGTTCTTGTGGCTTCATCGTCGTGCTGACTGATCAAACTGCTCAGATGGATGTTACTCTCCATCCCTCCCGGCTTGCAGGTTCAGTGCTCTCGGGAACAATCTCAGTCTCTGGACACTAAGCTTGAAGGGGCTCCTTGCTGACCACACAAACAAACTATCAGAAGAGCGTCTGCCTGGCTCTACTCAGACACAAGGGGCACTTAAAGCAATTATTTAGAATATACGATCCATCGTCCTTTTTCTGATCAAGTTTAAAAGGACGGTGACCACAAAAAGGCTGAAGATCTCACTAAGCTGTTCTCCATCAACACTCACACACACTTAACGCTGTCTGTTCCATCAATATCTCACACGCATTTCAAGTCACGTTTTTTGAGATCCTTTTGCCAACACCATCTTCTCTCTTTCTGCTTCAAGTTGCTCAGTCAGAAGAATCTGTTCTCCCAAAAGACGAATATTTTCTTTTTTCCGATTTTGCCTCTCAATGTCTCTGATCACTCCGTCACGAAGCCTCTGCTGGTCCTGCCGCTGCTTCATATGCACGCCCGCCATGGTGGCCGCCGTCAGCACCACCAAGAGGCCCAGCACCACCTTCGAGCTCCCCGACATCCCGGCGCCGGCCACCGTGGCCTCTGCTCTCAGTGCCCCAGGCCTGGGGCCGCCGCCGAGCACGCGCCGTTGTCGGGGCGGGCCAGGCTCGACCCCTTGAGTGCAGAGTCCCAGCTGCCGCCAGGCGCGAGCAGTCGCTTGTTATAATTTTTGAAAAGGAATATGGCATATTTAAAAATTTTTCAAGTATTCTCTCTCTCACTGTCTCTCTTTAACTAGGTCTTTAATATCTCGCTATAGTGTGGCTAAGTACTTTATATTTTTGGTAAAATAGTTCTTTAAGTTGGGAAGTTTATAATAATATTTGTTCTATAATGGGAAATGGATAATGCTTTTTTTAAAAAGAAGTATTCAAGCATGTTACTTAGCTCTATGTGGCTATAACTACCAAAAGTATTAGTTATACTAATCGAAAGTAGTTGCCTTTAGAAAATGGGAACTGGAGTGAGGTGTGAGGGCCAGGGATTGTGTGTATTTTTTAAACAATTCTTACGGAACTATCTGACTCTTTAAATTATGCACATGCATAATTCTGAGAGTAAAAAATAAAATATTAATATTCAGTTCAATTTTTACATTCTAAAAAATATCAATGTTCTTATATTATTCCTATATAATTACATTTTTCTTAGATTAAATCTTTCAAGAAGGTAAGAATGTTGTCATCATTATTATTAGTTTACTTTCTCAGTCTCAAGGAAACATAATATAAAACTAACATGTATTTGTATTGCTCAATGTAAGTACAGAAATCCTATATAGTAACTTTCAAGTTTAGTAAAATATCATTAGATAAAAGCTTACTCTTACATCAATAGTTAGGCTGTGAGTTAAATTGTATCTATACTCTGTACATAGGGATTTCTATCATACTAAGTCTAAAATATAACTGTAATCTTTGGGGGAAAAAAAAAAGATTTTCCCTAGACTAAACTGTTAAGATCATTAATCCTTATCTTAGATTTGCTAAATAGAAAAAGCTAAGGAGAAAGTTATATTTTAGCAATTTTCCGCTTAATGTAATATCTACATTGTTAATGTTGTCTATTTAAAGCTGGAACATCCAAATGTAATTTTATTTTTTGTGTGTGGGGTTATTTCAGTGTGGTTTCATTTAACTGTGGTTATCTGTAGTTAATGAGGTATTTATTTTTAGAAAAAAAAAATCAAACTGTTAGTGGGTGACTCTACAATGACTATCAATTAAAAAATCTTTTTTCTTACCATTCTGGATGAGTTGAACATGTCCTCCCAATAGCCAGAAGAGAGAATCAGTCACAATTTCAAAAAAGTGTAGTAATGCATCTTTTTCTTCACCCTTAACACACACACAAAAAACCAATTGACTTTTCTGTAATTGTTTTAATTAATAAAAAAAATAGACTTCTCTTTGAGGAGTCACAGGACCTGGTTTCTGGATCTATCTCAGCTATTTATGAGGTACATGATCTTGTAGCTTTTAGTTTCTTAATTTATAAAACTGTGGTAACAGGCTGGTAATACCTACTCTACTTAACAGAAATGGTTGCTATCCAGAGGTCAAATGGGACAATATACGTAGTATAAGAACTACAAGTTGATACACTAGGATTTTTCAATACCAGCTATACATAAGAATCATCTATGGAGTTTTAAAAAATATCCCTATGCACAGGCTTTAGTCCAAACATACTGAAATCTGAATCTCCAAAGTTAAAAGTCTGGACATCTGACTTTTTACAAAGTTAGGTGTGTGATTTGGTTATGTAGCCAGGGTTGAAAATCACTGCAATATGCAAATGTAGATGTCAGCATAAAAAGCATTATTATTAGTGCATTTCAGTTGCAGCTTCTACTCTATGACTCCATGAAGGCAGAGACCATGTTATTTAGCTCTCCACTATACACCCAGTGTCTAAAACAGTTCTGACACACAGTGAAAGTTCAATCAATATTTATCCAATAAATAAATGACAATTTTTTCTGCTTCTTTCCTTCTGGAAAGTAGGGTGAGAAATTATTCTACATTAGAGTATGTGTCACAATGGGAAATAAGAAACAGATTACATTCACAATTCTGTCTTACTGGCCACATAATTTTAGTGGAAAGTTGTATAAAGGCCATTAATCTTATCCATGTCCTGAATGTACTGTGGCATACAAGTAATGACAACAGCAAAAACATGGTTGCTATGGTTACTCTTCATAATAATGAAAGTATTTTCTTCCTATTATTCTACCTCAGGGTTAGATAGGTGCTTAAATAGACGTGTACTAACAAATATACCAACAGTCAAAAAAGAAAGAAGTGTAACATTAGATCAAGAATCCCTTTAGTCCAATAAACTGCCTTAGCCAGTTTCACTGAAATAAAGGGCATGGTAATCTTCATTGCTGCCAACCTCGAAGTATAGTGCTGGGCTCCTATACTTACTGATTTCCTTTAAAAACCCATTAGATAATGTCACCCACAAATTCATGGCCTCTGAGACTGGTTAACAAAATTTACCCTTAAGTCACTACAAAATTCTGGCAGTTATTTTTCTATTCTTACATATAAAATACATATATTGGGTTGGCCAAAAAGTTCATTCGGGTTTTTCTGTAACATGTTATGAAAAACACAAACTTTCTGGCCAACCTAATATATATATATGTATGTGTGTGTGTGTGTATACATATATATATATATGCACGTATATATGTATATGTGTATGCATATTTTAACGAGTTTGCAGTTTAGGCCATAATACCCTGTGTATGTCCCACCATGTGCTCTACTACCTACCTGCTAGCTAATTTAAAAATATATATATAATTGGGAAACAACTAGGTAGATAGAACTAATAGATAAATTCAGTTTTCTTTTTCTCTTTTTATCACTAGAAACAGAATTTTAATTAATTTTAAACCAAAGTCCAAATTGTTCCATTTTAGTCTGTGCTGATAATTAACTTTTTCTGTGCTTCCCATTGCCATGATGACCCATCAACAAACAAGTGCGGGGACCTTCAAGATGGTGGAGGAGTAAGACGTGGAGATCACCTTCCTCCCCACAAATACATCAAAAATACATCTACATGTGGAACAATGACTACAGAACACCTACTGAATGCTGGCAGAAGACCTCAGACTTCCCAAAAGGCAAGAAAATCCCCACGTACCTGGGTAGGGCAAAATAAAAAAGAAAAACCACAGACAAAAGAATAGGGACGGGACCTGCACCTCTGGGAGGGAGCTCTGAAGGAGGAAAAGTTTCCACACACTAGGAAGCCCCTTCACTGTCGGGGACAGGGGGTGACCAGGGGGGAAGCTTTGGAGCCACGGAGGAGAGTGCAGCAACAGGGGTGCAGAGGGCAAAGCGGAGAGATTCTCGCACAGAGGTTCGGTGCCAACCAGCACTCACCAGCCTGAGAGGCTTGTCTGCTCACCCACCGAGGCGGGTGGGGGCTGCGAGCTAAGGCTCAGGCTTCGGAGCTCAGACCCTAGGGAGAGGACTGGGGTTGGCTGCGTGAAGTCTGCCTGAAGGGGGCTAGTGCGCCACAGCTAGCCGGGAGGGAGTCCGGGAAAGAATCTGAACCTGCCTAAGAGGAAAGAGACCATTCTTTTGGGGTGCGCAAGTAGAGCGGATTCCTGCTCCGTGTGCCCAGAGACAGCAGAGCACTGCCTAAGCGAGCTCCAGAGATGGGCATGAGCCACGACTGTCAGCTTGGACCCCAGAGATGGGCATGGACCGCTAACGCTGCCGCCGCTGCCACCAAGAATCCTATGTGCAAGCTCAGGTCACTATCCACACCCTCCCTGGGAGGCTGTGTAGCATGCCACTGCCAGGGTCCCATGATCCAGGGACAACTTCCCTGGGAGAACAAAGGCACACCTCAGGCTGTTGCAATGTCACACTGGCCTCTCCCTCCACAGGCTTGCCCCGCATGCCAATTATGACTACTGTACCCCTCCCTCTCCCTGGCCTGAGTGAGCAAGAAAGCCCTAATCAGCTGCTGCTTTAACCCCCTCCTGTCTGGGTGGCGAACAGATGCTTACGGGGGGCCTACACGCAGAGGCGGGGCCAAAACCAAAGCTGAATCCCAGGAGCTGTACGAACAAAGAAGAGAAAGGGAAATTTCTCTGTGCAGCCTCAGAAGCAGTGGATTAAATCCCCACAATCAACTTGATAAACCCTGCATGTTTGGAATACAGGAATAGACAACGAATGTTCCCAAAATTGAGGTGGTGGACTTTGGAGCAACTGTAGACGTGGGGTTTGCTTTCTGCGTCTGATTTGTTTTTTGGGTTTAGGTTTATCTTAGTTTGGTTTTTAGTGCTTGTTATCATTGGTGGATTTATTAGTTTGGTTACTCTCTTCCTTTTTATTTTATTTTTATTTAAAAAAAATTTTTTTCCTTTTTTCTCTTTTTGTGAGTGTGTGTGTATATGTTTCTTTCTGTGATTATTGTCGGTTTAGGTTTGCTTTTACCATTTGTCCTAGGGTTCTGTCTGTTCGTTTTTGTTGTTGTTGTTGTTTGGTTTTGTTTGTTTTCTTTTTATCAGTGTGTGTGTGTATGTTTCTTTGTGTGATTTTGTCTGTATAGTTTTGCTTTTACCATTTGGTTTGGGGTTCTATCTGTTCATTTTTTTTCTGTTGTTTTTTTCCTTCCTTTTCTTCTGAGCCATGCGGCTGGCAGGGTCTTGGTGCTCTGGTCAGGTGTTAGGCCTGAGCCTCCGAGGTGGGAGAGCCAAGTCCAGGACACTGGACCACCAGAGACCTCCAGGCTCCACGTAATATCAATCAGCAAGAGGTCTCCCAGAGATCTCCATCTCAACACTAAGACCCAGCTCCATCCAACAACCAGCAAGCTCCAGTGCTGGACGCCCCATGCCAAACAACTAGCAAGACAGGAACACAACCCCACTCGACAGCAGAGAGGCTGCCTAAAGTCATAATAAGTTCACAGACACCCCAAAAAACACCACCAGACACGGCCCTGCCCACCAGAAGGACAAGATCCAGCCTTACCCAGCAGAACACAGGCACCAGTCCCCTCCACCAGGAAGCCTACCCAAGCCACTGAACGAACCTCACCCACTGGGGGCAGACACCAAAAATAACGGGAACTATGAACCTACAGCCTGTGAAAAGGAGACCTCAAACACCGTAAGTTAAACAAAATGAGAAGACAAAGAAATATGCAGCAGATGAAGGAGCAAGGTAAAAACCCACGAGACCAAAGAAATGAAGAGGTAATAGGCAGTCTACCTGAAAAAGAATTCAGAGTAACGATAGTAAAGATGATCCAAAATCTCAGAAATAGAATGGAGAAAACAGAAGAAACGTTCAACAAGGACCTAGAAGAACTAAAGAGCAAACAAACAATGAT
This sequence comes from Balaenoptera musculus, assembly GCF_009873245.2. Classification (NCBI taxonomy): domain Eukaryota; kingdom Metazoa; phylum Chordata; class Mammalia; order Artiodactyla; family Balaenopteridae; genus Balaenoptera; species Balaenoptera musculus. The sequence continues at coordinate 77,438,441 of NC_045788.1, read as the reverse complement.
GAACAACACAATAAATGAAATTTAGAATACTCTAGAAGGAATCAATAACAGAATAACTGAGGCAGAAGAACGGATAAGTGACCTGGAAGATAGAAGAGTGGAAATAACTGCCACAGAGCAGAATAAAGAAAAAAGAATGAAAAGAACTCAGGACAGTCTCAGAGAACTCTGGGACAACATTAAACACACCAACATTCGAATTATAGGGGTCCCAGAAGAAGAGAAAAAGAAAGGGTCTGAGAAAACATTTGAAGAGATTATAGTTGAAAACTTCCATAACATGGGAAAGGAAAGAGTCAATCAAGTCCAGGAAGCACAGAGAGTCCCATACAGGATAAATCAAAGGAGAAACATGCCAAGACACATATTAATCAAACTACCAAAAATTAAATACAAAGGAAAAATATTAAAAGCAGCAAGGGAAAAGCAACAAACAACATAGAAGGGAATCCCCATAAGGTTAACAGCTGATCTTTTAGCAAAAACTCTGCAAGCCAGAAGGGAAAGGCAAGACATATTTAAAGTGATAAGGAAAAACCTACAACCAAGATTACTCTACCCAGCAAGGATCTCATTCAGATTCGACGGAGCAATTAAAAACTTTGCAGAAAAGCAAAAGTTAAGAGAATTCAGCACCACCAAACCAGCTTTACAACAAATGCTAAAGGAATTTCTCTAGGCAGGAAACACAAGAGAAGGAAAAGACCTACAAAAAACACACGCAAAACAATTAAGAAAATGGTAATAGGAACATACATGTCAATAACTACCCTAAAAGTAAATGGATTAAATGCTCCAACCAAAAGACACAGACCGGCTGAATGGATACAAAAACAAAACCCATATATATTCTGCCTACAAGAGACACACTTCAGACCTAGGGACACATACAGACTGAAAGTGAGGGGATGGAAAAAGATGTTCCATGCAAATGGAAATCCAAAGAAAGCTGGAATAGCAATATTCATATCAGACAAAATAGACTTTAAAATAAAGACTATCACAAGAGACAAAGAAGGACACTACATAACGATCAAGGGATCAATCCAAGAAAAAGATATAACAATTGTAAATATTTATGCACCCAACATAGGAGCACCTCAATACATAAGACAAATGCTAACAGCCATAAAAGGGGAAATCAACAGTAACACAATCATAGTAGGGGACTTTAACACCCCACTTTCACCAATGGACAGATCATCCAAAATGAAAATAAATAAGGAAACACAAGCTTTAAATGACACATTAGACCAGATGGTCTTAATTGACATTTATAGGACATTCCATCCAAAAACAACAGAATACACTTTCTTCTCAAGTGCACATGGAACATTCTCCAGGACAGATCATACCTCGGGTCACAAATCAAGACTCAGTAAATTTAAGAAAATTGAAATCATGTCAAGTATCTTTTCCGACCACAATGCTATGAGACTAGATATCAATTACAGTAAAAAAAAAAAATTGTAAAATATACAAACACATAGAGGCTAAACAATATGCTACTAAATAACCAAGAAATCACTGAAGAAATCAAAGAGGAAATCAAAAAAATACCTAGAAACAAATGACAATGAAAACATGATGTCCCAGAAACATTTTCTGGGGGAGGGGCAAGATGGCGGAAGAGTAAGACGCGGAGATCACCTTCCTTCCCACAGATACAGTAGAAATACATCTACACGTGGAACTGCTCCTACAGAACACCCACTGAACGCTGGCAGAAGACGTCAGACCTCCCAAAAGTCTGAGCCGTGTGGATGAAAGGCTCTTGGTGCTCCAGCCAGGCATCAGGGCTGTGCCTCTGAGGTGGGAGAGCCAACTTCAGGACACTGGTCCACAAGAGACCTCCCAGCTCTACGTAATACCAAACGGCAAAAATCTCTCAGAGATCTCCATCTCAACATCAAGACCCAGCTTCACTCAACGACCAGCAAGCTACAGTACTGGACACCCTATGCCAAACAACTAGCAAGACAGGAACACAGCCCCATCCATTAGCAGAGAGGCTGCCTAAAATCATAATAAGGCCACAGACACCCCAAAACACACCACCAGACGTGGACGTGCCCACCAGAAAGACAAGATCCAACCTCATCCACCAGAACACAGGCACTAGTCCCCTCCACCAGGAAGCCTACACAACCCACTGAACCAACCTTAGCCACTGGGGACAGATACCAAAAACAACGGGAACTACGAACCTGTAGCCTGTGAAAAGGAGACCCCAAACACAGTAAGATAAGCAAAATGAGAAGACAAAAAACCACACAGCAGTTGAAGGAGCAGGGTCAAAACACACCAGACCTAACAAATGAAGAGGAAATAGGCAGTCTACCTGAAAAAGAATTCAGAATAATGATGTAAAGATGATCCAAAATCTTGGAAATAGAATAGACAAAATGCAAGAAACATTTAACAAGGACGTAGAAGAACTAAAGAGGAACCAAGCAACGATGAAAAGCACAATAAATGAAATTAAAAATACTCTAGACGGGATCAATAGCAGAATAACTGAGGCAGAAGAACAGATAAGTGACCTGGAAGATAAAATAGTGGAAATAACTACTACAGAGCAGGATAAAGAAAAAAGAATGAAAAGAACTGAGGACAGTCTCAGAGACCTCTGGGACAACATTAAACGCACCAACATTCGAATTATAGGGGTCCCAGAAGAAGAAGAGAAAAAGAAAGGGACTGAGAAAATATTTGAAGAGATTATAGTTGAAAACTTCCCTAATATGGGAAAGGAAATAGTTAATCAAGTCCTGGAAGCACAGAGAGTCCCATACAGGATAAATCCAAGGAGAAACACGCCAAGACACATATTAATCAAACTATCAAAACATGATGACCCAAAACCTATGGGATGCAGCAAAAGCAGTTCTAAGAGGGAAGTTTATAGCAATACAATCATACCTCAAGAAACAAGAAAAATCTCAAACAACCTAACCTTACACCTAAAGCAATAAGAGAAAGAAGAGCAAAAAAAACCCCAAAGTTAGCAGAAGGAAAGAAATCATAAAGATGAGAGCAGAAATAAATGAAAAAGAAATGAAGGAAACAATAGCAAAGATCAATAAAACAAAAGCTGGTTCTTTGAGAAGATAAACGAAATTGATAAACCATTAGCCAGACTCATCAAGAAAAAAACAGAGAAAACTCAAATCAAAAGAATTAGAAATAAAAAGCTAACAACTGACACTGCAGAAATACAAAGGATCATGAGAGACTACTACAAGCAACTATATGCCAATAAAATGGACAACCTGGAAGAAATGGACGAATTCTTAGAAAAGTACAACCTTCCAAGACTGAACCAGGAAGAAATAGAAAATATGAACAGACCAATCACAAGTAATGAAATTGAAACTGTGATTAAAAACCTTCCAACAAACAAAAGCCCAGGACCAGATGGCTTCACAGGTGAATTCTATCAAACTTATCCTTCTCACACTCTTCCAAAATATAGCAGAGGGAGGAACACTCCCAAACTCATTCCACGAGGCCACCATCACCCCAATACCAAAACCAGACAAAGATGTCACAAAAAAAGAAAACTAAAGACCAATATCACTGATGAACACAGATGCAAAAATCCTCAACAAAATACGAGCAAACAGAATCCAGCAGCACATTAAAAGGATCATACAGCATGATCAAGTGGGGTTTATCCCAGGGATGCAAGGATTCTTCAATATATGCAAATCAATCAATGTGATACACCATATTAACAAATTGAAGGATAAAAAACATACGATAATCTCAATAGATGCAGAAAAAGCTTTTGACAAAATTCAACACCCACTTATGATAAAAACTCTCCAGAAAGTGGGCATAGAGGGAACCTACCTCAACGTAATAAAGCCCATATATGACAAATCCACAGCCAACATCATTCTCAATGGTGAAAAACTGAAACCACTTCTTCTAAGATCAGGAAAAAGACAAGGTTGCCCACTCTCACTACTATTATTCAACATAGTTTTGGAAGTTTTAGCCACAGCAATCAGAGAAGAAAAAGAAATAAAAGGAATCCAAATCAGAAAAGAAGAAGTAAAGCTGTCACTGTTTGCAGATGACATGATACTACACATAGAGAATCCTAAAGATGCTACCAGAAAACTACTAGAGCTAATCAATGAATTCGGTAAAGTAGCAGGATACAAAATTAATGCACAGAAATCTCTTGCATTCCTATACATTAATGATGAAAAATCTGAAAGAGAAATTAAGGAAATACTCCCATTTACCATTACAACAAAAAGAATAAAATACCTAGGAATAAACCTACCTAAGTAGACAAAAGACCTGTATGCAGAAAACTATAAGACACTGATGAAAGAAATTAAAAACGATACAAACAGATGGAGAGATATACCATGTTCTTGGATTGGAAGAATCAATATTGTGAAAATGACTATACTACCAAAGCAATCTACAGATTTAATGCAGTCCCTATCAAACTACCAATGCCATTTTCCACAGAACGAGAACAAAAAATTTTACAATTTGTATGGAAACACAAAAGATCCTGAAGAGCCAAAGCAATCTTGAGAAAGGAAAAAGGAGCTGGAGGAATCAGGTTCCCTGACTTCAGACTATAGCACAAAGCTATAGTAATCAAGACAGTATGGTACTGGCACAAAAACAGAAATATAGATCAATGGAACAGGATAGAAAGCCCAGAGATAAACCCACGCACATATGGCCACCTTATCTTTGATAAAGGAGGCAAGAATATACAATGGAGAAAAGACAGCCTCTTCAATAAGTGGTGCTGGGAAAACTGGACAGCTACATGTAAAACAATGAAATTAGAACACTTCCTAACACCATACACAGAAATACACTCTAAATGGATTAAAAACTTCAATGTAAGGCCAGACACTATAAAACTCTTAGAGGAAAACATAGGCAGAACACTGTATGACATAAACCACAGCAAGATCCTTTTTGACCCACCTCCTAGAGAAATGTGAATAAAAACAAAAATAAACAAATGGGACCTAATGAAACTTAAAAGTTTTTGCACAGCAAAGGAAACCATAAACAAGTCAGAAGACAACCCTCAGAATGGGAGAAAAGATTTGCAAATGAAGCAATTGAGAAAGGATTAATCTCCAAAATTTACAAGCAGCACATGCAGCTCAGTATCGAAAAAAGAAACAACCCAATCCAAAAATGGGTAGAAGACCTAAATAGACATTTCTCCAAAGAAGATATACAGATTGCCAACAAACACATGAAAGGATGCTCAACATCACTAATCATTAGAGAAATGCAAATCAAAACCACAATGAGGTAT